>NW_028278077.1:0-368126 GCF_059751315.1 Micrasema longulum
TATTGTGACGGGTTCCCGTGAATAGTTCTCTCCCTCCAAGCCCAGGTCTATAAAGAACCTGGCTGCTGTGTGGAAGGCGAGAGTTTACATTTTACTCAATCTTTCCCTTTGAGCCCAGATCCGTTAAGTGTCGGGCTATTAAGTAGGGGGCGAGTTCTTTCACATCCTCAGGTTTATTCAGTGGTCCCCCGAGAATAAAACTCCTTTTATGAAGTAAAGCATTATATTAACGTCTAATGTGGATAGGTGTTTCCTCATCTGCACTGCCGAATCTACATCTAAAAGTTTTGGAAAAGTTGATTCTATCAAAGTGTTTGTTTAATCTGCAGTGCCCTGTAAGGGCTCTGGTGATAACCCTGATTAGATAACTCACAAATCTTTGCGAGCTCCATTTTATTCATTCCTTGGCATGGTGGTGACAAGGTACTTTTTGACAGAGTTTTACACTCTGTTTCCTGGCCCATTACTTAAGCTTATTACGAGGAGCACATTATGGCAACCCACAGTAGGGTTCGGGGGCTGTCTTAGCTCCCAGCCTGCCAATTCATCAGCTGCCTCGTTACTGTCAATGTTTGAGTATCCAGGTACCCAACTTAATGTCCCACTGTTACACTCACGAACACAATTAATTTCAATTCAATTTTATTAATTCATGTATATGTAAATTACAAAATGGAATATCTTAATTCATGCATATAGAAATAATTAAAATAATTAGGTAAAATTAGGTAAATGTAAAAAAAACAACATAAGTATACATAATATGCAGAGAATAATATGTTAAAAAAGCAAGAGAATCTTGTAACGAAAAACTCCCTCAGAGACGTGAAAAATGTCAATGTCCAAATCAATATTGTTCAACATAGAGATAGCCCTTCCAACAGGCATAATCGTCCTGTATACTGGAATGTGAAACAGTCTATGCTGACGCTGTCTAAGGTAATAATCTGGAACATAAAAGCCAATGCTCCGCATAATTTCAGGGTTGTCAATAATACAGCACAACAATCGAAAGAAGTGCATAGTTAAATACACATTCCTTCTAGTCTTCAAACTGCTGTTATCAAGCATACCCTGGAGGCAGTCAGTGGAATAAAGCCATGGATAATATCATCACTCCCTCATGTAGAGAAACCGAAGAAATTTCTTCTGAACCCTCTCCACCATAAGAGAGTACTTCAACTTACACGATCCCCAAATCATCGAGCCACTCTCGAGTCGATTTGGACCAACGAGTTATAAAGAATTATCAGTACTCGTGTACTACCAAAAACCCTGGCAGTACGCAAGACGAATCCTAACATCTTCAATGAACTACTACAAATTGTTTCGATCTGATCATGAAATGTCAGGGAACTCACAAAAGTGATGCCTAGATCTTTAACCTTCGCAATCCGCATAAGATTCCAGTCATCATTAAGCGCCCATAGGCAACTTTAAAGTTAGTTTAGAATTGATCTCGACAGAGTTCAGTAATTACAACAGTTACATAAAGAAGCATATGTTTAAGAAAATGAATTAAAAAGAACACAAAACTACGTAGTAAGGAAAAACAAGGGCAATGAAATAATGATAATTATAATTATCTTATTTGAACCTAATGGTGCATAGGGCATTGCATTGGTAGCTTACCCACCAGGTACTGCACATTGCATCTGATGACTTGAGTCTCCTCCTTGAGTGACCACATACAAAGAAAAATTGCTCCTTGCCGAACGAGAAAAGCTGCGCAAAAACGTTCTCCATTATATGGTAGCCATGGCGTCTTTGCGCTGAAAGAAGGCAATCCTGAAGAATGTGTTTTGTATTTTAGTGAATTGAAAAAAGAGGGAAGAGAATTCTTTATTGATTGGAATCAAATTAATTGAACATGATAAATTCACTGAAATAACTAGATACAACATTTTATAAAAACCTTAAATTTTTTTGAAAGCCACAAAATCTGTATATTTGACACGACCTATAAAAATGCTACGGATAGTAGTGGGAAGTTCTATTTGATATTCATAGAGAGAGGGAAAGAGACAAGACTACTGCATTGGTACACAGACCGCAGCGTATCTCAGCGTAAATCTAAAACACCTTTTAAAATGAATATTTTATTTCAACCATGTCAAAAATTAAAGTGAAGACCTCTTGCATGGTAGGCAAACGCGTTGACTGTTACACTACTGATCATTGGCACTGTATTAATATCTACTCCAACTGCAGCACTAAATGGAAGGTGTGATTCGATTGTCAGCCCAGGGGTTATTTATTTACTTATTAACGGCCAAAGAGCTTTTACCTATACAAAGGTTATAAACAATTTCCAAATATAAAAATACAATTTAAAATTAAAAAAATAAACGTATATATTTAAAATAAATGAAAATACTAGAAACTTATTTATTATTGTAAAATATTTAGAATATTCAGTTGTCGAAGTTTGATAAAGTAACAGCAAATACATACATTTATTTGGTTATCAGTGTGTTTGTGAATTCTCGGGAACAAATAATTAATGTGTGAATTTGATTTAGATATACGACGTGGTAGAATCACATTTCAAACCAGTATTTTACGTTTAATCTGACCAAAGTCAAACACGGGACCCCAGGCAGAGTAGTCAAACGCACCAACCACTAAACTATGAGGCGGTCTTACATCCGCTTGATTTCACCTTTCGGGGTTTTTACCAGAAAATAGCCATCAAGCCAAAAAAACTCGTTCGGGGTGCTGGATCTTTTTTAAGCATAAAACTATATTAATTTAATGTCCGCTTAGAAACAGATAATGATAAAAATGGGAAAATACATTTTAAAGAATACTGTCGTTGGCTAGTTTAAGTGGGCACTTTATTCACCATTCTGCCTTTGTTTGAATATCCACATTTCCACAACTTTTACATCTGCTGACTTTTGAGAAGTAAAAGAGCTGAAACCTTTATCATGTCTGTAAAATGGCCACTTAAACCAGCCAATTACAGGTCGTAAGCCCTGTAAATGCCTAGACTTACATATTCCTTTAACAAAAATGTTTCCCCTCTCTGTTGCAACAAATTTAAACATGAATATCCCAAGGGAAAAAATTCAGCCAGTCTGCAAGCATTTGGACATACTCAAAACATTGTTGACGGAAATATTTCTTTATTTAAAAATAAAACGCTAGTGTGCCATTTTTGTGAAAATCACTTTAAGGGCGCTGTTGGATGCTCGATACCTTCGACCTCGGGACTGTAAAACAAGGCCTGCCCTTTCGCGATACGCGTGATCGAAGAAAACAGGGAATGTTTGATTTTAGGTAACTAATTGACGTTATGGTTTTCAGTGTCAATCCTGGAATTAATGAAAGGAGTAAGGACTTACGGTTTCCTCCCTTTGGCACTGGTCCAGAAAGACACCGATATCGTTTGCACTGGTCACTTTGCACGTTTTCTTATATGTTGGTGATTCGAAATCACTGTCACGCTCGCGGTACGGTTTTCGTTGTTGTTCGCGGTACGGTTTTTTTATTGTGTTGTCACGCGTTGCTTTCTTGACTCGCCGTCAGGGAGAAGTAGGTACATTGGGATTCAAAACAAGGACCACCGGAATCAAAGGAAGGAAATGGCTTGACACTTGAATAAAAGAAAATGAATCCGAAACAGGCGCTGTACAATAAATAAACATCTCACCACATCTTGCAGCTACAGAGCACACGGATGGTTGGGATTCTAGTACCTCGTTTTCAATTGAGATCAATTTAAATTATAACAGATGTGAGTTTGATTACATCATGTCTTGCTACAGAGCGTATGGAGGGTAAGAAACCTTGCCCCCAATTGCACATTTTTTAAATTGACAAAGCAGTTTAGTGAATCAATGAAATTTAAAAAAAGTAAATAATAATAATAAAACAAAGAAGATTATAGCACGTCTTGCAGCTACTAAGCGCATGGATAAGTATAATCAAGGTTTTTTTAAATAATGATAACGGGAAGATTCATTTAATTTTTCGTTTCGTTTATTTAGTTGTGATAATATTTTTTCTAAATTATGTGAAATCTTTTCATCTTTTTCCTTCTTTTAATTATTTTCTATTTCATCATTCAACATTAAATATTTTTTTGATTAAGAAATTGATTGTTCAAGTAAACGTAATGTGTTGAAGCCGACTCACTAATTACTACAACAAAAAAGGAACTCTTTGATTGGCGTTACTTTTTCCGTTTCTTTCTGTAATAAGACAAAAGTCACCCCTTTTTCATTCACCCTCCCAGCTAGCGCTATTTCTCATACAACATCTATTTTTGTATTTTCTTTTTCCTTTTACTTTATCCGGCATGAAGTCACGTGAATTCTAATTCAAAGGACTACAGTCGTACATTGTTTCAAGAAAAAAATATTGCGACTCGACTTACACATGTAAACAGATTATATTATTCATCTTATAAAACTATTTAATTGTTTTCCAAGAAAATTATTTTGGTTGTACTCTATTTGCTAAATTTTAACCTTAATAATAATGAAGAAAAAATGATCAATATATGTTGCGGTTGGTTCGCTAATGCAATGACCTATAAACCATTGGGTGTTGAAAGGGAATGATGATGAAATTAACGTAGTTATGTAGAAAGCAGCCAGACATCTAAAAGTAAAACTGAGATAATAGCACCTTTGTGAAAAGAGTGAATAATCAATTTCACACAACAGTTAGAATGTTTTTGACTTAGCCAAATGATAAATAATTAATATAATCGTTTTTTTAATACCCATTTCAAACAAAAATATAATTATGTATTTGACCAGTTTTAAAGATTTAAAAAATACAGGGAGATTTTTCTAGTGCTGGGAGTGCTTTCTACAAATCAAAAAATGCCGTTTTTCTGATTGACAATATTTTAAGAAAGTGATTACAATAGTTTTTTTTGTATCAAAGTGGTCTAGCTGTTTTTAGCAGAACATAGAATTGACCTTATTGCACCCGATAATACTAAAATTGTTTATTTTTTTAATTTTTTTAAATTCATTGTGGAATGACTGCTTTCTGCATAACTACGTTCATAATGGAAACTGGGTTACAGCTGAACACCTCGTTTTTCTAGTTAATTGTTTAATGAAAACTCTATCTTCTTCTTCTAGTGCCTTGCCGGGTCCCCCCAATGTTGGCGATCACTACAGCGAAAGCATATGTATCTGTCCTGCGCTACTTTTATATTTCGTAGCCAGGTTGACCGCTTATTGATGTGAGGTTTCCTGTTGCCTTCTCTGGTAGATTTTTCCGTCGAGGTTACCTTCCCTTAGCTGGTTGGTTCTGGTTTAGAGGCGCCAGAAACTCGCCTTCCATCCTCTCGTTATCCGCTGCGATCACACCGTTATGAGTGTGAGCCCATTGCCCGGGGTTTGCGACGTGGACGCTAACGAGTTGGACTAGTCGGTAGTGTTGCCGGTGAAATGCAACTGGGCGTTTGCAGAATTTTATAGATTCACATCTTCCAGCAAGATGTGACTCACTGCGACCCTACTGACAGTTCAAACCCTTTAAAATAAAGAATACTCTATAAAATATTCTAATACGCTAAAACCTTATAAAATAAATATAAGTCAACTTTATTTTCAACCACTTGTTTTTTCTACCGACCAGTTTAAAAGCTACACAAGCTTCTTTACCAAGGTAAACTTAACTTATGAATTATATCCTATATTATTTTTACATTGATAACTAAATATTATATTACTGATACATAATGGAGCTAATAAGCCAAGTGTTTTTGAAATTTTGTACTTTTAATAACAAGAAGTGTGAAGTGAGATGGATACGATCTTTAAAACTAGACAGGAGCGGACTGAAGGTAATATTTTGGTAAATATGTTAATAAAACCGTTTAAACTTGTTCAATTTAATTGAATTAATTTATTTTTTTAAAAATATGTATTTTTGAAAATTCATAAAGGAGACTCTTGTCTAAGTTCAGAAGAATTTTGGCTGGTTTGATATTCTTGCACAAATTAATATCTAACTGTATAGATGCCCATGATATCCTTGCTCAGATAAACCTTAATGTACCTCGCGTACCAATCCTGTCTTTGCTGTGGGAAATTATTTATTTATTTATTTATTTCATTTTATTTGGGATTTTTACAGCTATTACATAAACAAAATAATTAGAAAAATCTTAACAATACTAAAGCCAATTACAAAAATCCACTGTAAATATAATGACACATAATATATAAGAAAAGAAGTTTAGTAATTTTATTTGTGTGACGTTTGTATTCATGTGTATGTGAATGTGTGTATGCGTGAATGAATGAGGGAGAGGATACATGTGCGTGTGGGAATGAAAGAGGGAGAGGGTGCGTTTGTATGGGTGCGTAAGTATGAAAATAATATATTTGCTTAAAACTTGTAAATTGTATTAAAAATTGTACAATAAAGAGCTTAGTAAAAAGTTATAAACCTTTTTGTTAAAATTCAAATGACGAAATGATATAAATTGTTTTTTTTTTTTTTTAAGTATGTTAAATTTCAAAACCGTATTCTGAAGAAAAAAAAGCATTTTATTTTTTAAATTTAACTGATACACATCGAATGAATAATGTGCGACGAGTCCTATACAATACAGTAGGTAATCACAAAATGCAGTAAATACGAAATAATGACAACAATAAAATAAGGATTGAAAATACGCGAACGTTGATTCAAAACGAACACACAAATGCATATTATATGCACCTACATAATATATAAATAAGAACAACATATAAGTTTAATATAAATGATTCGGATTATAAAAATCAGGTGTCACAAACAGTTGGCCCGCAGTACGGGGATACATAATTATATTAAAAGATCTTCTCACTATAAAACTTATGTATGTTCAGGGATAGAGAGCAACGGAGAGGAGGATGCGGACAAAGACAATTTATTACCTATGGCAGTTTTGATAAATTTAATATTTTTGGTAAATATATCTATTTCGTTAAATTTCCTGTTATACGTATCCATAATACGGTTAATCGTAGCGTTTTTTGACGAATTTGTTCGAATTTAATTATAAAACTAACATCGGATTCTTTTCCCCTCCGCCAAGGATCCTCAGAACAGTGAACGAAATCTCACTAAACGGCACTGTCGATGTGTTTCTACAGCAAGGGCAGGTATTTAAGAAGCAAGCGGTGTTGTCTCTTCTGACTCGCGATGTCACACTTGCCATTTTCGCCTAGATTATGCCATATTAATACCTTTTGTTAATTATACATTATGTAAATTCAAGTAGGTGTTAAGACTGTTTAGATTAAGTATTACTCATTAAAAAAAAACTTAAAACCCACTTGTTCTCTAAATCATTTAAATAAATCCGTAGCACGTGACAACAAAATAAATTATTTTAATTAAATTACAAATTTAAAAGTTTCAATTAAATTAACTTAACAATAGAATCACCATGTAAAGCGCCCTTGAGGTATTTTATTACGAAAATGGCGCTATATAAGTTATCCATAATAATAATAATAATTAATGCCAATCTATTAGGGCTAACTTAAGCCTGTTGATTGGCTTGGAAAAACATAAAAAAAGTTGTTAGAATGCTGCTCTGGAAAACCCAATCGGATACATGGAACAAATCAGTAATTCTGGGTAATTTTTGTAAGCCAAATTTTACTGACCTAAAATCAATCAGAGATTTTTAAATTTTACCCATTTTTTGAATGACTTCATTTTGAGTCAGGTAATATTGATGAAATTAAAAGAATCGATAAAATTAGCATTCCAAGAATAGGACTCCTATTCTCTAATATATGTACTGTTACATATACGTCTGTATGCATCTCCGGTTCACTGAATCCAATAAACTCCGTACCCAGTTACATATATAAATGTACGGCTATCGCTTATTCTACAGTAAATTACACCAAGTCTGGTGTATGATTTGATTGCCTACAGGTTTATGTCGGAGTATGACAAATTCCATATATACCGTCTTCAGGTTTATTAAACTCAATAAAATGTATGAAGATAAAATCAGTATGATAAATAATTTAAAACAATGTGTACACATGTCTAAATGTTTGCAGACTGGCTGGATTTCCTCTCTTGTCAGATCTAAATTTGTTGCAACAGAGGAAAAATATTTTTGAGAAAGGAATATGGAAGTCTAGACATTTACCGGGCTTATGACTAGTCGTTGGCTGGTTTGAGTGCCCACTTTAAACACTGTGTAACATTCAACAATCTGATAAAAGTTTCAGCTCCTTTATTAACTAAATTTAACAGATGAAAGAGTTGAGGAAATGTGGATGTTTAAACAGACTAAGGCAGAATGTAAATTGTCACACAGAGTGTAAACTAGGCACTTAAACCAGCCAACGACAGGTCATAAGCCCTTTAAACGCCTAGTCTGCAGTTCGTTTCGCTAGTTACTTTACGGGCTGTTAAATCCATTACGTAATGCAGACTAAATAACAACAACAAACCATCACACCGTTACCCCGTAGGGATAGACAGAGAGGATAGAACGCCATATTACTCTGTCTTTGCATAAAAACCTCGCTTCCTCTACATTCGTTCATCTTCTTATACAATCACGCCGATTATTCTCACTCTTGACATGTCTATCTTCAAGAATTTGATGGACTTAATCGTGCCATGTCTTTCTCGGTCTTCCTCGTTTTCTGCATCCATCAACATTCGTATCGTAGATTCTTTTAGCCGTTCTGTCGCTGTCCATTCGCAAAACATATTCAAACCAACGCAGCATCTCATTCTTGATTCTGTTGATAATGCAAGTCTAAGCTTTACATAGTACAGGGATCTCTACATTTGCGCACCCTATCATACATCGTTTTACCACACATTCGTCTGAGGGATTGCATTTCGACAGAATTTAACTTCCTTTTTTCATTATTTTTAAAATTTCATACTTCGCTCCTACACATTAGAGTTGGCACTAGAACTCCATTGTGAACTACTAGTTTTGCCTCCTTCGATAAGAATTTGTTTGCCAAAGTAGATTTTAGTGCACTATTCACCATGTTCCGGCATATCTTTCTGTCTTTCAATGTATGGAAAACATACTTCCATATATTGAAGTCGTTTTATGATCTTAACTCATTTGAAGTTTTTTTGAGTTTAATCGTTTTCGTCCTAAAGGTGTGATATATATGCAGAAACAAAAAAATGTAGTGTACTATGATCTCCGCTTCTTCCTGCGGCGAAACGAACTGTTTTTTTGTAATTACGGAAACACATATTTCCGTTCTTATGATTTACCTGTTATTTTTTGGCTATTTTCAACGAGTTGTGGTTGAACCTCGGATCTCTGATCCGTAAGTACACGACACAGAACCACAACATGGTTCCAAACCATAATTTAAATAAGTCAATCAATACAAAAAAAAACAGTTAAACAAAATATAAAATAAATCGATGATCGTTATTTTTTTACCCAATATAAATTAAAATGCTTTTTTTTAAATAATGTATGAATGGCGAAATTCGGTGTTCTTGTGGCGAGAATTTTTTTTTATTAGTTGTAGGGTAAACTAGACTAGTATGGTGTACAAATATTATATTTTAACTTAAAATGCAAAAGAAATAAGCAAACATTACGATTCTGAAACTTACGTACATTTAAATTTTTAAGGGTTAAAAATTGTTCAAATAATGAAGATTCTGTCAAAGTTTAAAGTTAAATAAGACTTTTCACGTTTTTTTAAGCAAATGTTTTAAAACAGAAATCTTTAGTACGTAGGTAGATATTAAAAAAGTCAAAGTTCAACGCTAGTCAGTTATTAGGAGTAATAATGTAAGGCGTCGTTGAACCGACGCGACGCCGCCTCTCGCCATTTTGGCGTCGCCCTTCACTGTATTTTTATCCTTTTAATCATACACCCACTATCACAGCTCAGATTAGCCTAAAGCTCCGTGAATAAAAGCTTCGGACGTGCTAGTCAAGATTATATTCGCTGTAATTTCCCATCTTTGTTACCTAAAAACGGTCAAATAATTCCGATATTTGTACGGTTTTAATATGATTCAACAATGCATGTTGGTTCGCGAGATAGTTTACTTTTTGTTCGGATTTGTTTGAATTGTCAAAAGGCAGGACAAAAATGCACCATATTAGGTTCACAGAATTATGAAAAATTCTACGGTTAATTATTCTGCGAACGCATTTTGCTGATAGCGAAAACATATATTTATTTGATTGAAGTTTTTATTGATAATTCTTGGTGGAATTCTATTGTAATGATATAATAATTTTAATTTAAATATTAGTCAGGAATTAAAAATATTTGGTACAAACAAACTATAGATTGTTAACCTAACAACAACAACAACAACGAACCATCACGCCGTTTCCCCGTAGGGGTAGGCAGAGAGGATAGAACGCCATATCACTCTATCTTTGCATACAGATTTCGCTTCCTCTACATTCATACATCTTCTCGCATGAGAAATACGCATACGCACGCCGATTATTTCTAGTTTTGACATGTCCATCTTCAAGTGTTTGATGGACTTGATCGTGCTATGTCTTTCTCGGGCTTCGTCGTTTTCTGCATCAATCAAAATTCGCGTCGTAGATCCTTTTAGCCGTTCTTTTGTTGCCCATTCGCTCTACATGCCCGAACCAACGCAGCACTCCTTTCTTGATTCTGTCCATAATGCAGATCTCAGCCTTACACAGTTCACGGATCTCGACATCATACATTGTTTTATTACACATTCGCCTGAGGGATCGTATTTCGACAGCATTTAACCTACATTCATCATCATTTTTCTAATTCTATACTTCGCTCCCATAAATTAGAGTTGGCACTAGAACTTCATTGTAAACTGTTAGTTTACCATCCTGCGATAAACATTTGTTTGCCAAAGTAGATTTCAGTACACCGTTCACCCTGTTCCCGGCACTCACCCTCCTTTCAGTATCTTTCTTCAATAAATATTTGATACGCTTCCACTTATTTATTTGACTAATTAGCGACTTGACTAATTACTAGTTTAAAGATGCCTATTAGTGGCTAATTCTTAATTAGCCACTAATAGGCATCTTCAATAACTACTAAATATTATACAGTAAAAGGATGATTGAAATAAAACCAAATATTATCTTTGGTGTAGACATTTAAAAAATAACTCAAAAGAGACGCGATACATTATATTTCAATGAAACAGAGTAGGACAAAGTTATTGAAAACATTTGTTGGCAGTGTACTGTAAGGGAGGATTCTATTATATACAAATATTTATTATTTTAATGCAATGTACAGTAAATTGGAATGTTAATTAGAGGGGCTAATAAGGATCAGTTTTTATATTCTTTCTGCTGATTTATAAAAATTCTATCGCAGTTATTTTTTATCTCGTTTATTTCTTGTTCCCAGTGAGGGAACATTATTCTGTTTAAAAAAAATACAAGCAATATTAAAGTAAACATAAATAAATAAATCTAACTTTGAACTTTTATGAACTACTTGTACAATTTTAATGTTTTTTGATTTGTAATAAATGTGTCTCCATTAATTTCAATATGAAGCGTAGTCCGATATATCGTTATGTAATCTATGAAGAGCTAAATGTTTCTTCAGTCTATTTTTAATTGCTCTTCCGTTTTGTCCTAAACATGAACCAGGTCAATTACATGCTAATTCGTATTTTCCCTTTTTTTCGAATTTGTAGACCAGATCTTTACTATTAATAAATGTTTTTTACTATTTTTAATTGGTAACTTATATTTTAATATAGATAAGTTATTGTATCATATATTTATTTATTTATTCATTCAAAATTACACTCGTTCACATATATTAATGAACTAATTGAGGTTTTGAGGCTGAGCCCATGTTAAGCCATAATTTTTATTTTATTTTTTATTTTTTTTAAATTTTATTAGGTAATTCAACAAAGATACATACGAGAAAACATACAATTTAAAACATTCGTCGAAATAATTTAACATGCATCCATATCTTCAATTATAGAATAACACAAAATAGATTTATACGTTAAGTTGTAATACATATTTTTTAATCAGTTTTTTATACGGGATACAATGCAATAAAAAATAAGTTGTACGTGTGTACTTTTTGAATAAGATTTATTCCCAAGAGATTATTCGCAAAAGCTGAGAGAGTATCGTAAAAAATATAAATTTTATTGTTTCGGCAGTATATATTATTTTCCCGACACATGCGGGCCATAGGTGTGTGGTATGTAGCATTATTTGAAAATAAAGGCAGTTTAAATATTTCCCGATGTCTGAGTGTTCTCGATTCTGCATTTATTTGTATTTTATTTAGAAGGTTAGTATCTACTTTGTAGTTTAATATTTTATACATAAATTTTATATCGAAAACAACGCGGCGTTTTGTCAGAGAATTAAAATGAAAAAGAGTTAGAAGTTGCTCGTAATTTGAATTTGAACGTGGGTTAGAAATTCGGAACTTATACAAAAGGTACTTTAAGAACTTTTTTTGAACAGATTCTATTGAATTTATATGGTTTTGATATTGCGGACTCCATACGCATGAAGCATATTCAAGATTACTGCGATAATAATAAACAAGAATAAAAAACACATAAACTATGCCATCTATTTTGCTCTCTCAGAAGCATTCTAAATTTTGGCACTCTCAGAAGTGTGTACTTTGCTCTGTTTCAATCTAATAGTAAGCCTTGTAGATGCCTAGACTTCTATATTACCTTTTGTAAAATGTTCTTCATCTCTGTTGTAAAATGTTAATTATTATCAAGAATAATATTCCGGCTCCTTCCAACACACCCGTCAGAACAGTTGTTCCAATACATGAAGGTGTTGGATATGAGACGACTGTACATAAAAGAAGCACTTGCACACTTATGTTCGAACAATAAGGAGAGATCTCATCTAAATGTTCAAACGAGGATTTTCTAAAGCGCGAATTATGACAAAAAAATTAAAAAACCAATAAATACCCAAAACCGGACGACTTTTGTTCAGAGACATTTCTCCTTTATTGCACTGGGAATGTTTAATATTTTTGAAAAGCGTATTAAGCTTTCAAGTGCAAAAACTATTTTTAATAGAGGAGTTAAGGAATGGATTTTCCTTAGTAGGAGGGATTTGAATGGGAAACTACTTGATGACTTTCCATGTACTCGTATATGACCACCTTTTTTCTGCTTTATTTTCCTTTTTTCGTTTTCTCTTTTTTTATTCAATATAAACCAAATGCTTGAGTTTGCTGTTTACTTGATGTGCAATATATTTTTATTTTTTTTAATTATCTTCATATTTCTGATCCCATATAACATTTATGGTGATATACTCGTATGTCTGTGTTAACTAATTACTCAACTCAACTCAACACAGGACTTTTTTAAAGACTCCCATGGAGTTTATGTCTCGAAAAATGAGTAGTTTACTTTTTATAAGTAAATAAATAAAATAGTAAAATAAATGAAACTATAATAACGTGTTTTGCAATAGAATTACAATCCAGAAAAATAAAATACTTGTATGTAATAACAAATAAAACTATAAATAATAACATTCCAAAGAAGGTAACATAAAAAATAATCACACATAAATATTAAAATATAAATTATACACATTTAGTTACGTATACAGTCAATTACACAAGGAAGGAAAGAAGGAAGATAAAGAAACAATTATAACAAATATTAAGATAGTGACATTTCAATCTTGATTTAACGACGGACGAAGTAAATTTAAAATCAAATATAGATATTAATAAATTAAAATAATGGTTTGATGACAATATTTTTTCTTTGAATACTGAAAAAACATATTACATCACTTTTACATTGAAAGAACAAATTATACCTTCTATAAATATTTGTATCCACACAACAAAATGCAATGAAGGATATCAGTTTCATAATGATAATTGCCTTCAAATCACTAAAAAAAATAGCATTAAATATTTAGGCATTATAATTGATAAAAATATAAAATGGAAGGAGCCAATAAATAATATTGTAAATAGAATGAGAAAACTTATTTATGTATTTATTAGATTAAGGAATATATTAACCATCGAAAAATTAAAATCAATTTACTTTGCATTCGCCCAATCCATATTACAATACGGAATAATCGGATGGGGTGGTGCTTTTAAAACAAATATTTTACCGGTTAGAAAAAAAACAAAAATTAATTATAAAA
Organism: Micrasema longulum; assembly: GCF_059751315.1. NCBI lineage: Eukaryota > Metazoa > Arthropoda > Insecta > Trichoptera > Brachycentridae > Micrasema > Micrasema longulum. The sequence continues at coordinate 14,138 of NW_028278077.1, forward strand.
GTTATTTTGAAAAACCTTTTCCCACTGTTCAATTTAAAAAAAAAAATGTTTTTAGATATAAAATTGCTATATAAAAATAATTGTTTGCTTCAAATACATAAATATAAAATAAATAGTATTATTTCTAGGTCTCAAAACGTTAGTACGCGACCTAGAACAGGTGATGATATCTTAATTCCTAAAAAAATCCTTAAAAACAACTACTGCACAATATCATTATACTCACAGAGGAATATTTTTTTTTAATGAAATGAACAAAGATAATAAAAAGTACAGTCAAGAATTCAATATATTTAAGAAAGAAGTAAAAAAATACATCTTTTATTCTTCTTTATGTAACACTGATTGAAAACATACTTAATATATTTTTTGTAATTTATTTATGTTATTCTAAAAATATTATTGATTAAAATAAAATAATCTATTGTAAGACGTCACTCCCCATTATGTACACAAGAACTGTTCATTTCTTTAACGTAATGGGAAACGTCAATGTAAATAAATGTATTTGATTAATGTAAAAAATGTATTTAGTTGTAATATTGAATTTTAATTTGTTATTAAAAAATATAAAAAAAAAAAAAATGTAAATAGAGAAGGGGCGGGCGTCTGTAACATTATTGGGTAGATTATTATAAATCACTTAGAGAACGTAGATTCTTTAGACTCTTGTTGAACATTTGACGTTTGGATTTGCATCTGTCTGCTTCTGAGGTACAGGTATTATGTACTTACATGCAGGTAGAAATTAATGAACATTTTTTGTAGATTACCTATTTAAAAAATCACCGCTCGCCAATGTAGGCCCCAGGTTTCTTTAACTTTGTTTGAGACAGCGAACATTTAATTTTCATCTAAAGGTCTGAATTAAGAAAACAGTTTAGGTAACCTCCGTCGTTGTCTTTATTTTCTCGCCGTATAACGTCTACGGGGAACCCGGGATCTTTCCCAGCCATAAATCTTTGTTAACTACTGAGCAGTGGCGGCGACCGACTAACACACGGGGAGGATCGTTCGAGGGAGGAAAGAAAGACCGGTTAGAATTCATTATAAGGGATTAGCACATCTAATGCACTACTGAAGAATAATCTTTTGGGCGCAGACTAGGTGTACAAAAATGCTGTGATAATAATATAGGCTGTACGCGGTAACACAAACGATAATTACAAAAACATTTTTGAAATCATGCGTAGCATTGGTACACAAATTAAGAAGTTCAGTGATTATTTAATATAATTTGCTTTTTTGTTAATAGACTATTAACCCTTACGCTGCTACGCAGTTTTTCAAGAATCTAATCAGAAATCTTCTTATTTTTACATTTAAAAAATATTTTATCGAATACGTTGTTTTCCAAACACACTACTGTTTTATCAATTAATAGCAATTCCAAGAAATATCTTCCATTTCATAAATATCTCATTCAAGCCTATTGGAGTGAGCAAGATAGACATTTCGTGCTGCAAATAGACATTTTTCGTACAGCAGTTGTAAACCCTTTCTTAATTGAAAATAAAAACAAACAAACTGATCTCGTACTGCAATCTCAAGGCGCATCGTTATTATTGAAACGAAATAATTATTATAGTTTTTTGTTGATTGCGGAGCAAAGTGCTCTGTTATATATTATCAAACCTACCACTTCCATCCATGTTTGTAGAATAGAGTTTGTATAGTAATAATTACGTTTTGTTAGTAGAATAATAATTACTACCTAATGAATAGCTAAAACATTTTGATTTCCCATTACTGTGGGTACCCATTATAATAAATTAACAAATGATTTTTTTAATATTCAAATGTCCTAATTGACCATCATTAGGTTCCATGGTGAATTATTTTTATGTTTTATGGCTCTTTACTTATTTGTTTATATTCTTAATTATGGGGTTTTCCGGTGAAATAGGGACCTCACTAGATAAGAGTTATTATATTAAAGGTAAAGTATTCAATTAGTTATTCATTACGGAAGTACATATATATTTTCGTAATCACTGAATCGGGTTTAATAGCGGGGAAAACACCAAATATAATTATTTTCCACAAATATCATATAAGTGATTAAAAATCCAACTATTAACATTGATTTATTTTTTATTTCACTGTTTTTGGAATGTAAAAAAGTTCACTGTTTAAGGTCCCGACTAGCTAGAAGTTTCCTGTGTTTAGTTGTTTCTCTTTTCTTAAAAGCACTGCGAATTTGAACAACATAAGTAAATTTATAATGAGGATGTTTAGTGGTTTAAAAAAAAAAAAATAATAGACAAAGCTTTTTTTTTCAATTTTTATGTATCGTATTATCAGCGCTACGATATTTTAAAGTTTTGTATTTCTGACATTAATCCGCGTGTGACGTCGCAAGTTCTCTTCCGCTTTTTCTCGGTTAGTTCTGTTGATTGGTCCATTGACGATTAGCAAACCGGAAATCTTACACAACCCTCTTATCATTGATTGATTCATATGAACAAGTGACGTCGCTCAAAGTTGTTCGTTTTCATTAAAATATTTTTAATGATTTTTTATTCATTTTCAAGAAAATTTGTCGTACAATTTAATGCTTAAATTTTTACAGCGCGTAAGAAAACATTTTTTGTATAAAATTTTCCGTAGCGCTGAAATAGGTACGAAAGTAAATAATAACCCGTCGAATAAGTCATTTTTATGTTTTGAAAATGTTTTATACCACTGACGGTTAAGTGCAACAAGCAGTTCCCGAATTCATTTACCCTTTTGGGGATTATGACGTCAGCATCAGTCTAGTTAGAACTTTATGATAGGGATTAACAACAACGATATATCGTTGTTTAGCAGTATAAGGGTTAAACTACGCCATTTTTTAATGGATAGTAAAAAAAAAAAAATAGAAAGTAAAGTGCCTTGGCCATTACACCACAGAGGCCGCTTCGAATAACTCGTAACGCACATTTTTTGCACCACCGTGTAGAGTCGTGTATTATGTAGGACGCACTAAGTGGCACACGGTGGCCCAAATTAAAAGGTAAACCCACAGACTTCCAAAATAAATTACGTCTTTTAAAAAACAGAAAACGTTATTTTGTTCCTTGCGCTTTGATGAAAATACTAAAAAATATTTAATCAAAATATTAATGAAGTAAAAATATCAGATTAATAAATTGAGTAACGGCAGTAAATTTAATAACAATGTTAACAAATAATTATACATTTTTTTATTTCTACCTGCTGACTTTTCTATGTCTGCCGGTATCGAGACGTACCCGTCTCTTCATCAGGAAACTAATTACACTAACACGAAAACCCCACTACCTTTACAATAGTAGTTGCATAAAACTATAAATCGATGTTTTTACCTGAGTCTAGGCGGATGACGAATACATTTCTGCGTATGAAATATAACCAAAACTTTAAACAAGTTCTTTCGACGCAATGGCTGCTCTCAGGTAAAATCCCTGTATAAGGAAATCGAATAAAAATAATTTCACCTCTTCGTGAAGTAGTTGGTGCATTTGTTTATCATTTTTGAGGTCCAGGACTCAATTCCAATGTGGTCCAATACTGCAATATAACATTGCTTCCAGACTGACATCTGAAACGTAAGACTAGCTTCGCTTTAGAGTGCCAATGCAGTGCCCTATGCACCACGAGATGCGGATATAAAAATTAATATTAAAATACATAAAAAGTTTTTGTTTAACAGGTATTTCAACCGAAAAAACAATGTTTGTCCACTCTGTTGAAATAAATTTCAAAGAAAGCCTTTCGTAGGCTTGTTTAAGTGATCACTACACAATGTTGAACATTCACCATTCTGCCTTTGTTTAAACACCGACAATCTTCAATGCGAAAATTCTGTGTTATGGAAATTTGATTAAAAAATTAATGTTTTATTACGCGCGGTGAAAATAAGAGCATTTAATTGAACACGGCAAAGCTTCTCGAAAATGTACATATAAAAAAAAGAAATGAAAACGAACAACTTTGAAACGTCACAGGTTCAGATGAACAACAACCAATCGTTTCCGCTTTTCAAGATTTCCGGTTTCCGGGTATCCATGTTATTTTGTAGTTTAGTTTGTTTTGACAGGGGTATACCTTTAAATATAAAAAAAAACTCACAGACTTGAACTCATTTTATAATCTCATGTCCGCTTCCTAGTTGGAGCATATGGTGTCCACAAATATCCCCCAAGCATCTCTTTCGGCTGCCAGCTCTTGTGCATTCTCCTAAGTCAGGTTCGCGTCCCGCAGTTCTGACACGAACTGCCGACAAACAGTCAGCAGTGGACGTCCAGGACGTCGAGAACCCGATGCCTTGTAAAGTAGGCAAGCGTGGTTAAGGCTCTCAGGAGGCATCCGCAGTACATCGCCAAGCCAACCGTATCGCCTCCGCACGATGACTGTTGTCACCGGAGTTTAAAACTCACTTATATTTCAAAATTACAAAACTTCGAAAAATCATAGCGATGATAATACGATACTTAAAAAAATATTTTTTCTTGGTTTAGTTTAACTCTTGTGTGGCTGTGATGCCACATTGGTCGACATAGGACACAAGATTTGATATATCTCTCTTATTTTTTTAAATGATGAATTCGTATTTTTTGTAATCTTCAAATGGACGTTTTCACACCATATTTGGAAAGTAAAATTTGTATCACTATGCTATATGTAAATACAAAAAATATTTAACCTTGCTACGCGAAGCATGAATGTCCGCTAATTCAGCAACACATATATACAGATACCTTATACAAGACAGAGCACGAAGATAGAAGTCATAACTCGGAAGACTGAGACGCTGTTCTGCGGTGGGTGTCATCTAAAACAGATTTAGTCTTCAGTCGGTTAATGACAATGATGGGGGACGCACGCGCGTAACATGAGCGGCGTATTTCTGATTTTCAATTTATTTTGCTATAACAGGATTAAATTATATGTTTATTCCCATAAATTATGGAAAAGGAGTTATTAAACAGTAGTCCCCACGTTTTCCATTTTTTTCAAATGTCTGAACTTTAGAATATTCCGTCTTTTACTAGTGGTAACACGATGTTACATTACCACGCGCAATGGGATTATTTACCACAGTCTTTTAAGAGTTAATAGTCAATTAACAATGAAATAATTATTTAAAAATACTGTTCTTTCTCAGTATACTAAACGTTGGTTTTATTAAATAAGCAGTAAACTATATTTGTGTAGTTTTTCTGAATTATCGATGCAATTATTGCAGCACTTTATATAACTGGTATACAAATTATTTATATTTTGATGTATTTTATTGCTTGTTTTGATGTATTTTATTATATGTTTTTTATTAAATATTACACTATGATATTTATGTTTAAGCAACACGTATTCTTGGCACATATATATACTTTATATTTGTATAATAAAGATTTTTAATTTCTTACATTTGATTAGCTAGGCATTTATAATTAAGTAGTTTTATTAACATATTACAACAGAGATAAAGAATATTTAAGAGAAGGTAATATGGAAGTCTAAGCATCTAAAGGGCTTATGACCTGTCAATGGCTGGTTTAAGTGGCCACTTTACACACTGTGTAACATTCATCATTCTGCCCATATTTGAACATCTATATTCCTTAAATTCTTTCACCTGTTGATGTTTAATATTATATATGACCTTCTTTTAAATGTTCTTTATCTTTGTTGTAATATGTTAATATAAACAGCTCCCCAAGGAGTTAAATCCTGTCCTTGTCTACAAAAATTCGGACAAACTCAAAATATTGTTAAGCCGATTTAGTTTTTCTTTTTATGTAATTGTTTTATTAGTATAGACCTACTTGTGCTCCAAAGATAAAAAATCTCTACCTTAGAACAGGCTGAGCCATGTAAGATGGAGACTATCATAAACAGAGGACACTTCGTTTTCATTTGACATTAATTAGTTTTTTAGTTGTGTAAAAGTAGATATTTATAGACTTTTTAAAAAACCTGTACCTTTTATGAAATTTACTAATTACAAATATATATATAGATTTACTGTTATTAAGTATATATGCTAATTTTTAAAAATAAATTAAAAAAATAAATAAATTAAAAAAACTGTAGCGTCGTCAATCATTAGACAGAAACGAGTTTTCTCTAATGATTTGAAGGAATGAAAAGAAATTCAACAAACATAAAGCGCACAAAAGATTTTTCCGGTCTGGTCCAATAATAATTTCAAGGCAGCCTTTCTTACTAAAGCACGCACGAGTTTACCTTTAACAATTCTCCCATACAAAACGTTTCTGTGACGTAACGATCTTTAACAGCCTTTGCTCCTAAGTCCAATTTGATTTTTTTTAAATGATTTTTTTTGACTTCTTGTACATAACATATGGTGAGCATACAACGAAAACTGGCCATGCGAGAATTCCTGTTTGTTGACAAATCAAGATATAAGTTTGTACATAGACACAAACTCTGTTTTATTATTTAGTACACGCATGACTATAAGTTTCTTTTCTTTTAAATACTACAAAGCGTTATTTATGTATTGTGCAAGTACGGAAATGTAGATTTTGTCAAGAATTCCTGTAGCAGATGTTCATAAATTGACTTGATCCATATACAATTTTGAATTTAGTAAAAATCTTTGAGATATAAGTAAATTTGGTTTTGTTTTCAGTAAACGATACCACCCAGCGCTTAAACTTGTTAAAAAAAAAAAAAATTACAAAATTAGATTTGACAAAGTTAAAAGTTCGATTTCTTTGTTTTTTTAAAAAGATTTGAAGTTACAATATTGTTTCCGAAACTTTTATTGTTATATAAAAAGATTGACAAATTACAACAGGGATGGAGAATACCTTAAATAAGGGAATTTGAAAGTCAAGGCATTTACAGGGCTTATGACCTGTCATTGGTTGGTTTAAGTGGCCACTTTACACACTGTGTAACATTCACCATTTTGCCTATGTTTGAACATCCATATTTCTTCAATTCTTCCATCTGTTGATTTTGGTGAAGTTAAAGAGCTAAAACCTTCATTGTTGTGAAGAGATTCATCAGAGTTAATCTTAATGACCCCCGAGGGGGTGAAATCCAGTCTTTTGTCTATGAACATTTGGACAAACTCAAATATTGTAATATAAAAAGATGTTTATAAGAATCGTTATTTCTTGATTTTCTTTCATTCTTGTATTTTTTTACCGTATAATGCCCGATGTAAAATATATAAATATATTGTAAAATATATAAAAAATTATTTATTAAAAATATTGCTTAAAACAATCGCACTTTTCCCTCTTTCCAATTGTTCCAAGAAGCGAAACTTTTAGATATATGACAAATATATTATTTTAAATGTTTAAAATATGTATTTAAGAACCAACATTTGTTTACAAATAATTCAAATAGATCAAGTCAAAGAAAGAATCGTGTGTTAGAAATACCACACTAAAACGAGGCTAGCACAGAGACATGCATATTTTATAGGCCCACAAATTTATAATTCCTTTTTACTCATAATATTTCATTAATCCCAAACTTTAAAAATTTTCCTTCTTTTAAAAAACACACACTATCCTGGATTCAAACTAAAGCTACGAACTCTTTTTTTCTATGATATATTTTGTTGCCCTTTTTATTTTAATGTTTTTTATATTTTTTATTTCCTTTTTTAATTACTTAAAAAAAAATTTTAACAGAATATTTGCTTTTCTCTTTATGTTACACAAAAATATTAAAACTGTCAGGAGTAAAAATTCATAAACATTTCTTGTATACCCACGAACAGGCCATGCTTTTGTGGGATTTTTTGTTTACTTTTTTTACTGTTAATATTTATTTCATTTCTATGTAATTATCCTCTATTTTTCAAAACTCTATTTTATTTCTTATATATACTGTAAAAAAAAACAAAAAAATTAAATAATACGATAGTAATTGACATATTGTGTTTTTACAGTATTTAATCATTTTCATTTAGTTGATAAATACTCAAAAATATCTCAAAATATGACCTTTGCAAATAATTGTCTTCTTGTTTATGAGGCCAAAATACCAAATTTATGTTTTTTTTATATGATTACTTAAACACCAACTACTGGGACACAATTTTTCTATTATTATTGAATTTCATCGAAGTAATACTCTACGTGATGTTCTAGGTACACTTTTATTATGGTTTATAGTACGCAATGTAATGTTTTTATTCGTTATACTGGTTTCTATGAGCAATTCAATATGTTACGTACTACGCTACTGTTCAATGGGAATTCTTTAGAGAACTCTATGTCGTGGTTATTACTGCAATAAATATTTCAAAAAGTTATAACGCCAACGTTGAACTATGGATATAAAAATGTCCTTTTAGCAGTGGAATTCGTATTGAATAGAATCGTGTTCTGTATTACCTTTTCAGATATTGTGAGCATGCAGCAAAAAGTGGCCAAGTCTATTTTCTGCGACTTTTTTTATCAAGTTTTAGAACTGGATGTTATTTTTTACACTAAAAATCTACTTACATTTAAAAGTGTTTTTTACAAAATTTACCATTGTTTTTTAATTTATTCATTTATTTTTTGAATTTATTGTATGTGTTATGACATATCGTTGCCATTCAGGCAAAAGTTACTGAGTCAAAAGGTTTTATTTTGAGAAATCGCAATTTGAATAGGATAAATTAGGTTAATATGTTCTGGAGATTTTATAAACACAACATAATTCATTCACGCATTTTTGATTAATTCCATAATTTTTATTGATAAAACCCATAATATGGACAATGCAAGCTATAAGAGTTAGAGAAACGAAGCAAATATTAAATTAATAATTTTAATGTTGCGGTTAAAAATTAATTTTTAATTTATTATATAAATAAAATACGAGTGATACTTTTATCCACAAATTCAGTCTCGAAGATGTCGCGAAAGCGATGAAACCGGTCACTGGATATTCCAAATTTGTGGATTAAAGTATCACTCGTGTTTGATTTATATAATAAATTACAATGAATTTCCATCAAGAATTTTCACATACAAACTTAAATTAATTTTTCATTTCAGAAATATTTTTAAACATGTTATTTTTAATTTTTTAATGTAAAATATAGAAAGTCACAAAGTTAAAAAAGGAAATTCAGATTTACGCAACTTTTATCTTACTAACCGTGGTTACATTTATTTTTTTTATTTTTATTTTTATTAACATACACGGCATAATTGCCTTTTACAAATTTATAATATAAACATATAAGGTTTGATATTTTTTAAACTACATATTTGCACTCAAAACTAAGGAACAATAATCAATAATCATTTGTTTCTTGAATAACATTATTTTTTACTTCAAATAAAATATTAACTCAAAAATAACATAAAACTACATTCTACTTTGGCAAGCTTATTGCCACATGGCATTTTTTTCAAACCATCCAACAAGTAAAATAAAAGCATTTTTTGAATATAATTTAAGTTTCGATTCGAATTTAGAAAAAGCAATACTTGTTAAAAAATTAATTAAAATCAATACTAATTGTGCAACGAAAAAAAATAAGGAGATATAAGAAAGAAGGAGAGATTCAGGAAGAAAGAGGAGAGGTCTCCAGGCGTGATTTAAACAAAGATGATGTTGAATCATCTTTGATAGTGCATGAGAGATGATTTCACAGTCGAGTCGCATGGACACTATGTGAGTTAAGATGAAAAATGTATTGTGGATGAGTATTAAGAAGGTTCTATGGGAATTAGAACCAAGAGGTAAACCATTAACTGATAAGCGTTGAAATTTTTCACGAATGTATATAGTAGCGTTAGGTCTGTGAAGTACGGTGAACAGGAGTAAAAGGATGTAATAGTCTTCCTGCTGTTAAATTTTGAGCTATTGCAGTAACTTATAATAATAAAACTAAGACCAAAAATAAAACCTAATGCATATATTCTGAAGTTGTTTAAGTTTATTGAGTTGCCCACAGCTTTAATTAGTCACGGAAACATCAGCGTCATCTATAATAGGTAGTAGTCATGCTTGTACGAGTGAGCATTTGGTATTAATGGGTAAGAATTTTTGCAATCTTCTAAGAGAGTGTACTCTGAAAAATATTTTGCGTCTTAGTTTATTAGTATGAGCTCGTCAGCCATTAATCTTAATACCGATAAAACAAAATGTATAACTTTCAGTATTACAAAACAAAGACAACCTGCCAAAGAACTAATGATGAAGCGGCACGTAAAATAATGTAATAACCCAGTATGCGCATGTTCAGTATTAGAAATGACAAACTCCATCAAATATCTAGGAATTACCATTGATTCACTCCTCAGATAGAAAAAAACACATCGATTTAACCGCAAACCGAATAAAAAACTTTTACGCTTATTCTACAATTTGAAAAATGTACTAAATATACAAAGCTTAAAGACAGTCTACGTTGCGCTATGTCAAAGTATAATAGATTATGGGATCATAAGTTGGGGATCAGCATCTAAAACCACACTAATTCCCCTAAAAGTAGCTAAAAATTTTTTTTTGTAAAACAATGTTAAGGTTGCTAATTGTCACTAGTTCAGTATATGTGTTTGAAGCAGCGGCTGTTATGGATGTTAATATCAATAGGGTTTTACTATGTCATTGGTTCAATCACAAAATAAATACCAAAGCCAAAAACATGGGAACCCGGGAACTCATTGAAGAACTACAGCCGGTGCCGAGAATGAGAACATCTTATGGTCAATGTTCCCACTTATATTTTGTACCCAAATCTTTCAACAGCCTGCCAAAAAATATTCGCGACATATCAACATATTCAACATTTAAACAGAAAATATGAATTATGTTAATGGACAGAAATGGAATCAACCTAGAAACTATAGTCACCTTATTATTCCGATAATCCAAGATAAGCTACCTACACTTAGTTGATCCTTAAAACAGTGTGTTTGTATTTGAATTAAATTATTTTCTGTTTATCTATGTAAAAAATCTAAAACAATTCATTATGTAAAAAATATACATATCACACTAAAATAAAATTGTAAAATGTCTTTCTCGGCATGGGTTTCCCCAGTGAGGAATACATTAAAAATTCAACTTAGTAATATATTTTTGTGCAGTATTAAATAAATACATAAGTAAAAATCAAGTCAGTCTGAATATCTTCTTTAAGAAATTTTCGCAAAATTGTTGCTAAAGCAAAAAACATTTCTTTTGCAAAACGACGAGTTGTGACCATGTAATAATTTACCTTTAAAATATCTTTATTTGTGAAAAAACTAGAATTCTGACATGGCCACCATTCGTTGTATGCTCCATGCACGATATATTGTTATAAAAATAACCCATTAGGAACGCCTTTGCTCAGCTAGTATCGTAAAAATACACATTTTTTTATCCATCTATTGCTAAAAATACTTCGAGGCAGACCTTTTTTGCTAAGTCAAACCTGAAATGAAATATATTGATAAAATGACGTAGCTAGATAAATTTGACATTGACGCCTCTAAAAATAGTACTATTTGGAAAAACAATCAAGGCATCATAATTATCATCAAATTCGCCCATGGCGGAGGATAGGGTCCAACATTGGAACGCAAAATGCTTCGTTTCTCAATCATCTGTTGCATGAAAGTACGGTGATCAGTCTTACGCTTCAGGTAACAGTCCAGAGGCAGTGAAATAACGCTATGCTTACCTTTAAAACTCGAGCAGAGCTTTAAAGACCGAGTCTCTTCCTTTCGCTTCCGCTCATACTATTGCCGAAATTCGACAAACTTTTTAAATTTAAATTTCATAAACGACAATTTTAATAGAATTTATAACGTATTGCAGTTGAAAAGCATTTTAAAATCTAATGTTTCACGTCCACCTTACCAGACATCGATACCGGGACCTCAAGCATGGTAGGTTGGTGCGTCAACCACTAAAATACGAGGCGGACTTATCTCCACTCGATTTTCGCGTCCTTGACTTTTAATTGTGAGTTGCCATGTAGTCTAAAACACTCGTCCACGGTTCGGTTATATTTCACATATAAATCTTATTTCTCATTTTATAAAAACTTAGTTGAGTAAAATACACATTTAAAAAAAATTGGTTTATTAATTTTTAAGCCAGTCGACTACCGGTTAAACATTAACATTTCTAATCATGCTGAAAGTATGCAGTTCTATGGAATAAACTCTCTTAAAAATCGAAGACTAATGTAAGACCAGTTATTTTTATTCAAATTAATAAATAACAAAATTGATTATCCTAACCTACTTGAAAGACTTCCATTACGTGTGCCATCTAGACCGACAAGACAAAATCTTCTGTTTTACACTGAAAACGCGTCAAAAAACTATTTAAAATAATCTACAATACCTAGAATATGCGACCAATATAACGATACATTTACCGAGGCTGATATTTTTCATGACAATGTATGTAAATTTAGGTCAAAAATTATTGAAATTTTGAGAGAAGCAGATATTTAATCTTATTATTATTATTATTTACATATATCTTCATTTCGTTTCTTTTACATTTTAATAATTATTGAACATAATTTCAATTATGTTACCAAAAAAATGGTATTAGTGGTAATACAATAGTATTTAGTGTAAACATTTTTTTGGTGTGTGCATGAGTTTCTTACACTAATATACAAAGAAATTGGCAGTATACGTGTACATACTGTTTGTTTACCTAATAAAATAAATAAATACATTCTTAACAATACTTTTTATCATTGATTTTTGTCACTTTAATTCTGCTCTTTACAGTAACGTAACAAAAGTTGTACTCCTTTTTGGATGGAAAATTTTATAACTCCTTAATTCATACCGACAGGAGGATATAAAGATCAGTTTATACGGGACAAGGGAACAGACACGTGGAATTATTGTTCTCTGCGGGCGGTAATCCACGGCCGGCGGCGGACAGACAAACAGGCTTACCCACGTGTACGAGTTTGTATGTAGGTAATGTTTGTTCATCTAATTTTTCCGGATTAAAATATTCCGTGTGAACATGGCAGTATTTACGACCGCAAAACTGGAATAATTTCTCACTGTTTTCACGCTAGATATTTGATATAAACAAAGTGGGATTTATTTTTAAATCTAAAAGATTAAAGGAAATTTTGTACCTGTATTTTATAAAGGCCAGTTATAATTTTACGGTATTTTAATTTGCTATTTAAATTCAAATACTTTAAAATATAAGTGTGTTTGGACATTATACTCATCTCTTTCAAACTGCCAAACCCACTTCAAACAATCTGATTTCTTTTACTCTTGCGAACACTAACTAAGCTCTTGAAAACAATCTTTAAGTCAATGTCTTCCTTTTTTATATACTTATTCAATGTTTTTAATAAAATCAATTCTTCTAGCTAAACTTAAAGCTGTGTAGGGTAGGAAATTATTATTTATCATTTTTCAGGTCTTACTTTAATGAAAGAAAACAGCCAATTCCAATCAATAATTTATTTTCAGATCCAATCACTGTTATTTCTGGAGTATTTCAAAGAGCCCACCTTGCTCTATTATTATTTATAATTTATAAAAACAATTTTCCTTTCAATATTTTCTTCAATAAATGGTCATTGTATTACATTTTTTTAAATACAGAAATATTTGCGTTTGTATGATTTACTAAAATATTCCATTTTGAAGGCCATTTTCAACGAGTTGTAAATAACTCACAATTAGAAAATGGGATGAAGTTGGGGTAGAGTGGGATTCGAACCACGTACATTCGAGCCGAAAATAGTAAATTAAATTTTTACTTCAGATAGTAAATTGGCATATTATGAACACATTGATAATTTCTGCAAATCTCTCAAACTTCTTGGTTTTATCAATAGAATAAGGGTGGTCTTCAATAATATTTATTCTATTAAAACATTTTACTGCTCACTAGTTCATTCTCATTAAGAATATACTTCTGCGATTTGGTCTCCGTTTTATAGGACTCGTATTGGCCATATCGAGTCTATCCTGTAGTGTTTTCTTAGGAAAATGGAATGGTTTCTCGGATTGCAAAGGGGTTATTATTAATATATTAAAATAGTGCAATATTTTAACCTGTCTTCATTATAAAAATGTAGAACGTAGATGCACCTAATATGGCATTTCGAATAACTCAATGTTTTACGTAATTTCCCACCTCTGTTACAATTTATTAATTTTTGTGTTCCCAACAATGTCACCAAAAGTCAGAAATTAATATTTATTATTTGTTTACCAACTTTTGTTCTTATGCCCCCATGTTTAGAATGTTTACAGTACATTCGTCAATTCATCGCGAAACTTAAAGTTTTTTGGGATATTTCTTCTCGCTTTTTGTAGATCTCTTTACCACTTTGCAATACAACTTGATATGCTGAAGAATTGGTATGGTTTAGCTCAGAGTCTTTTACGAAGATCCTATTAAAAAAAGAAATTAAACCATTATTTAGGTAAGTGTCCTTGTTTATCTTTGCTACATGTATTTATGTTCCGTTTGTTATTTTTCTTGTGTTTAATTATGTTTCTTCATGTTAGTTTTGTAATTGGTTAAGACCATATTTTTTGTTTTAAATAATCATATTGCAATTGCAAGAACAGCAGCAAAAAAATTATATTGACTGCCTTGTATAATCGGCTACAAAATTTCGTTTGATGAAAGTAAAGTACGGTTTAATATAAATTTCACATCATTATTTCAGATTAATATTTAAAAAGTTACTTTTAATCAATAAAAAATAAATCCGGAATTTGTCAATTTATATTATTTGTCTAATATTAAAATTAACACTCAAACAAAAAACAACAAAACTAGAGCATACTCGTATCTAAATGCATATATATTAAAAATAATTAAGGGTCGATAGAGTCAGTTATTCGTTGGACCGAATTGTTACAATGACTTAAGGAAAATAACAGTCGAATTTAATAAATTAAACACTTTTTTTTAAGACCATTTTAGTTTTGAAGCACTACTAGTTTCAGAAAGCAATGATCATTCTGTGTGTGAATGGTGTTATTATTATTATTTATATAAATATACTAAAATTAAAAATCTCGGTACTGACAGGGGTAGAAAAATAATAAAAGAGCTAGAGGTATAGGTATATAACGAGAATATTGTAAATTATGGTTATGGATTTTAAAAATAATATGAAAACAAACTCAATTGGTCTTAAAATAAAATGTTTAATTTAATACATTTAATCTCGCTATTCCACACAGTTAACGCCGATTTAATAAATAATATGAAAAAAAAGTCGGATTACCAGCTTAGGCCGGACGAATAAAAACAGAAGACCTAAATCCAAATTGATACATTAAACAGTCATATATGCTTACGGATCTGAAAAAATCCCGCTTCGATACAAGTCTACCTAGTGATGCAGGTTTATTACAAAACAATCAAATATACATAAAAATAAATTGAACAAATATGTTTTTAAAGCACGCTGTTCAGAGACCCAGGAAATACGAAGGCAATACTTTTGTAAGGCGTATGATTGAGTGAATATCAAATAACAATTTTCTCCCAAACTTCTGCTGGTATTTGGCAGAGAATCAGGAGCTATTGAACAGTAAATGTACCGTTTGTCCTACAGAAACGATGGTGACTAGTTTTGAGTACTCTAAGTCCCAAACTTGTGTTTTATTGAATAGGATGATTTGGTTTTTTATGAGTGAAAAATTAAAATGAGATAGTGGAAATGGAAACTTAATTGACAAAATAAATATACGCCCGTGTTTTCGACCAAACTCAATGTGAAAAAAGTACAGTTTAAGACCCTCATGTTAGCAAGAGGTGGTAAAAAAATAACTGTCTTTTTAAACAGGTAAAACAGTTTCACAAAAAAATAAACTATTTAATATAATCATATTACAACAGATGAAGAACCATTTTTGATAACCGAATTTATGACAGGACTTAAAACCTATTATTGCCTTGTTTAAGTGACCCATTTACATTATGTGTATAATGTTTGCAGCATAAAATGTTCTGCATCTCTATTGTAATATGTTGATATTGATAACTTCCAAGAGAGTTCAATCCAGTTCTTGTCTTAATATATATAAGGGTGTAATTTCATTTCATTCGAGGGGTTATTTCACATAGTTTGGCTGACCACAAAAAAACAGCCAGAATTGAATATATAAGGTGACATTAAATATCGATACATTTTTTGTTGTGTTTTTAACACTTTGAGAACCAGCCAAATACACGTAGGATTTACTTGTGCCCGGCCCATTTTTGTGAAATTTCATGCTTTGTGAAGGGTTTCTTAAAAGTGTCATAATTATAAAAAATACTGAGTTAATTCAATTGAAATTTCTCTGAAAATTTTTTTTGAAACCTTTCAATAAGTCATTTTTGTAAGATAGTTTTGCCAAAATTGGCTTTTATGGAGAGCGACGTTGCAATGTTCGCACATTTGCAGGGTCTCATTTTTTTTTTGTGCTTTGTATCCCGGTGTCGTGTAAACTCGTGATTATAATAACCACGCGTTGTGTTTCGGTCCCGTGTTTTCACGTGGTTTACCAGCAGCAAAGAAGTATTAATAAAAGTCACCAGATGTCAATAAAATGCACTTTTTTGACAGTTGGTAAACCACGTAAAAACACGGAACCGGGACACAACGCGTGGTTACACAATCATACAATACACGGCTCCGGGATACAAAGTCTTAAATGAATAAGTTTATAAAACTAAAATACTGATGTATACATGTATCCAGCATAATTTATTTGAAAAAACTAGATTTTTATAGGCATTAATCTCCTCATCAGCATCTATACCGTAAGATTTTTTCCAGTACTGAGAGTGTTTTCAGCAAATTGAGAAAAGCCGTTTTTGTGATCAACACTGTATTCTGAAGATGGAATTACAGTTTTTTGTATAAAAGCGGCCTAGCTGATTTTGGCAAAACATAAAATAGACCTTACGGCATCCGATTGCAATTTCACCAATATCTTTTTTTTTTTTTAAATTGTGGACCGTCGGTTTTCTGTATAACTACGTTTAATTATCACTAATGTATCTATATTCCATCTTTTTACTACCATTTATTTCAACTAATCAAATCATATTCATTAAAGTACCAGTTTTAAAACAGTTATTCTCAGCTTGTTATTATGGCAGAAATCTTTTTGGGGAAATAAATTAAAGTGTATCTAAAAACGGTTAAAAATGGTAAAATAACTATATATAATAGAAACCTTTGAGGTGTGGTGCTGGAGTCAAGTGCTAAGAATACCTCGGATAGCCAGATACACCAACGTCTCGAATCTCTAAGACCTGAAGCTGACTGACAAACTCTCGACCATATAC
This sequence comes from Micrasema longulum, assembly GCF_059751315.1. Lineage (NCBI taxonomy): Eukaryota > Metazoa > Arthropoda > Insecta > Trichoptera > Brachycentridae > Micrasema > Micrasema longulum. The sequence continues at coordinate 31,388 of NW_028278077.1, forward strand.
TTTAGAAGAAGTCACCCCGCAAGGGGAGAAAAAGATTGCCCGGAGAATCTTGTTGTGGTAAGCGACGTCGAGGAGAGAAGAAGATGAGGGAGGTCTCCCATGCGTTGGTCTGACTAGAAAAAAACAGTAACTGGCTCTTTCTTTGTAAAAGCTCTTAGAAATGCGGGGTGCCGAGACAGTGGAGAAATGCAGTTTCGAGAATACGACATAGTGGTCACGATCCTTAGTCATGAAGAACCGACTAGGAAGAAAAAAAACATTTTTTAAGGTCCGTGGACAAAACAGTGGCTAGTAAAAAAGTAGCCAGTCTTAAGAAACAGTAACTGTTTCTACCCTATTCTTTTAAATTTCCATTTATTTTTATTTTTAGTTTTTTTTTCACAATATACATAAGAGATAAAACAAAGGATAATTACATAGCAATGGAATACATATTAACAGTAAAACTATTAAACATGAAAATCCCACAAAGGCCTGTTCGTGGGTATACAAGAAATGTTTGCGAATTTTATCCTTTAATAAATAGACAGGTATAAAGTTTTTTTGTCATATAAAAAGAGAAAAATAAATATTCTGTAAAAGATAAGAAGGTATTTTTTTAAAAAAAGTAATTGAAAAAGAAAATAAAATATTTTAAAAAACAGAAAGATATTCCTTATTATTAAAGGGCAACAAATTACATCATAGAAAAAAAAATCTTTAGTTTGAATCCAGAATAGTGCGTGTTTTTTAAAAGAAGAAAAATTTTAAAGGTTTGGGATCAATGAAATATTATCATAAAAAAAATAATGAAAAAATTTTGGGCCTATAAAATATGCATTTTACAGTGTGGTATTTCTAGCACACGATTCCTTCTTTGACTTGATCTATTTGAATTACTTGTAAATACATTTTGGTTTTCAAATATATATTTTTAACATTGAAAACAACATATTTGTCTTATTTCCAAAAGTTTAGCTTATAGAATCAATAGAAAAGAGGGAAATGTGCAATGTTTTGAAGCTTTATTTTTAAGATAAATTTTTGAACAGTTTCTAATTGTTTTATATGGTTGTTAAAAGCTCCCTCCCATCCAATTATTCCAAAGGAAACCAATGAGTGTACGAGTGTATAATAAACCATTTAATATTATTTAGCTGGGCGTAAATATTTAACCGTTTGAACACATAGGTTAAATATCTCAGTTTATTTATAATCACTTCAAGATGATTAGTCCATTTAAGTTGACGGTCAATGATTACTCCCTTAAGTACTTAAGTATTTTATTTATTGTTATTACATATATGTCAAGATTACAATATTAAATAATAAATAACCAAATTGCCCATCTAATGTTTAGTAACGTAAGAGCAATGTAAGAAAATGTCTATTTTCATTCACCCTTTAAAAATCAGACGCCCAAACAATCGCTTTCGGATAATCGATTGTCCTGATACCTGGAACCAGAATGATTATAATCACCGTTTAGAGTATCGGTGTAATGTGGCATGTGTATTGGTATCCCGCGGCTCGATTTATCGTTATATAACCGAAAGTTCACGATTTCCCAGCGGAAGAAGACAAAAGTTTCGATTCTCCGTAGTGAGAGTGTAACAATCAGTGGAAAACTTTGCTTCATCTAATAAAATTTATTATTCGTTGTCTTAGAAAAGGCGTTATTATAATACATAGCGAAAAACCTGGATTTGTTACAAACTAAAATGATCAAATAGATGCGAAGGTTTTCACGGTCACTGTTATCAATATGTTTATTTTTTGGGTGATACCGTGTGTGTTGGATTTGTTCTGACGTTTCAACCACCATTGCAGGAGCCATCTTTAGAGCAAACTGAGTGTTTTGTAGAAAAACTAAACTAGAACTGCATACCATATAAAGTGTTAAAGAAACATAATATTGGAACAACGTTTGGGACTGTGGGAAAAATAAAAAAAATATTTCTCAAACCCGGAAGATAAGAATCCCTTGAAAACGGAAGCTGTTTATAAATTAAGTTGCCAAGCTGTAATATAGTGTGAGAGATGGTTCAGCCGGAAGAATCTCATCCATATGATAAATTTTTCAACTCTTTTACTTTATTAAAGTGAACAATCGAGGGAGAAAATCTACCCTCACCCGCAATTGTTAAAGAGTCCTGGGAGACTCTCTGCCAGACATGCTTTTTTAACGAATTTACTTTCAAAATACTTTTTGCCTATTGATTTTAGTCTAAATCTAAGGCAGAAAAGAGCGTGCAATTAATAAATTTAAACAATTTTTCTACCCCAGTCTCTGTCAATGTCTCCGTCACAACTGTTTGAAAAATAACAATATTTTAAAATAAAACATCGCGAGTAATCACAAAGTTTTCAAAAATTACATATCATGATATTCTGGAGAAAATGCAAATCAAAATATATACATACATGAAATTTTTTACATTAATCTTACCAGGTTTCATTTAAAAGATCTTTTGGCCTCTTTTCAGATCCTCACATTGCAAAAACAATTTTTCTTAGCTGTAATAAACAATAAACGGTATTTTAAAAAATTCTCTGTTTATGAAAGATTCGCTTTTTTTTAGAACTTACGTTTACTAGTTTTAATGGCCCTATCACCGTCAGAGCAACCCAAGTATAAACAGTTTATTTTTCTGTCACCCTCAATCTATTTTTTTCTATTCTGATGGCAATAGGGTATGTCAGTTCATTAGCTTGTGAGTAAACCAGAAAAAACGAGTCCGATCGAGAGAACTAAAACCGCCAGCACGCGGAGGCGACCGACCACAAAGTATATGTAAACACACAAACGAGTTGAAGAAATGTGAATATTTAAAAATAATGGTAAATATTATTGTGAGTAAAGTGGCCATTTAAACCAGCCAATGACAGGTCATAAAAAAATATATTAATCTATCTTGTTGTGATCCCTTAGCTAGTATTGCGGACTCGCGGGTCAAAGGTCCGAGTATTTACAACTCGTTGAAAATGACCCAAAAATTTGAAATATTTGGGTATATTGGAATTAACCGGTTATAAGATCATAATCATCCTAAATATTTACATATTATATAGGTACATAAATAAATGTAATATTTTATAGGTACATACATAAATGTAATCATTATATGCGTGTGTGTATGTGGGTGTTTATTCTTATTCTTAGAGGTGGGGGTCAGTTCTTTTTAAGCTCCCGACGTCACTGCGACCTGTGAATATTATTGTGACAGATCCCTGTGAATAATGAGTACTTACATATATATGTATATAAATATTATTTTTTTTATTACTCTTTAATTTTTAAATTTGGATTTAAGGCCGCATCGCTCTTAACAATCTTAACAATTTTAAATCGATCGAAAAGGAGGTTAATAGGTTTCCTCATCAAATTTTTTTAAAAAATATTTTTTGATAATCATTGTTTAATAAGTCCACTTATATTCACTACCCACTCTCGCATACACACAATACTCACACGCTCATTCACATATACACACACCATAAGTATATATACACACCCTCACTAACATGTACAATAATAAAACAGATACACTTATTTTTTTGTGACTAAAACTAGTACTGAGAGTAAATATTATTATGTTATAATAAAAGTTGTACTCATAATGTAATTGAGACACATTTAATGTATATATTTCTACTGACATATTGTAACCATTGTATAAATTCCATAATGTGTTTTGTTTTTATGAGAAAAATAAAAGAAAATATATTAAAATCCAGATTACAGGAAATTAAAAAAGGTTTAGAAACACTGCTTTTCCCTGCGTCCTTGGAAGCAGTTGGCGCAACACGTGAAAATAAGGCAAACTCTTCAAATATTAAACGCATTGTAACGAAAAGACAAAAGTCTTCCAAAGTTTCAGGAACCTCTTCTCTTTAAGTTATTTATTATTCTCTTCGGGAAGATCCCCCGTTGGGAAAGGACGTAGCTGGAACAAGCACAAAGGGTGTATTTGATGCACTGTAATATTCAATGAAAATGACGCCCTTTCAGTTTCATCCCCCAAATAAATTTGCCGGCTTTACAATTTATACTTTTTACAAAAAATAAATGTCTCTCATTATTAAATTGTCAGTGATTGAGTCCTGTTTTCTCTTCGAAATTTTAAAAAGGTTCTTTTGTTTTTTTTTTGGTACGGAATTATTAAGTTGGCTGGACGACGCAAGCTACGTTAAAATAACTCTGCTGAAATATGGCTAAATATCAAATGTTAGTTTTTTAGGCATCATTTTGTATGAGCACGCCGTGGTGGAAAAAATTCGTTGATATACAAATGTTTAATGTATTTACTGACACTAGAATTCGGCTTGCAAAATAAAAAAGATTTTTTTCAGAGCTTATCGAACTATTAAGTTTGCCTCCTTCAAATGTACAAAAAGTGTTTAAATCATGTTTGGCCACGTTTTAATATTGTAACTATTTTACCCCAATTATTTTTATAAGTTAAAAAAAAATAATGCACATAAGAATAGAAGTATAAAAAAAGGAAATACAATAAAATGTACTTGAATTTGACCAATTAGAGGCGCCTTTTTTTTAAAAGAAATATTTGCGTTCTTTTGATTTACCCAAATATTTCAATGTTGAGAGTCATTTTCAACGAGTTACTAATAACTCGCCCTTAGAAAATGGGAAACAAGTTGCGATAGAGCGGGGTGCAAACCTCCGACTTCTGATCCGTATGTCCGCAACACTAGCCGCAGTACCACAACCCGGTACTTGATTAATGGACAGGTACTGACACATCAACACGGGCTTATAAAACATTCCACTGCACTGTACATAAATGTATTTACTTGAGTATTTAAATTCACACTGTATAAATAAAATTTTGAGTTTGTCCAAATTAGGCCATAATTCCTGTAGATGCCTAGACTTCCATATTACCTTCTCTTAAATGTTCTTCATCTGTGTTGTGATATGTTAATATAAACAGCTCCCCAGGGAGTTGAATCCAGTTCTTGTCTACAAAAATATGGACAAACTCAAAATATTGTTTATAAATTCACCTGGTCCATGAAGACGCTTGATTGATTAAAGAAATTGACCGTATTTAAAACATAATATATACGTATATGTTTTTTTTTTAAAAATAAATTTCATAAATAGTACATGTTTTTTAAAATTTCTATACATATCTACTTTTACACATCTAATAAATGTTATCACTGTAACTCTCCAAAAAAAGAAACTAACTCTTGTGCTTGGAGAGTGACTTACACTGTTTTAGTTGTTTATTTATTAAGAGTTTATATAATTTTAAATACGAGTACTTGAGAAAAAAAATAAAAACATAAGACATATAAAGAAAAAACATAAAACAATAATACATTCATACTAATTAAAATTAAATGTTGTTTTTACACGTGTTCAAATTTTTTTTTAGATTTACTTCAAACTTATTTATTTATATATTATTTTGAATAGTTTTTAGGTCTTTGAGAAGGTTATTATAATTTTTTACACCTTTAAAGACAAATCTATTTTGACCATGACCTGTGTGCAACAGAAAATCATGTAGCATTTTGAGGTTAATATTATAATAAAGTTAAATAAACCTAAACACACATTCCTTATAATTTATTAACTTTAGTACGTACTCTTTGTGACTTTATCTTAATAGTGCCAAGATTCTGGATACATTATCCATATTTGAAAATTGCAGGCTACAAAAAATTGAAAACAATGATTCAACATTATGAAATTTCATCAAGAATAATTTATGAAGAACATTTAAAAAAGAATGAACCAGGAAATATGTCATAAAACAGAAGAAGCCATTTATGTAACACGAGGTCAGTTGAAAGATCAAAAACAAGACTAGGACAAACAAGACTTATTAATCACGGATATAAACTGTACAACGCTCCACCAGAGGAAAAACACCTAGCTGTCGACTTTCAACCTCGGACTAAAGAAGTTTCTAACAGGTTTAAAAAAACAGTGTAACGCGTATTAAATAAATACTACAAAATATTCAAAGCCATAATTCGTATGAATAATTATATGATAATAATTTATGATTGATTTTTAACTATTAAAATGTATTAACTTTGAGTTTGTTAATATACGCACAAAATTCGAGCTTTTTAAATTACGCAACTACCAAAATTGAAAGAAAAGTGCTTAAGCTTTGTGTTTTAAGTTATAATTATTGGTATCCCTATGTACAGTATGTCATTTAAATGATTTTTTTTTGTCTGATGGACTTTTTTACCAAATTTTACTGGAAAAATACTTGGGTTTAAAAAACGTAAATTAAATAACTTAAATACGTCCTTATTATTATATTGTTCTGGATCTTATGTTATTAATATCTTGATTATCCCAGGGAGGTAAATTATTTATAAAATTTTTTTTTGGTCTTAAACTAGTACAAAATGTCATAATATATGAATTTTCGGATATTGTTTGTTTTAATAATCAACATATCTTAACTATATATGTACACTTAAAACTTAAATTTCGTCACTACACTAAAGTGGTATCGAAAAAGATTGGAGAGAACAAAACATTTTCAGTTTTAGGAAGAACCAGAAGATTTTTTGATGAGGGTTCATGTAAGATCACATACAAACTACAACAAATTTGAAACTGTGGGCGTGTGGCGTTTTGCTTACCTGTTGGGGTCTCTCTGTACACGCTGTGTGTAACTTTTGTACTCACAGGCGTGTGCGAAAAAGATTCATATATACATTTTATCACACAAGAAATAAGAACGGCTTACTTACATGGATAACACTATTTATTTTATAAGAAACTGGCGTGTAATGCAAAGATATTTTATTACACATTCAATAAAATCTAACTTAATTCAAATTTACATCTAACACGTGTTTTATAGAAGACTAATTTTATGAGAGGAAGCACTGCAGTTGAATCGGACAAGGAGAGAAGAACGGGCCTTGAACTTCGCGCTTTTTATAGCCTTTGTTCTTGTCTCCCTCTACTTCCGGCTGGGTATCGAACCGCAGGCTGGTAACTTGACGAGCTGCGTTCGCTTGTGTGGTTTCGCTCCTCGGTAGGTCCTTGAGGATTGTCTATGACGGAGGCGCCACAAAACAAATTCATTACAAAACAAAGCTTCAAGAATAGTTCCGAAAAAAAAAACAGATAAACATGGGAAAAGTCGGTGTTAAATTAACTAAAAGTACTACTGATTATCAATATGGATGCCTAAAAAGTGGAGTTTTGGTAAATAATTAGTAAAATATAATATTAAAATTGAGATGAAGAACATAAAACAGAACGGAATACAAAAGTCTGGTGATTATGACTCGTCACTGGCTGGTTTTAGTGTCACATTTATCATTATATCTACGTTTGAACATCCACATTCCTTCAATCCTTTGTACTGTTGACTTTTGTGAAGTTAAGGGACTGACTCCTTTATTGATGTGTATAAGATTCACCTGAATACTTGACAAACCAACGCTCAACGACATATTTTTTTAAAATTTATGTACTTTTCCTTACACCAGTTAGTTTTATCAACAATATTTTGTGTTTATCCAAATTTTTGTACACAAATACCCTCTGGAGATTATTTATATGAATATTGAATATGTTACAACAGAGATGAAAAACATATGAGAAAATGGGATATGGAAGTCTAGGCATTAGTGAATTTATTGAAATAGGGATAAACCTAAAAATAATTTTGTGTTAGGTGACTGTTTAATATCAGTTTTTTTTAAGTTCATTTATTTGTACGTTTTCCACTTTCCATTATTTTGAACTTTATCTTATTCGAACAAATTCTGTGACAAGCATAACTTGTTATTTATTTATATTATAATCACTATAAATTTCCATTAATGAATCTTGCTGGAATAAAAATATTTATTGATAATAATAAAAATAATAAATTTTATCTGTAATATTAGTATACAATATGATAAACACAAAAAAAAGTATGCATGGTTAAATGGTTAACTTATTGCCACTAGCAATTTCTACCAACCTGACCAAAAAAAAACAATAATACTTATCATCATCATTATCATAATTTCCTTTCCGCACCTAATGGTGCATAGAATACTGCACTGGTACACCAATCGCAGTATATCTTGATCATTTTTTTTGTTGCAGGAAGAAAAATTTATCAATCTTACGCTTCAGGTACCAGTCCTATAAAAGATTCTAATGTAAAACATTTTTTAAATAAATATTTCATGTCATCCATGACGGTAATCGAACCCGAGACCTCTTGCATGGTAGGCGAACGCGCTTACCACTACACCACGAGGCTGATAATAAGCACGACACAATAATAATTAAAAATAATTTTGAAATATAAAAAATGTACAAATAAAAAATTAAGAAAACACAAACAGTAATAACATTATACTAGTTATGTTGTCTATTGCTTACATTATTTATACTTGTTTTGTTTCTATTATTATTTTTATTACTTAGTTACAAAAAACTACCCCGTTTGACATCATAACCCACTATCTTGACCTATGCGACGCAGATATGTGTATTCTAGCCTTGTACTGCCACAAGACATATTGGAGGGTGTGTAGTAGAGATTTATTACCCTTTCACTTCCTTTTTACTCCTACCCCCTGTAACCTCCTGAGCTCCTGATAATAATGCATCCCTTAGGAAACAAACTCTCTCTGAAAGGGTGAATATTCAAATTGGAAAATATGAAAACCGTGATGAATGGGGAAAAGTTTGGAATCAAATCGTGCATAATGAAAGAGTTGTTTAAACTTCTGAGATTGATTAATCATGATAAAAAACTAACTGCAGGTTTTGAAAAGTGCATCGAATCTATTTGTTCTTTAATTTAATTTAAGTCAAACTTAGATCCAAATTTATTGTAAGAGAGAGGAAAAATATTTTCAGAAAGAAATATGGTATTAGTGGCCACTTTACACACCGTATAACATTCATCATTCTGCCTATATTTGAACATCTACATTCCTTTCACTCTTCTATCTGTTGACGTTTGTGAAGTTAAAAGGCTGAAACCTTTATTGTTGCGGGTGAGATCCATTTGATTGAATTATTTAATCTACATACTAGGCAACGCTCGAAATTATTATTCAATTGTTTTACTTCTTCTTGGACCTGGTGAATTTATCAACAATGTTCTGAGTTTGTCCAAGTTTTTGTAGACAATGACTGGATTCAACTCACTAGAGAGCTGTTAATATCAACATTTTACAACATTTATGAAGATCATTTTACAGAAGAGACTATAGAAGTCTAGGTATTCCCTGTGAATTCCCTGTAAAGGTAAGCCCTGTGCTTATGGACTGTCATTAGTTGGTTGAAATTGCGACTTTACACACTGGGTAACATCAACAGTTAACATTGAAAGCATCCACCACATACCCGAATTCGTTTTAAAGACTATCTTTCTTAAGATTCACTCATACAAGCAAGCAATTTTTTTTCATTACAAACTAAATATATTTCTTCCTCTACTAATCAAATCCAATAAGGAAAAGCGCGAACTAATATTTACATTAACAACATTCAATGTCTTCTTACTGTCGCTCTAAAATCCTCCCCTCATCGTCTACGAGGTAGGGACAAGGGGAAGTATAAATAAAATAAATAAATAAATCCATCACACAGTTCAAACCCCTTTATGTCAACAGTGATAGAAAAAGTTAGTTACCACTCTCTGGAGCACCAGAACGCCCCCAAGTGACCCTCGAGGCCGGCTTCGGTGGAGCACCCAAAAGCAGCAGACTTACCTTAAGACTACTGGTTGCAATCCAGTAGGGATTTTGATTAGGGAAGCAATTAATACATGAGTAATTTGTACGTAATAAATACACTGCCATTAAGACATTAAAGACAAACTAAATTTTATATACATATGATTAGAAATAATAACAATAATTTTGCCTAGCTAGTAATAAATTCTTATAACAAACCGACCAACTTCACCATATGAAATATTATAATAAAAAGCTGCGAAGTATTTCGTGGCATTATATTTTATTTGACTAAAATGCAGTGAAACCAAAACAGATATTATCTTGTTAAAAACATGACTTTTCAACGAAAAAGAGTTGGTCGTTATTTGAAGCCTAAATATTTGCATATACGTAGTAGATTATAAACTTTTTCTTATAACAAATCAACATTATATTGATGTTATGTTTGAATTAAATTCTACGTTTTATTTTGTATTCCTATTCCACCACAAAATAATAATCATAATATTATGTTCAGCGCCAAAATACCAAAATCGCATCTGTGCTGCGCGGCGTTGCGTTCGCATCGAATCTAAACTACATGGAAAATAATGTATCGGTATGTTTTGATGGCTTCCGTTGTCTCGTAAGCATTTTAGTCTGCGCCTGCGCACGGACTTCGCGTTCATTACGGTGCTGGAACGGAATTTAGAATTTGGTTCCGTCGCGATCGTTCTTTAAATTGATACCCAGCCAGCCAGTATCAAGTACTCGCCGATCAGCACGCGCATGACAGCGCTGGTAAATAGATGTGCTGGGAAGTAACGTTACTTTTTATAATTTTTTTAATTATTAATAAAGTTATTTTAAAATTATTTGTTAACAGTAATCTTAATGCTAGGTATTATGACTAGTAATTTATTTTAAACGTGCTATTTTATAAACATTATTTGGCAAAATTTAGAAGAACCAATGGTTCCATGCGTTCTATAAACGGACCGCACATGTAAACCAGCCTTTGCCACCACTCATACCACCACTCATATCAACAGTCAACAAATAGAAGAGTCGAAGAAATGTTGAAGTTTAAATATAAGCAGAATGGTGATTGTTGCAAGTGTGTAAAGTGGCAATTTAAACCAGCGAATGGCAGATCATAAGACTTGTGGATGCCTAAACTTCTATATTTTTTCCTGTTAAATGTTCTTAATATCTGTTGTTATATGTTAAATGAAGTTATTTTGTTTATTGATTAACTACACGAAAGCGGAAGTGCATGTTGGATGAAATGATAAACGAATTAAAATAATTAGCGTTTCAAATTGATTCCCACTCTGCATAATATGCATGGTTCCATATTGAAAGCATTTCACTTTGACTTAATTTAGGTAGAGACGCATTTTCAATTAGTTCGCATCATGTTATAGATTTCGGTTGACAGTAAATGTACATTTGAAAATATAATTAAGTTAACAAGTATGTTTGTTGACCAATATTACTTTGGACATAAATACTTTTCTCTCGTGAGTTTGTTGATCAAAATTTCTCGATCTATTTTAACATAAAAACTATGATACGTACACGGATAGTGTTGTGCAAAAATGCGATCAGTCACACCAACCTCAAACTGAGATAATTGATGTTTACCATCAGGTACATTTTTCAAAAAATGTGGTTTAAACTTAACAGCCTTTTAGCTTGGCTGTTAAGTTTAATATTTAAAAAGTACTTATAGAACAGAAATTATTTTTTTTCATTAAAATGTAAGTTAAAAAACATGTATGTAACAAATTAGTTAACCCTTAAAAAATTATTGCATTCGAGTTGGCTTTAAAGAAGTTTTTTTTTTGACGTATATTGTTTAGAAATGTTTTGGTATATATTTTATATAATCGGCCTCCTGGTGTAATGATCAGTTTATTTGTCTACCATGAAAGAGCTCTCGGGTTCGATTCCGGAAATGGTTGATATGAAATATTATTTAAAAGGGTGACTGGTACCTGAAGCGTAAGACTAATCATCTTACCTTCTTGTAACAACAATGATAAAGATACGCTGCGATTAGTGTACCAATGTCTTGCCCTACGCACCATTAGGTGCGGAAAGGGAATGATGATATATTTTAATAATAATTAGATATAAGTTAATATAAGAATATATTTACTATTTTCAGACTAAATAAAAAATAAATCAAAAAGGGGTGATAATATTTTAAGTTTTTTATTTTTTAAAATACAAATTCAACAATATAGTTGGATAACAATTTTTTACAGAACAGATTATTAGATTACAGAACAAACTATTACCTTTTTTATAAAAAGGTAATAGTTAATAAGGTTTGTTTAGAATATTGTTTTATACAATGATCCTTCTTTATACAAAAAAAAAAAAATATTTTCATTACTGATATTATAAATGCGAATATGTGTTTGTTTGTTTGTGCGACCGATTGACTTATTTTTTTGCAATGGGATAGACGGAGAGGTAAACATGTATAGCGAATGGACGGCAAAAGAACGGCTAAAATAATTTACGACGTGAATGCTGATGTATTCAAAAAACGAGAAAGGCATGTCATTCCTAAATTCAACTAGTACTTGAAGATAGACATGTCAAAAGTCGGAATCATCGGCGACCGTGCACGAGAAGTCTGTACGCAAAGATAGAGTGATATGGTGTTTTATCCTCTCTGCCTATCCCTACGGGGAAATGGGATGATGGTTTCTTGTTCGTTTTGTTGAAAATAAATAATACCAAAATTATGTAATGAGTATGGCTATAGAACTCTCAAATATTTAGTGTCAGCATTTTTATTTTTTTGCCGAAAGAACTTAAATTTAACACACAATGTATCAAGAGCAAAATAAGTAAGTGGCTGCTGGATCAAAAGTTTATGTCTGAATAGTAGCTTTTGTGCAAATATATTAATTTTTCATGTATTTTCTTGTATGGAAAAAAATAAAGAAAAAACATTTTTATTATTATTATTTGTATATATATGTATTTTCTGATCTTTCCGGCTGTTAATTGATTGTTTTTATAAAAAAAGATAATATTATTTAAGTTAGTATAAATATAATCTACACCAACAAGCTACAGAAACAAGTGGCTTGATGGGATTTTCGTTTTTGTAAAAATATGAAAATTGAAATGTTAAAACTGTAGGAATGTATAATTTTAAAATTAAATTAAACAAAAAATAAATAAAAAAATATTTTTAAGTATTTCAAATAGCCATTCACAAAATATAAATTACGCTTTGAAAAAACAGTAACAATGTTCTGGAGAAAATATGAAAACTTTCCTTATGAATTTTAATTTATGAACTCAAGTTGATCTTGGGTTTAATATTGGAATTCATTATTTTAATAAGTAAACAATACTGAGAGACGAAGAATAATAATTTAAAAGTTACCTCGTAATCTCTAGACCGAGCAATTAATTATATCTTTCAAAACAAACTTTAATTGCCTCCATTATGATCTCCGCCTTCTCGTATTTTTTTGGTTTAAGTCTAAATTTTTCCTTATCCATCAATAATAAATCATTGCCTTTTTTATACCCAGGTTAAATGAACAAAAATATAATAAATTTGTGGACTAGTAAAAATACGATAATTGATGATTTTGATAACTTTTACCACGTGTAACTTTATTCTGATTTTGTGCTGCAAAATAGAGCTTTCCGACCAGTTTCCAATATTTTTTTTTGTATTTATACATACAAATACATACATATTACAAAAAAATACAATAATAACGTATCCCAAACTCTATGAGGCCAAGAGCCCTGTGTTGAGTTGGGATACAACATAATGGAAAGTGGAAGCACGTACATAATTAAATAATAACAAAAATAAATATTGTTAATTATTACATTAAGATACACATATTTCAAAGGGCATCTGGACAACACGCTTTAAAGTATATAAAAATATGCAATATCTCGCAGGAGTCTCCTGCAATGGTCTCTTCCCTTCGACATAATCCAGACTTGTACACTCCTCCTGAAAATGGCTTTCGTTTTGGAGAACTTAATATGGTTATCCGGGACATTGAACACTCTTGGGGTTGCAAAAGAGAAATTCTTCAGTTCAAACGTCGTACGTGTTATTGGAATTAAATAATTCAAATACAGGAAAACTTCGTACTAGCATTCTGCTGGGATTTACTCTTGAAGCCGCATGACCAGAAATGTGCCAATGACTCTTTTGAAAAATATTGTCTAATGTCCAGTACCTTCATTTACTGGAACAATGTCTCAGATGGGAAAGTGGGGGGGGAAAAGTAGCATCACTCTTAGTATTAAAATTAATATCAGAGATTCAAAGAGATAAGTTTTAAGAAATCAATATATTGACAGTCACATGTCAATATATTAATAAGAACTGTATCTATATAAACAAAAAATAATGATTTTATGAAGAACGAAAAATTTAACACGTGAAATAAAAATGTGCTTGTTGTGTCCATTACTGGACGGTAAATAAATAATATTTATTTTGCCTCAAACTGCACACGATTCTACAGCAAACTATCTCTCGAAATTCAGGCTTTTCAAACAAAAACACATTATATTTTTGTAACACTTATTGAGATACAAATCCCAACTCCATGGAGCAAAATTTCTGTGTTGAGTTAGGACAATACATAAACATATGAGGTAGGTAGGAAGAAATTGCCTTAAGGCAATATGCCCGCCCTTGTATGTATATTTATTGTATATTTATTTATTTATTTATTTATTCACACTCTTTATCAAAATACAATTCCATGTTCACTTTGCCCAGCTAACAAGGGTACATACCCCGTTCCAAGCTAGGCAATTACATTTTAATATATTATAATAGTTAACAAATTAATATAGAGCACAGACAAACAAAATATAAACTTATTCGGATACACATTTTGATTCATATACATACACACATACACATATATACACACATATATATAAATATACACATATATACACATGTACATACACACACACGTACATACACCCATGCGCATACACATACATACATTCATAAAACATAGACAATTTATTTATGCGAAACTTAATGGTTGTCATCTATAAATATATTTTTTAAAAATTATTCCTTATTTTTTATATTTTATCTTTGACATCCAGTAAGGTTCTCCAATCCGTGGCATGCATCAACTTTTCTGACTCCCTACGACCAATGTCATGAAAGAGCGAGGTCAACACCTTCCGTAACTTGACAACACTCCCGTCTTTCCACGATTCTGGCAAAAGGTTATGAACCTTTTTGCCTACGTTATAGTGTTGTCTCGATGCCAGAACAGTGTTGACCTCTTCACTTAGTATCAGATCCCTATTAGAGTATCTTGTATTATGGTTGTGGTTGACGCTTGGGTAAATGTCTCTCTTTATGTGTGTAACCACTACCGTTCTCAATATATACTGTCAAATATGACTCTTTAACGAAATAATATATTGTTTATATACATAACCATATATATAAGTTTGTAAGTGAAATTTCTTGATGGAAGTTTATTTTAACTTATTATAGAAATTAAAGACGGATGATTTTTAATTTACAAATTTGGAATATCCAGTGACCGGTTCCATTGCTTTCGCGACATCACCATTCCCGAAAATGTCGCGAAAGCGATAAAACCGGTCACTGGATATTCTACATTTGTGGATTAAAGTATCACTCGTCTTTTATTTTTTATTACATCATCATTTACATTATACACAACAAATTAGAATACAGGGCTTTTATGTTCAACTCCATTAAAGCAACATTTTTTCCTAAAAATAACATTTGTGTGTTTGATAATTCCACGCGAAAAGCCATTACGTAATACAATCCCCTTTTATCCCAATTTCCTGTCTAAACGGAATAAACACCCTTATATCATTTCCTACAGCAAAAGACAATACGTTATTTCACTTTAGTTCCATTCAATAGCTACGAAACATTTATTTGTTTTAAAAGTTTGAAGCTCAAAACATTAAAGTTAAGTTTCTCTGACACTCAAGCTTTATAAAGGATAACAGTTGCCCAAACAAGTACAAAATAATAAAAATAACATTGCTGGGAATTATTGCCAACTTTTTGTAGATGTTTTTTGCATTTTACGAACGCTTTGAGACGTACCCGTCTCTTTATTTCAAAAGCTAGTGAGCTGGTGTCCAGTCCAAACAGCTGGTTTTATTTAAAATAAAACACTTTGCAAATTTACCACGTAAGAGTTAAATACATTAAAACACGACTAGTTTTGGGTAATCAGTATTACCCATCCTCAGGCGTAAATATAAACTAAACTAAAATAGATACACAGATTAATACAAAGGTACTGATAGGGTCGGGCGGAAGGGGGAACGCAGTGTGAGGTGGAAAAAGTGGGGTTTTCCTAATTATGGGGAATATTGATAGCAGGGGTGATTTATTTTAAAATATAATAAATCTTTTTATTTTTTTTGTATTTCAATATTTTCTAAATTGTTCATTATGATCCCTTTATTTATGACCGTAGGCAAAAGTTTAATTTTGTCGAATGAAATGAATAGTTTGTATCCATAATATGGTTTGCTAATTCAGTAAAACTATCACTAGAAAGTCCACGGCGATGTTCGTTAATCCTAATTTTTTAATTTCTCGCAGTTTGGCCGATATCTTTGCTGTTGCAATCTCCACAGGTAATTTCATATACTCGGCTTTTTTCTAAAAGTTCTATTTACGATTTCGAGTTATAAAGTTATAAAGTATTTTTCCTAAATCGTTGTTAGTATAGAATGCTGTTTATATATTAAGGGGTAAGCATTTACCGATATTTAAAAAAATATATATTTTATCTTTATATTATATAAAAATCTTAAATTTACAAAGTGTTTTATTTTGAATAAATTCAAAATGTTTTTCCACAAAGTAAATGCTGAAACAATAAATAATACAGACAGCTGGTAAAACCTGGATGAAAAGAAGTCAAAAGGTCATAAGGTCACCTCTGTAAATGCCTAGACTTCCATATTCCCGTCTTAAAAATGTTTTCCCTCTCTGATGCAACAAATTCAGTTATACAGTGTTCTATTTGGTTTTGTTTTGGTATCCTGAAAGTTTTATTTTATTTGATCCAGATCGTCGGTTAGCGACATGGAATCATGCGTGTTTCCGAATTGAAAAATAACTTTACAAACATAGGAGTGATTTGAATTTTCGATCAAATTGACGATCGAATTAAAATCAAACCCAATTTCTACCACGTTACGCCAAGTGTATTTTGTGGTTATTTCAGAATTGTTCGAGTGCTGTAATGGAATTTTTCACATAAAAATTCATTGTTCCGACCACTAAACTTCACTTTAAAATACAACCTTACTATAATAAACTAAGAGAACAGTTGATTTCGGAAACAATGAACCAAAACCTATACATGGTAAGTATTTGAACTGAATGAGGTTTTTGACTCGGCTTAATTGTACTTAAAGTGAACAAACATTAATAAAAAAAATTATCGAGTGAAACCAATCAGATTATGGTTTCATAGTAGTACTTAAGTTTACAGAGTTTTTTTTTGTTAATAAAACATTAAAATTAGGTGGTAAACTTTTTAAGTATAAGTTCATTGCAATTTCCTTTTTTTTATAAATGACTAAATTAATAACGAATAATTAAACCCACTTAGTTTAATGTACAAATAACCAGTTTCATAATGCCAAATAAAATGACTTTTTTTTAATATTAAAAACTTTTTTCAGTTTATGGAATAATATTTTACACTACGCGTTTATACTCTTAAAAGACTGTTGTAAATAATTCCTTCTCGCGCTGTGATAGAACATTGTGCTACCACAAGTAAAAGACGGATTACATTAAGTTCAGATATTTGAAAATTGAAATATACAATTAAATAATACCTTTTCCAGAATTTAAATAAGTAAATATTTATAATTTTTCCCTTTTGTAGCAGTCAAAATTAAAAATCATAAATATGCCGGTCGTCTTACATGCGTGCATCTCCCACAACTGTCAATAACTGACTGAAAATGTTTCACACAAACACTGGCCACATGACGTCTCTGTCTTCTTTGTTATACATTGTATCTTCGTGCTCTTTCTTAAACAGATTTATTGCTATATTGGCATCATGTTAATTCTTCACGTAGCAAGGATAATGTATATTTAAATATAACAAATAACAGAACTGCATCAGTCTTGTATCGTATGTAGACTTGTGAGACATCACAGCCACACAAGAGTTAGAAAAGAAACAGAGGAGAGAATGATATGAATCGTAACAACGAATCGACTTTTTTAGTACTATACCCCTCCCCCCCCACTCAAGACTCTACCAATTCTTCAATACAAGATTAACTATATTTTTTAATTAAGCTCAGTGCATGAATAGACACGGTGGCGTTCGCATCTTTAAAAATCTGCATGTGACTTATGTATTTTTGGCAAAAGTATAAATATACTACGGCGATGGTGAAGGTGGATGTGTATTGTAGTATTTGCATGTTGGTGTAGTGAGTGTCCTGACGATGAGACGGGGACGTCTCGAAACTGGTGCACTAAAAAAATCGTTAAGTCGTTATATATTAGTTAGTATTGATGTAGACATTTTTAACTGCACGTTGCATTTGTACAGAAAATTTCTTCATGGGGTCGATTATTTGGGATAGTTGCTGAATGTACATCTTGAGTGGTTTATGCTATGCATATGTGCCGCATGTAATGTATATGTTTGTGTATGTTTTATATGTGCGTTCATGTGTGTGCGTGGATGGCTCGGAGTGTACATTCGGTATTTTTATTTATTTTATTTATTACCTCCATGGAAAACGCAAATGTCAACAATTATCTTTTTTTCACTTAAAATTCTTATTTATTTTTTATTTTTTGTCACATTTAATGTTTATATCTTTTTAATTTATGAAAACTTAATTGGTCTTTTTATGTTAAAAAATTGTTGTTTTTAATACTGATTTTGTATGACTGTATGTTTTCTAAATAAAATAAAATAAAATAAATAAATAGTAATATTTACTAACATAAGTTGAATTTAATTAATTATTTGTTACGGAAAGTTTTTGGTTAATGGCTTTACCTATTTCTTTTATTTCAAAATTGTTTAAACAAAAACTATTTTTTTTTAAAGAAGCTGTTATTGTTGAGACACCATATGTACGAGTGCTCTTTGATTCAATTTTTTGATTTACGTGAAGTTTTACCAATTTGTTTTGCCTACTCAAACAATTTTCCGTAATTTGTGTTTTTTTATATTTATTTAATTTTGCAATACACCCAACGGGCATTTGCACTTAATATAGGTCAGTACAAACATGGTAATAATATTTAAAATAAGCCGCGTCAGACTACGAAGCAAAGCATCAATATTTAAATAATCAGTTGTATTTTTATAAAAAAATAGCTTAAATAGTTATTCATTTTTTTTTTTTTTTTTGCACCACAACAGGCCAGGAGGCCTAATTACAGTGGTGAATTACATCACAGAGTACCCAGGCTTGAGAAAAACCACATTTTAATTTTTGTTTTCTCACCGGGAATCGAACCCGGAACCTTCCGTGGGTGAGTCAAGCGTCTTGACCACTACACCACGGAGGCCGCCGTGTATCTTCTCTGTATGTTATCTTCATTTTCAGGTTATAAAATAGTTAAAACAATTTTTAAATTAACAGGTACTGCACATGTGTTCGCCGCTAATGGTTTTTATGTAGCTCTTCAGAAGTATTTCGTCTCGCAACGTTTTTTGGCTGGGTAATAAATGTAAATTTTACACAAACTCTAATGTATGGGAGCGAAGTATGGAATTGGAAAAATAATGATGAAAGTAGGTTGAATGCTGTCGAAATGCGATCCCTCAGGCGAATGTGTGGTAAAACGATGTATGATAGGTGCACAAATGTCGAGATCCGTGAAGTGTGGAAGGCTGAGACATGCATTATTGACAGAATTAAGAAAGGGGTGCTGCGTTGGTTTGGACATGTAGAGCGAATGGACAGTGAAAGAACGACTAAAAGGATCTACGATGCAAATGTTGATGGATGCAGAAAACGAGGAAGACCGAGAAAGACATGGCACGATCAAGTCCATTAAATACTTGAAGATGGACATGTCAAAAGTAGGAATAACCGGCGTGCGTGCATAAGAAGATGTATGAATGTAGAGGAAGCGAGGTCTGTATGCCAAGATAGAGTGTTGTGGCGTTCTATCCTCTCTGCCTACCCCTACGGGGAAACGGCGTGATGGTTTGTTGTTGTTGTTGTTGTTGTAACGCAATAATAAGTAACAAATATGCAAAACTTTATAGACAACTCAAGTTCTTCTTCTTCTTCTTACTAGCCCGTTTCTCTCCACTGCTGGATATAGATCTCTTCCAAATTTTTCCATGTTTTTATGTCCTGTTCACTCTGTTTCCATCCATGGCCCACGAGTTTGATAACATCGTCAGTCCATCTTCTCTGTGGTCTCCCTACTTTCCTTTTACTTCCAAAGGGTATCCAGTTTAGTATTCTTGGGGTCCATCTATCGACTTCTTGTCTCACCACATGACCCGCCCACTGCCATGTTTGTCTTCCCAATTTTTCTGCGATATCGGTCATCTTTCTACGGTATCTTATCTCCTCATTCCTTATTCGGTCTCTTGAGGAGACACCCAACATTTGTCTTTCCATAGACCGCTGAGCGCACTTAATTTTGTAAACACTTCTAGCAGTGAGTGACATGGTTTCCAGACCGTATGTTGCCACCGCCAAAACACAAGAGTTGTTGACTTTGGCCTTCAAATTATTTGGAATTGACTTATTTCTGAAAAGGTGTTTCAGCTTTCCAAACGCAGCCCAACTTAACCGCAGTTCCGCAGTTTGATTAAATTTTCCCAATTTGATTTGGTGCCCAAGGTAAATATTCTCGTCAACAGCACCGATAGTTTTACTTCCGGTACGTATGTTGCTAGGTATTGGACTCAAAATCTTGGTTTTGTCGATATTCAATTCCAGACCGATCTTTCTAGAGGCTTCGTATAATTTCTTTACCATAGATTCCAGTTCATTTACCTCTTCACTTATTATTACTATATCGTCTGCGAAACGAAGAAGATTTAAATACTTGTCATCTTTTTTTATGCCTTTGTTATTCCAATTTAGGATCTTGAAAACGTCTTTTAAGGCTAATGTTAAAATGTAACAGTAATTTTTATATAAATTAATACATATTTGTTACATACATATTCAAGTTATGTAACAGTAATTGTTATGTAAATTAGTACATATTATAACAATAAATTTTTTTTATAGTTTTATTCCACTTTTATTTATAATTATTTTATAATTCAAATTAAAAATTTTAAATTTATGAAATAATTATAAATAAAAGTGGAATAAAAGTATAAAGTATTTTTATTTTTATAATTAAAATGCAGTTCCACTAAGAAATGTCAGTAGAAAAACTCAATAGTACATATTTTTAATAAATTATAAGAATAAAGGTATAATAAAGATATGAATAACTTGAATAAAAAAGTGACGATTACGCGAAACCCAATCAAATTATTAGCATGCGTCCGCAATCAATGCGTGCCGGTGATTAATTTCACTTTTAGGAAGGTAACGTTGGGCGGGTGACGGGCAGGCAGAATTTACCGAAACAGTAAAAGCACGGGGTGCCCGTACTCTATTATATGTATGTTTGGTGATCTAGGGTTAACCAATGCACTCATTCTTTTCTAAATATAGTGTTTATTATATTCTAGCTATGTTTATTATATTTTTGAGACTTTCTGGCAACTCATTGAACACTTTAATACCCATATATACAGTTTTTTCTAAGTTCATTAGTCATAAAGGGTACCGATAAAGGCATCAAATTATTTAAATTTCATACAGTAGACATCATTTATAAAATAAATTACATCATACAAATTTATAAAGAAAAAAAAAGAATTTGGGATGAATAAGTTACTCAGATACCTAAATAATATTAAAATCCCTAAATTCCACACAAGTCATGGTCAAAATGGCTTTATCTTCAAAGGCGTTAAAATTATAATAATCTCCCCAATGAACTAAAAACTATTAAAACTATTATATCAATATTTTTTTAAGAATATTAACTTTTAGACATACGAAAAATATATTATTTTCAATGTTTAACATATATATTTTAGAACCAAAGTTTATTTACAAGTAATTCAAATAGATAAAGTCAAAGAAGGAATCGTGTGTTAGAAATACCACATTGCAAAACGAGGCTAGCACAGAAATATGCATATTTTGTAGGCCCAAAAATTTTTGATTCTTTTTTACCGATAATATTTCATTGATCCCAAACCTTTAAAATTTTTCTTCTTTTAAAAAACACGCACTATCCTGGACTTAAACTAAAGTTATGAACTATTTTTTATATGATATATTTTATTGTCCTTAGTATTTTTATGTTTTTTTATATTTTTTATTTCCTTTTTTAATTACTGTAAAAAAACCTTAGAAACTTTTTCAGAATATTTTCTTTTTTCTTTCTGTTACACAAAAAATATTAAGACTGTCTATTTATTATTGGAACAAAAATTCATAAACATTTCTTGTATATCCACGAACAGGCCATGCCTTTGTGGGATTTTTTTGTTTACTTTTTTTACTGTTAATATGTATTTTATTTCTATGTAATTAACCTCTATTTTTTAAAATTCTGTTTTAACTCTTAGGTATACTGTAAAAAAAAATAAAAAATTAAACTAAATTTAAGAAATTTTTTGAACAAGTGTAAAAACTGCATTCAATTTCAATTAGTATAAATGTATTATTATTTTTTGTTTTTACTTTTATATCCCATAAGTTTTTTTTTTTCATGTACTAGTATATTTCTAAATTATATAAATTCTAATAAATAAATAACTATAACAGTCTAAGTCACTCTCTAAACACAAGAGTAAGTTTCTTTTTTTAGAGAGTTACATTTGTAATATTGACTAGATGTATAAAAGAAGATTTGTATAGAATTAAAAAAAACATGTATTATTTATGAAATATATTGTTTAATAAAATTTTAAAAAAATGGTAATGTAAATATGTAAATGCAGGTATTTTTTCAATTGGTAAATGGAATAAAAATAAAACTAATTTGCATTTTCAAAATTCTTAACGCATTTTTTTTATGAAACGCGATGATCGATTAACACAGAGTTAAAATTAGTAATAACCAAAGAATGAATACTGTCTCGTACACATTATATTTGTATGTTGATTCCAATCGATATCCAAATTCATTGGATGCGAAATAAACTGGTAGCAACACACGAAAGAAACTTTGCGAAAAAGGAAAAATTTGGCATAGGGGAGATATAAAATTACAATAGCGATAGACGAATCGAAAGGCGATAAAAAATTCAACACGTTTCGGAATGATACACATGAAATAAAATTGTCCCGACTGGGAACATTTTGAAGAGTTCGTTGTCATTGAATCCTATTCTAGGAGATAACAAAAAGAATAGCGACATAACAGCAGCGTAACGTAATATTTTTAGAGTGTTCTGAAGAAATGAAATATTTTTAACTATGTCATACCGTTTGTTTCATTAAAAAAAAATAACTAAGGTGGTACTATTAACTAACTATGAAGTTGAAAATTCTTTTGGTTTAAAATATTATTAGAATTTAAATAAATAATTTTATATTTACTTTATTTATTTAGTTTTTGCATATTTATGTACCATTTATTTATTAGCGACAAAGCTAATGAAAACTACAATTTAACCTTTTAAATAAAATAAGAACCCCAATGAAGTGGTTTTGACTTGATAGTTACTTGCAGGTAAAAATCCTTGAAAGGAAAACCGTGTTGGAAAAAGTCTTCGTCGTAGTTTAGTGGCTAGCGCATTTTCTTTCTATTATTGAGTTCCCAGATTCAATAAGGTATTTTCGCATATCGGAAATATCGTTAAAAATGTAGTATATCTTTAGAGTGATTGTTTATGGTTCTAATGATATAACTGATTATACATGATTTTACATAGATCAAAAGTAAATCTTTATCAGTATCTTTTTATAAGTTTCTTCACGTGGTGCTGACCAGCTGCTTTTTGCCAGAGCATTTGGCTCTGCTTTCGGGCTCATGACCTTAGTTCATTCCGAGGACCACGTTTGGGCCACCCACAGTAGGACTCTGGGCCTATTGAGGCTGTCTCAGCTCCCAGACTTGTTAATTCGCCATTTACTTAGTTACTGTAAAATTTTGAGTTCACACGTACCCCAGTTAATGTTTTTTCCATACATGAATTATTAATTCCATTAAAAAAATATTTTATTTGATAAAATTAAATTTTTGTCGAGTTTTTTTTTCGAGTTAGAAATGCTCGTCCAGGGTTTTGGTTCTATTTCCCATACAGACTTGTATTCTTTATTCTATCTTATTTAAAATATACACAAAAATATCCTCATATTTTGAAATAATTTATTTTTCCGTGTTTCAACTGAATGAATAAAAGAAAAAAAAACCTTTTACGAAATGCATTGTCTGCAATTTCTAAAGAAAATATGCATTAAATAAATTTCATTTGATAATACACATTCTTTCGCATTTTATCTCCGCGCAGGAGGTTGCTTCCACTTCCTTCGTTGCAATTGTTTCAAAGGCTCTATTTGCAAAGTGTTTCCCACAATCCCACACGACCGGAAACACCTGGCGTTGCCATGGCGACCGTCCGTTAACCAACCTCCGGTTGAATTTTTCATCGTTAAATTTTCGTTCGCAGCCTCGCAACGCCGGGAACACTTCCATAGGGCAAAATTACACCCGGGAAATTGATGAATCATCATTTTTGTGTATCAAAACAGTAATGGAAGAATTTTCTAAAAGTCGCCTGAAAATACAATCTTGAAAGCAAACGAATAAATATTTTATGAGAGTTTCAGTATTATTTTCATGGATTTATTGTCGCAACTGATTAAAAAAAATCAACCACAGTAAAATTTAATTGAAAAAAACACATTCATTACGGTTTTTTTTTATAATTCACTTAGTAAAAGTGTTTTTGCAAATTTTGCGAAACTTAAATATTTAATTACATTTATGGTAAAATTTACCTTTGTTTTTAAAGATATTTTTAACTGAAATTTTAAATGAATCAAAACTGTAATGTATTCAAAAAATAAAACGATAAGTTATAATAAAAAAAACATAAAAATGTTGAATGCGAAAGTGTTAAACATTAAGGGTTCTGAATTTTAAAGCGTTAAACATAAATATGTCAAAAAAATAAACAAATCGATCAAATTTAAAACACTGATAAAAACGATAAATATAAAAATATTTAATCTGAGATTTTTTAAATTTTACAAAGTTTTTTTCATAGTTATTAATATGATTACCTTAATATGAGAACTTTTGTAAAATTGTAATGGCACTTTGAGTGGAACTAAAAAATATTAATGATTATGGAACTCCATTTTAATCGCGTATTAAATAAAATCCGTTATTTTATTTCTTTAGTTATGTAATTGTTATTGTTATTTTAAAACACATTTGATTTATTAAGGATAAAAATATAGTGTTATACATTTTTAACGATTATATGTTTGTAGTATTTGCAAATATGCAAACACATTTCGAACTTCATGGATTTCAATAAGGACTAACTTTGATGTAATTTTTTTGTCCTTTTGAAGTTTTCTTGTATTTTTGAGCTTCAGAGTCATTTAGTTGATGCATTTTTCCGTCTATCTGTAAGCTTTTACCCGTCATATTCACATTCTAGAGCTTTTACTGAAGTTGAAATTTAATAAAACAGTTTCGAGAGACATCAAAGGCTCCATTGAGTAAGGATTTCGTAGTAGAACTTACATAATACGGAAAGGATGCTCAAGGCTCGTTTGGTCCTGATTATGTTTGCATTTTGGAAAACAAACGATTTCATGTTGGACGAAATATTCATATCTATTTGATTAATATTTATTTTATTAATAAAACTCGAACTTAATTTTTTCCAATATTTTATTTTTAGGGAATAAAATAAACGAGTTAATTTTATTTTAATACAATAAATAAAACAACTTTGTTTTTAAACACTATTTTTGTTTCTACCTACCGGTTTCAAAGCAAACAAGCTTCTTCGTCAAGGTTTACATAACTAATGAATTAATTAATATTTGATTTTTATCCTGTTAACTAAAAACTACACGTGGACCTAATAAATCAAGTCTTTTTTTCCTTACAAGGGTGGTAATTTGATATCAACATTATTTTTTAAATAGTGGTTGAAAACAAAGTTGTTCTATTTATTTTATTATAATGAAAAACCACAAAGTTAGTGCTTCAAATATAAACTTTATATTTTATTTTATTCAACTATCCGGATATCCTTGAGCCATATTTTTTTTGATTATTTGAGGCATATATAAATATTTAACTGATGCCTATTGAACATCAATATTCCTTCGATTCTTTTATTTGTTGATGTTTGTGAAGTTAAAGAACAAAACATCAACAGATGACAGAATTGAACGAATAAGATGTTCAAATATGGGCAAAATGGTGAATGTACATAATGTGTAAAGTGGATACTTAAACCAACTAACGACAGGTCATAAGCCTTGTAGATTCTTAGACTTCTATATTTATAAATTATTTATTTTTTAATATGGGAGTCGCATTATTTTTTACCTAGTTTATAATGTACAAGGTTTAATTTTCAAAAGAGGATTTTTCTGCAAATACATTTTTTTAAATTATTATGAAAATAAAACTTTGTTTTTAGTTTTATAATAATTTGTAATGAAGTGTTACAAAGTGAATGCCGTCTTAATTAAAAATACATTTTTAAAATTTAACTTAACTGTTGCGATCAGGAAGGATATACGAGAGTAACCAATCAAGAACTTCTCAGCATTTGCTCATGTGGAGAGGAAACCACTTAAAACTCTTCAGGAGAAGCCGGCCTGTTGGCAGTAGTCAACAGGCCTTCCGTTCCACTAGAGAAGTGTTTGGCATTTTGTTCCCTATTTTGGTTTATTTTACCTATTGCCTTTACTATATTGACAATGTATGATATAGACTTCTATTATATTACCTTCTTTAAAATATTCTTCATCTCTGTTGTTATATGATAATGATAATAAACAGTAAACTCTTTTTGAATTGACTTAAGGAATTCCAAAAAATGTCTTTACCTCTCGCGTTGCACTTATGAATCTTATTGTACTCCCTCCTAATGCAACAGAGGGGAATACATTATTCCGTATTTGAGGAAATGCACTCAACGAAGATGTCAGAATTATGCAGTCGTATGCCAGCGTTCAAGTTAGTATTGCTCATGGGTGAAATTAAATTATTTGACAAAAAAGGTAATGGTTCAAATATTAATACGTAGTACATTTTTATTCTATCACAATGAACTATGCAGATAATTTACAGGTATATCTTTACTACTGATCTGAAAGCACCAGCGAAGCAATAGAATCCATCCAACTTAAAAACCCATATATAACACAAATTATGTTTGCGGATAGTCAAAGGTTGCTCAGCAAGTTAGACGTATTTTCACTTAATCATCCTAATGTTAATGATACCAATATTTAAAATAGAAAATCCGTAAAAAATCTAAGAGTACTAATGGATGAACATCTATGCTGGCAAGCTCATACTAACGAATTATTTTTTAGTCTACACTCACTTTGAGGGTTGCAAAAATTCTTACACATTAATACAAAATGCACTCTGGTACAATCTATTCTACTTCCTATTTTAGATTGCTCTGATGTTTCCATGATTGATTTAAGCTTTGAGCAACTCGATAAACTTAAACGACTTCAGAATACATGCATAAGGTATATTTTTGTCTTATGAAATATGACCACATTTCTAATTATCGTAGGCAACTGAAATGGCTCAAAATTAGACAACGGAGAGACTATCACTACCTCTTACTCCTGTTCAGTGTACTTCATAGTACTAAAGCTCCTATATACTTGCGTGAAAAATTTCTACGCTTATCAGTTCATGGCTTACCTCTTCGTTCTAATTCTCAAAACACTCTCTTAATAACCATCCACAATTCCTCTTTCTTCTCTAACTAATATAGTGCCCATGCCACTCGACTGTGGAATCATCTCCATCCACCATCAAAGATGTTACTACATTATCTCTGTTTAAATCACGTCTGGAGAAATATCTCCCTTCTCTTCCTGAATCCCTTCTCCTTTCCTCTTTCCTCTTTTTTCCTTTTTTCCATTGAGTTATAATGTTGTTTTAAGGTAATGTATACATAAATATGTTTATTTCTGTTTTTATATATCTTAAGCTTATTTTTTTATCTTTATTTTCCATTGAACATGTTTGAACTTGAAATAAAACTTTAATTTTATTGGTTATTATGTTTTTTGTCATTTGGCAATAAACCCGCCATTGAGTTATGGTATTGATTTAATGTAATTTATACACAAAAACAATTATTTCTTTTATATATATCTTTACCTTTTTTATCTTTATTTTCTATTGAATATGTTTTAACTTGGATTGCAAAAAAAAACTTTTATTTAATTGGTTGGTTGGAAGAAATTGCAATTTGGCAATAAGCCTGCCAACGTACAGTTAATATTATTTACAAAACGTTAAATAAATAAAAAACTTCCACCAATAAATGATTCTGCTATGTAATGACGCACGTTTCCTGTATTAACATAATATTCCTATCATCAATCGTAAGATAACAGGTTCGCTTTATAACCAGCCCTTTCTCACTTCAACTGAACAATCCTTTGTGCGACTTCATACACCTGCCATTGTTTAGCTGCAGATCAATGCTTATATTTTATTCTCTCTAAGGTGTTCTGAGCTTCTCACGTTTCATACCTTCAGTGCATCTTGCAATTTACGATGCAACTGCTCCGTAAAGGCTATTGTCTTCGGAAAATATATTACGATAGTTGGCTGTACTGCTTTAAAACCTTTGTCTTCAAAGTTGAAGATTATATTAGTATAATGCCCCAGATTCAATTGTCAGTGGAGTTCAGGTTCATTATGATTTAATTATATTTCATGACCGCGTAATGCAAGATAAGTGATACAATACACCAAACCGAGCGAAATGCTCGTTCGAGGTTTTCCTGTAATTTTAACTATTTAAAAACACGAACAACTTTTTTTGTTTTGAGAAATTTCTCTTTTGTAGCCCCAAAAGTATTCAATGTTCTAGATGAACATATTCAGTTCTCCAAAATGAAAACCGTCTTCAGGAGAAGTGTACAAATTTATCTGGGAAGAGACCATTGCAGGAGACAGCTGCGAGACATTACGTAGGTTTATACACTACTCGTGGACCCGACAGACGTTGTCTTGCCTGTATTACCTTAGGAAAAGTCTTTCATTGATAAGTAGGTACCCATGTACTTATTTATGATTGAATCCCAAAACTAAAAATTATTGTTATTCAAATATTAAATTTCAGTAGGTACCTACTTGTTTAATTCCAAAATATTAAATTATTTATTTTCAAATAAAGAATTATTTTTGCAAATGTCAAACTCTGCTCTTCTCACCAACAGGAGTGCACCTTATTCATGAATGCAATTTTCAAAAATGTATTGAATGCCGGCTAGAATTTTTTAAGGATTACCAAAAATCTAGGTAAAATAAATATTTGGGAAGAAAGAAAAAGGGAGGTGAGGTAGGTCATTGTAAGGAAGTGGATTTGTCGATAAAAATACCTGAAAAATACTCCCCCTAAATATCGGTATGTCATGCCCGTCCATATTGTTTATACATAATCTTATCTCTTAAACTCTATAAACATATAAAAACTCTTAAATGGAAAAAATATATATATTTACATAACAGATAGGTTTTTTTGATTCTTAATATTTAATGGGAGCATATTATAAATTTTTGGTAAATTGTACTCTAGTGTTCTTTCCCCGTATTTATTGTTGAATTAAGGGAGAGCTAGTCCATCTACACTAGTAAACCGAGTATTATATATGCTCTAATTTATTTCTGTATTCAGATAGAGACGCATGCTGAGAAACCAGCTTGTACCATAATAGAGCTCAAACGGATAAAATATTTAAAAGATTTATAGATTGAAAGAGAGAGTAATAGGAAAACGGGGTGATGGTTTGTTCATCTGTTTGCATTAAAAAGTCATGTTTCTATTAATAAAGTTCCGAAGACTTGAATATTTGTGTAAAATTCTGCAAATAATAAGGGATTCTCGTTAGTAGATAGATATTGTTAGAATCAACTCAGTGAATTGAACCTGTCTGTTATCTATTTAATCCACTTCAGTATGTTCCCACCATGTAGTCTTCGGAGAAGGGGTTTTGCGGGGGTGGATGGCGATATCGTACTTAACTTGGCTAACTTCTCTTTGACGTTGTGATAAAATATTAATGTGGGTGATATGCCTCCTAACCACAATCCTAGGAACATCCCCGACCCTCGGAACTCTCAAACAAATAGTTTTCCTGGAATTCTACGATAATAATTATTCATTCGATTTAGGTGCTTTTAGACCTTAAATCAAAAAGCCAAAAAAAACATAAGCCATTTTAGACAAACGCTAGATACCACATTGCGATTTGAATTATTAAGCCAGGTAATATTTTAATACGACGTATTTTTTTTATCTGATAAATTTATTTTGTCGTAAAGAGACAAAATAATTTATGAAGTATAAAATCACTATTTTAAGTTTTTACTTCATTTGTCCATCGTAAATTTCTTGCTAATGTTTCAAAAATAGGAAAATAATTCGCGGAATAATGTTTGTAATTTATAATCTAGATAAAATAACTATCGCACACTCATGTAATTAGAGAACATTTTAGAGGAGGGAATATAGAAGCCTAGGCACCTACATAGCTTATGACCTATCATCGTTTGGTTTAAGTGGGCCACTTTACACAATGTGTATCATACGAAAATTATACAAAAGCGAGTGTTTAGCAGCCTGTTTCTTTATTGACTTATTTTGATTTGTTCAATCTGAATACATAAGTACAGGCGTAGTAAGGGTATGCATGGTTTGCAATAATTTACAATTTTGCCTTTGTTTGATCATCCATATTTATTTGATGCCCACGAGAAATACATACTCAATTTTTATAGGCCCTTGTGTATACAATATGCTCCCATAAAAATTATTATTTTTAGATGGAAACAAATTTTAAATTCGTATAAAAGAGTGACTTTTAAAAATGAAGGTGCAAAGTGAAAAGTTTGCGTGTAATTTAATGTTTTTTTGTCAGTGTGTGTATTTTCAAAAATTATTATTTGTCCAATTTACTATATTTTTTTATATCATTATAGGGTAAACCATGGCATTGTCGGCACTCCCCCTGTAATTGGCACTTTCTTATTCAAACTCAAAAAAGATGGTAAGTAATTTTAGTTTTGAAAACGGAGTATTTAAATTTATCAAGTTTAATTATATTCTTGAATACTGGCCTTGGTATTCCCATTTAACACCATTTGTCAATATACTTTGCTAAAACGTACGAGAAATCGAGTTTGTAGTACCTTTTTGTAGTTATTTTCCGTACATATTGGCAGTTTTGTTTTTATTTAGTTCCATCATTTTTGAAATAATTTTTATATTTATTAACTGTCATCGGCTAGTTAAGGTGGCCACTCTACACACTTTGTAACATTCACCATTCTGTCTATGTTTGAACATCCACTACTACTACTACTACTACTACCATCACGCCATTTCCCCGTAGGGGTAGGCAGAGAGAATGGACCGCCACACACGTCTATCCTGGCATACACTCCTAGCCTCTTCCACATTCATACATCTTGTCATACATGCCCTTCGGTTCTGTCTGCTTTTGACATGACCAGACTTAAGATTTTGGTTTATCTGATCATGCCACGTCTTCCTTGGTCGTCCTCGTCTAACGTTGCCGTTCATTTTTGCCATATATACTTGTTTTACCATTCTCTCGTCGTCCATTCGTTCAACGTGACCAAACCATCTCAGAGACCCTTTCTTAATCTTATCAATTATACTTGTCTCAGATTTACACTCTCGCCTGATTTCATCATTCGTAACCCTGTCATACATTGATTTCCCACACATTCGTCTAAGAGATCGCATTTCAACCGCGTTCACTCGGCTTTCATCCTTCCTCTGCCAGTTCCATGTTTCACTTCCATACATAAGTGTTGGGACTAAAACTCCGTTGAACATCCACGAAATGTTAAAATTTCATTGGAATGAATATGACCGTATTAGCCGATTAAAATGTGGTCTTTTTTAATCAAAATATTTTTCTAGAAAAAAACATTTGCGTTTTATTCGGGGTTAAGATTGAATAATTTTTCTTTTCATTCCAACCCGAAATACATATTATGTGAATGGGTCGCGTTATGTTTGAGGCCACGTTATATTAGGGCTAATACGATAATTAAAAGATAAATAATATTTATTTATTTGGGAAAAAAACGACAGTTTTCATATATATTGCATAGAAATTATAAGAATATATATAAACTGAAATTGTAAAAAAAACAGTAAATAAGAATTTTCCCGAGTGATGCAAGCTGTTGATTAAGTACATTATAGGTATCAAAATAAAAGCAATTTAAAAATTGAGAAATGTTACGCACTTATAAGTTGCAAATAAAAAGTAACATAAAAATACGTATATGTATTATTAGTTATAAAAATTAAGTAAATAACAATAAAATACATTCAAAGAATAAGAAAAAAAATACAGATATATAAAAATAGTGTTGAAGGTACAAAATATAATAATGAACATACATACGAGTACATCATTACTGATATCTGTCTATAAAAAATCTTCTTTTTTTTTATTTCTTTGATAATCAGTGGCCTTCTTTCAAACGATCACTGAATCGAATTTAATTATAAACACCCCTCTCCCGCTTCCACTCCCACAAAGTCTACTATATACCATTGTGTCTTCCTACTTTTCTTTATAATAATTTTCTATGTATAAATATATCCTGAACAATGCCCATTGGTCGTATATATAAATAAATATAGGAGAGATGAAAAATGTCTGTGTGACCGGAGAGAGCAGTATTATAATAATGAAATGCTCCAAAGATAAATAAGTTTTCCCTTGAGTCAGTCCTAGGTATTGGCAAATTAAATGTAGTTTGGAGTATTTTTCTGTTGGGTACAAGATATTCCAAAGAACTTGTGAGTAAAGGGCAGTCTATGACGTTGTAAGCTAGTTGAAACAGGAAGCTACAAGGTGGAACTTTTCCCAATCGATTATATTTTTAATTGTTTTTATTTTTTTATAGTTACCGTCGAGTTTAAAACACTCGTCTAAGATCCCGGTTCTGTTTTGCACGTAGAACTGTATTTCCTATCTGCACGAAAACAGTCTTATAAATGTATTTTGATGTGAAATTCGCAATGTTTGGCAACTCTGTCTCTTCATGGCAATTATATTTGCTCCGACAGTTACATGGAAACTTTTCTGCTGTGATTGCTTTTTCTTTTTTGTTCGTAGGAGTCCCTAGTGGGGGATGTTGACCTTAGTTATTCCGACTTGCAGCAGTCATATTGCCATGAATTGACAATGCGACAATAGTAAAAATTCAGAGTCTGAATCTTTTACCACGTATCTCTAAGAATAATTCAATTATCGCAGCCACAAAATAATAAATCTAAATTAATATTTACATAAGGATATTTACTGGATTTAAGTATTTATATTTGACACATTCGTGTTTTTTTATTCATTTTTAAATATTTTTTATTAATTTGAAAATAGTTTCGTAAACCCTTATGGGTGATAACATTAATTGAACGAAATATTTTTTTCCTTTTGAATTCATACTCATTGTAATTGATAATTAACATTCACAAAGTTTACATTCACCAAACATTCACATTCTTTAACATCTTTGCAATATTTGGAATAATCCCACTTCACCTGCTTGTCTGAGAGAGCTCCTCCAACCTCTATCACATCTTGGACTATCTCTTCGCTCTAGTAACGAGAGAACCATTTTTATATCCCTTCACCACTCTAATTTTCTTGCCTCCTCTTACAATTTCAAACTAAACGGTTTGAGTAGGTAGGAAAAAATTGCCTCAAGGCAATATGCCCGCCCTTATATGTATATAAATTGTTTATTTATATAAAGTGTAAAAATAAATAAATGAATGTCTATATTTTCAGAACCTCGAATAATTCCGAAATATTCGTCTTTTTTGAGATATTAGTTGTTTGAGATGAAATCCTAAGGGCGGGCGGTTAAATTTCATTACTTGTCTACAAAGGTTTGGACATACTAAAAAAATGTATTTTTTATATTTTGCCGCTGCGGATGTGTCTAAAGTTAATCAGTGAACATTTTTAATGAATACTTGACAATCTAACCCCCTCCACCGAGCTGCAG
The DNA here is from genome assembly GCF_059751315.1 of Micrasema longulum. Classification (NCBI taxonomy): domain Eukaryota; kingdom Metazoa; phylum Arthropoda; class Insecta; order Trichoptera; family Brachycentridae; genus Micrasema; species Micrasema longulum. The sequence continues at coordinate 65,421 of NW_028278077.1, forward strand.
CGACGTTAGGCGACATGAGTTAGGAGTGGATCCTGCATTAAACATTAGCGCGCCGCAGCGCACCGCCGCGCCGCGCCGCGCGCCGTGACGTAGAGAATTAATCCGAACTCCAAACCAGCCCCCGGATTAACAGACATTCAAGCCAACTTGGTAGCCAACTAACGGAATGGTTACTGCTTAGTTTGGTTAAATGGATTACCTGCTAAATTTTCCACTGTTCAATCCATAAATATTTATTCATTTATTAGTTAATACATACATTTTTACAAAAACGACACAAAAAAACACTTGCAAATTCTGCTTGTACTAGGAGCAGACTCAGTATATGAAGGGTCGGCAAGCCAGAAATATTAGTATGCCTAATGTTGCAATCGGTTCCTATATATGCGAATGCCTATTCTAAGAAACTAATTTGATGCGGCAAATATTTTAAGTTTCCTATAAACGAAAATAACATTGAATAAATAAAAAAAACAGTTATAGCCCAAAAGAGAAGAAGAAAAAAAGTACAGTTTACATTAAATATAAAGATAAAATTAAATATATAAATATACACAGATACATACATATACACACATATATATATATGCATATATATATAAACACATACATACATAATATATATGCACATACAAAAATACGATAAATTTATAAATGATTCAATGGAATATAATAATATTTAGATTACTATCCTCAATAAATGCTCAGGTTCCTTACTTCCAATGTCTGTCAACCAAATTCTTATTCTTTTGTTCAATCCTGATGGTTTATCAGATTTTTAAACACATGGTATCAGGTTGTATAATTAAGGTCCGTTATAAAGAAATCATTTTTGGAATACCACTGTACGTGCTATTGGAATCACCAAATCGTTTCTTACTGTGTTCCTGGTTGAGTGCGCGTGACTCACAATCACCTGAGTGCTCCTATTTTCGTAAATGTCGAGTATTACTTTCCTTATGTAGATTTGCTTTAAGCCAAGGACGATTTGAAAAGGCCTTCACTCGGATGGTTGTACGGTTTTTGAAGTACTGTTATTTTAATATTGATGTATGTACCTTAACCAAGGGATCAAGAATAGTCTTGGCAGCTCTTCCCCAACAAATACAACCGTAGGCCAAAACAGAGTTGCACAAACCATAGTATATACTTTTAGTATCTACAATGGACAATTTGTTACGCAGTGTTATAAAGATATCAATTAGTTTCCTAACTCTACTAATATGTTTTCTCCAGTTAAGGTGTGCATCAATAAAAGTTCCTAAATATTTTATGTATTCTACATTCCAGATGGTAGCAATTACAGCTGGTGAGCGTGTTACAATTTGTTTCTTGAATGAAATAGCTAAAAACATACATTTATCAGCAACAAAAAAACATGAATTTATTACAAAGTGATGACGAACATTTTAGTGCTCTGTCATTGGCAGGTTTAAGTGGCCACCTTATAAACTGTGTTACATTTACCATTCTGCCTATATTTGAACATTCGTTTTCCATCAATTCTTCCGTTTGTTTATGTTCGTGAAGTTAGAGCCCTTCTCTACATTTTTTTTCATCTCTTTCGTTAAATGTTATTATTTACAACTCCCTAGGGGATTTAATCTAGTTCACATCTTCAAAAATGTGTACAAACTCAAAAATTTGCTTACAAAAATAACATTCTTATTTTTTTTACACGGCTTGCTGCCTTTTTTGTAATTCTAAATAAATTAAAATTTAACATATCTTCACAATCACTTTTCATCCACCATCAAACATGTATCTTCGGTAACTTCAGTTTAAATCACGCCTAAAGAAATATCCCCTTTCTCTTCCCGATTCTCATATTTTCCACTATCTATATTCTCTTTTTCCATGGACTAGTATTGATGTTAATAGACTTATATACGCATATTACAAGTTTTTGTGTCTGTGTCGGAACGAATACAGTTATATGTGTGAAATAGGACTAGAACCCTTAACGAGCGTTTTCGACTCGATGACCACTCTCAGATAAAAATCCCGAAAAAAGAAATATAGTGATTGGCGCATTTGCTTACCATTCATTGAGTCTCGGATTCAATTTCTGGCAGAATCGACGTGAAATATTTGTTTTATAGGTGGTTTAAAATTGCATATTTCTCTGTCCCTGTACCGGTACCTGAAGCATAAGGCTGGTCACCTTAAATTCCATGTGACAAAAATGATATAGAAACGCGGCAATTGGAGTTCCAATGTAGTGCCCTACGAAACGCTGGGTGCAAAGTCTTTTGCTCAAAAGTACCTCTTCTTCATCGCTCCGAGAGTGTTTAATAATTTGAAGTAGCTTATTAAGTTCTTAAGGGCTAAATCGATTTTCAAAGGAGAGTTTAAGGCTGGATTTGCCTTAAGGGGAGGGATTAGAGTTGAAAACGTCTCGATTATTTTTTAATGATTTAACTTAGTTGTGCGCTTATTTCAAGTAATTTTTTTTCTGTTGTTTTTACATCTCTATTCTTTGTGTAATATTTATTTACTCAAACAAATATATGTATATTAAAAAAAAACATATCTTATCCCTACTCTATGAGGCCAAGAGCTCTGTGTAAAGTTGGGATACAACATAACGGAAAGTGGAAGCATGCGCATTGTTAAACAATAGCAAAAATAAAAATTACATATTATTTTATAAACATGTTTTTTAATAAACATTTGGACAACACGCTTAGTAGCATATAAATCTATGCAATATCTCGCAGCAGTCTCATGCAATGGTCTCTTCCTTAAGACAAATCCAAACTTGTACATTTCTTCTAAAATGGCTTTCGTTTTGGAGAAATTAATATGTTCATCCAGGACATTGAGAGCATCTTAGAGTCTCCAATAAGAAATTTCTCTCAGCAAAAGTAGTACGTTTATTTTTTGGATTAAAAAAAATAAATACAAGAAAACCTCATATGAACATTCTATTGGGATCTCCGCTTGTAACAGCGTGACCAGAAAACATATAATATATCTATTCAATTTATTTCAAAATTATGTTTTTCTATACCAGTACTCAATTTGTCGCAACTCAAAAAATTACTTCAGTAGGATTCAGTGAGGAGATTTTTTTTTTTTACTTTGGATTGAATAATTCGAGCGCATGTGAGTTAAGAGGAATTCTGAGTTTACTAGTTTGTAATTGCAATATTACCGCGCAGTTTTTACTTAAAAGAATTTAGTCACTCCCCGAGATAAATATAATATTGCAATTTTTCACGAGGACATCAATTGACTTTTACAAAAACCCCTAAGCAAGAATATTTTCTAGTACATCGAGCGTAGAAAATGAAGAATACTTTAACCTATTTATTTATTTAATAACGCCCAAAGGGATTTTGCATACTATTACAAGCATTTTGAAGCATTGTGAACGCTAGGATCACGTGGTACTAGCTATCGTGCCGGCAGTGCCCCCAAGCGGCGAAAAGGAGAAGTCACAAAGAAGGCCACGTGGTAGACGGACTGACCGGGAGCATGGTGAATATAGGATTGCGCAACAAAAAGTTATACCGTTGAAATTCTTGTCTATAATAATAAAATACTCAATTATATCTCTAACAATATACAGAGGTTGAGAAACAAATAAAAATATAAAAATCAAATTAGAAATGAAAAAAATACAAACGGAAAAAACAAATAAAAATACCAGAAACTAAAATACTTTTTAATTTTTCTAAAATAATTAGCTCTTGAAATTTGATCAAGTTTTAGCAAGTAAATTTTTTTTTGCCAACAGTGTATTTGTTCCCAAAAGATTAAATTTTCGGCAACAGAAAATTAATGAGCGAATTTGACTTCGATAATATATTAATATATCTAAAGTAAATACGATTCCTCGTAAGTCAATTAGACACATTGAAATAGATACATTTAACCAAATCAGGAACATCAAAAAGTTCATTGATAATTTATACATAGTAACCAAATCAAATATTATTCTTCTATCACTAATTTAAGTATATTCAATGTATTTACGAGAAGATCATAGTTTATAGTTTCTCGAAATTTATGCTGGATTTTTTCATTTTTATGACAATGGTTAACATAGAGAGGTGACTAAATTGAAGAATTGTATTTTAATTGACTCCTAACCAATAAACAATCTTTTTTTTATTGATAATACTGATTTAAAGTCTTTTGCTATTATGCTGTTGGTCTTACCGCAAGAGTTTTCCGGGAGAATAGTTGGTCCAATTTGCTTCATATAAATAATGGACCCACGAGAAACGCATTGCTAGCGATCCTTCTTTTTTCGTTTATCAATATATTGTGATTTTGAAAACAGTAAATACATGCAAATTTTTTTCACCATTATGCTCGTATTTTTTATTATTTTACAAATAAAATGAGTATTTTGTTCTTAACGCGAGTTGTTTATTAATTTATGTTTATAAGCACTTTTAAACCCACACCCCGGAACTTTTTTCCCCCCAACCAACCCTACTATCAGCTTGTTCTGAATTTTGTATTTTTGTTTTCTTTGATCAAAAAAATGTTTGTTTTTGTAAATTTAATCGAGGCGGATGAAAAATATAGTCATGTATTGAAAAAAGCAACAGAGCCCTAGTTAAATGTTTTTAAGTCGATGGGTACTCTCTAGTATAATTCATAACTATGAAAAGTCTGCCTAAATGTGTGGTGGTTGGCGCATTCGCCTACTATTCTTGAGGTCCCGAATTCGACGTGAATGCGAAATATTTATTTCAAAGGTTGTTTGAACTGCAACATTCATTGTTCGTGGACTGGCATCTGCAACGTAAGACTGATAACTTTAATTTCATGTATCATATGATCAAACTAAACTGTATTTTTTCACCAAAACACAGCCATACCCACAGGGGATGATGATAGTTATAAAACGTAAGCTGCGCGAGAGTTTGAAATTTTAGACAGATCTTCACTATTGTTTAATATTGTTTTTTTTTATTATATAATATGTTATATTTTGCTTATATTTTTTCAGCTCGAGCAACTTATTTACGACTTTTAGAAAACGGTTTGAAATATAATACGTTCGGGTATATAAAAAAAACTCAAATATTTTAATTTTATTAAAAAACATATATGTATACAGACGGTTTTTCAGGGCCGTACCGCGAAACTTCAGAGGGACATTTTTTAGTAGGTACTTTTTAAAATATTCTAACGAATTTTTTGGGAAATCACATTTTTTATTAGAAAAAAAAAATAGATTGAAAACATATTTTACCAACAAAACAAAAAATTGAGGAGGAATAGGGGTTTATGGAAGGGATGTTAGCCAAAACATATGGAAATTTGACCGTTTTCAAATTATAATAATAATTTCTCTTCACAAAATAAAACAAGTTTTTAAAAAAAAAATATTAAGACTGTTTTTAAAGTTTCAGAAGTTTCGCTCCTAGAATCACCGTGTACATTATTTCAAATACTTTCACAATCTAAATTTCTTGTTTCAGAGACGAAATATTTTTTTTAAATACGAATATGGAAGTCTAGGCATTAACAGGGCTTATGATCGGTCATTAGCTGGTTTGAGTGGCCAATTTATACACTGTGTAACACTCGAAATTCTGCCAACGTTTAAACATTCACATTTCATCAACCCTTCCGTCTGTTGACTTGCGTGAAGTGAAATATATGAAACCTTCATCATGTAGGTGAGATTTATCTGGCCAAACAATTTACCAACTTGGCAACTCCTGAAAACAATTTCCTAATTTTTATACTTCTTCTTATACCAGTTAGTTTAATCGACAATTTTTTCAGTGTGTCCCGATGTTTGTAGTCAGGTTGGATTTCTTCCCTAGGGAGTTATTTAGATCGAAATTTATTGCAAAAGAGAGGAAAAATCTTTTTGAGGACGGAATATAAAAGTCTTAGTATTTACAAGGTTTTGTTTCGTGATGAATATTTATTCGACAATATTTTCAATGTGCAGTATCTGAGAATGTTATCAATGACATATTAAGGGCGCATGGTTCATAGTAGAAGGGTCGATGATTATTAAAAATTATGCCCCAGTGAACTTCTTTACATCACAATGCACCCAGTAAAACATAAAACACATGTTTATGTCATCCATACGATTGCATGTGCCCAACACGGCGTGAATAACAATAACTGCAATGCTCCCCTGTCTCATCTCCGTACATGCGGAATATTTTAGTTGAATATTTAAATCGGTTCGCTAGTTCACCGCCAACTCAACCATCAGTTTTCTACGTAAAGGTCCGTTTTATTTATTTTTGGACTCGTTCGATCCATTAAGTTTTAAAAAATATTTTTTTTGTGCAATTTGATTTCATTCATGAGAGTACAATAAGATTCATCACACAAAGCGAACGACATACATATTTTTGGGAATCACTCAAGTGAATTAAAAAATACTTTATTATTATTATCCATTAAACACTCATTTATTCAAGAACGCCAATATTTTATTTTTTTTGCATTTTACAATAGATAAAAATAAGTAACATATACAAAATACACTATGACATGAACACAAAAAAAATATTTCAAAGGCATAACCTATGTGCGGGCTGATATTTTATTTTTGATTTCAATAAAGGCTACCGAAAGAATACGATAGAGATAAAAAAATCTTAATATTAGGAACACGTTTAAAAAAATAAATTGAGGAATTAATAATAAAGCATACGCTATTCATTAAAAAATACCATATTTAAATCTGCTTCCTTCATCCATAATTTGAACAAAAATTTTAATCGGAACAAATAATTTATTAAATATAAGTTATTACTTACCAGTCTGAAGATGCTCATCAGAGTGTGAAAGCGCTAATTGGTCTAACAAATAAGTAGACGTTTACCAAGTATTTTTAATTAGTAATTAACATGTTACTATAAGTTATTACGTCATTACAATGGAGTTCCATAATGAATTGTCCATTAATAAATTAATTTAATTTATTTTTAATTGGTATCTTCCACGTATCTTCTATGTAAATATAAGCAATTACATCTGTACATATATTGTTCAGAAATTGTTATAATTAGTGTATATTTTAATGATTATTAGATGTAAGTTGATATAAGGACATTCATGTATTAGGTTTGTACTATTTTAAGACTAAATAAAAAAAAACATAAAAAGGGTCAAAGAAATAATGAATATATTTTTCAACACTTTTTTTCATGTATTTCATATATTTATCTTCTTAGTTTTTAATATTAAATTTGCTTTTTTTCTCTCCTCTTTAATTATTTTAAAACCAGTATCTGTAGCTTTGATACGTTATTTTTACTTTCAGAATTTCAAAGTTTGTGACACATTGCATGCTGAAAACAATTATTAAAGGTGACGGGTCGAGTAATAGTTTAATATTTTATTTTCGGTGATGCAGCAATATCGCGTAACTAGTTTTTTTTTCTAGTTTTACTGAAATAAATTCGTTAAAGGGACTTATAACCCTTAGTTTTTCATTTGGCTATTTAATGATGATAGTCTTTCTGACCCTTCAGCGGTATTTTTGGTTTCTAAAGTAATATGTATATTAACTCTTAAAACCTGATGGCTCAAATAAATACGTGCGTGGGGGTGTTGGATCAAATTACATAGACCATGTTTTGAATGACGCCTTTTAGGCATTTTTATCGGTTATTTAATATTTTTATTTTATAACAATACGATATGAATCGTGAAAAGTAGTGTGGTGAAATTTTATTTGAGGTAAATGAAAATAATAAGTGGCTTTTCATATAATCCATAATTTACAATACTACTAGGTCTAATCGGACACGTTTACACGGATATATAAGTTGACAGCTTTCAAGGATCTCATCAAGGAAGAAAAAAAATTAAATAATTACATGGTATTCCAGTTACACCGACGTTATATTGTATGTCGTTATTTATATATGTGTGAAAAAAATCTTTTTTCGTGCCATGGCGGAATGAAAAATCCAGAAATGTATTCTTCATCACGCTGAACACACATTTTGCATTTTAGTAAAGAGAAATGATGATTTTTAATCAGCATCATTCCCCTTCCCGCACATAACGGTGCATGAGGCACTGTATGGGTACACCAATCGCAGTGTGTCTTGTTCATTTTATTTTGTACAGGTAGGATTATCAGTAATACGCCTTAGATGCAAGTCCAGGGACCATGATATATTATAGTATAAAAACACAAATAAATATTAAATAAATATTTTACGTCAACCATGTTGGAAAACGAGTCCGAGATATCTTGCGTGGTAGGAACGCGATTACTATAACACCACGAAATGTTTATGTTATTTTATGCATTAACAATGAGGAGAGATGTCAGCAAAATGTTCTTACGAGGTTTTCCCAAAGCACAAATTATGTCATACCCAAAACCCGTAAGACTTTTGCTTAAAGACATCTCTCCTTTATCGCACAGAGGGTGTTTAATATTTTGAAAGAGCGTATTAAGCTCTCAAGAACAAAAAAATACTTTCAAGGTAGGAGTAAAGGACTGGATTTTCCTTAGCGGGAAATATTTGGGTGGGAAACTCCTTGACGATTTTCCGAATCTTTGAGTTTACTGTTTACCATATTGATATTATTTTTGTTATGTTTCGGATACTTTAAAATATTTGTGATGATATACTCATTGAATTGCTAATAATAAAAAAAGATATACTCATAGATTAGTCCCATGGAGTTGGGACTTATGTCTCAAATAATGTGTAAAAAACTGTCTTAAAGTAAATAAATAAATCAATTTTGCGCCGTTTTTGCGGCGTAAAATTGCCTTTTCAAAAAACTGAATATTGCTCACTGAACAAAAAACATAATTAATAAATTTGACGAGGCTGTGCAAGCGAGAAACGGCGGAGGCTCGTATTTTACCAGAGCTGGAACTAGAATTATTTTATTATTTAATTAAAACACCAATTTCCTACTCACGTTAATTAAGCGAAATACGTATTTCATCCCCGTGGATTCAAAATTGGTCCCCGAAGATTGGATCGGATACAATTAGACAGAAGAATTACACCCTGTGGAGATCGAATCAAAATTACAATAGGTTCTCTTCAGGTTTATTTATTATATTAATTTTTAATAAAGAAAAAAAATACGACGGTAACGGTATTAATATTCATTCCAGCAACACTGGATAAATTTTCAACAAAGGTTTAAAATATGCATATTTTTAATTACCCGAAAACGAGACGTTTCGTGCTTTGTGGAACAAATGGCACCTGTGACATTTTTGCGACATACTTAAACGCGTTGTTTATTAGAAACTCAATCTGCAAGCATGACATGTGACGTCAAAAGTATGTGTCCTCAACTTCCAACCGTTCATATGCTCGTTTTGTAATTAAAAACTTTTGAATGAAAATATGTTTTGAATACATTAATAGTTATATCATTAGAACTGTAGAACTTAGTGTAGAATAAGTAAAAAAGACTTTTATAGTGGTGATACTTATTGGATTTATGTAAAAATATGCAGGAAGTATTTTTGATACTCCGGTCGGATCTTGATTTCGTGAATGCGAAATTACAAACATCACTCTCGTCATTGAGAGATTGTTTTGTTTTATTGACTGAACTGAGCGCGCGCCGTGTCCACACAAGCCCAAATTAAGACCTCCACACGCAGCGTTGTGATGTCACCTCGCAACTCCCTCTCTCCTCGCAACTCCCTCTCTCCTCCCGACAAATTATTTCTAGTAGTTGTTAGAACAGGCTATCTTACATAATCAGACACACCTTATATATTATATTATACACCTAATATTAAATTAATTCACTTATCATTATACAGTTATACAAGCACTCATAATATTTCATTTTTTAACAATGAAAATCCCACCAACCCCCTTTTGCGGCTATCCAGTATAATATAAATCAGTATTAGCTCAAATGAACCCCTAAGGTCAGTAAAAATATTTTTAAATATTATATTAACAAGATTGAATAGATTTTTTTTCTGAAGAAAAATGAATATATTTAAAAATCGAAAAATATAAGTAATATCTCAAAGGAGCCTCCTATATATATCTCACCTTCTTTGGAAAACAAATCATGAATCCTTTTTTTTTAAATTGATCTCCCATTTGGAAGTTTTATATTTTCTGTGCAACTTTGTACAATATTAATAATTTTTTTTTTAATTTAATCAATTTTATTGTCTTATTTTATGATTTTTTTTGCACCATAACAGGCCGGGAAGCTCAATCGAACGTAGTTATGCAGAAAACAGCCAGCCATAGAAAAGTGAAACTGAGATGATTGCACTTTTGTGAAATGAGTGAATAAATAAATCTACACAACAGTTGGAATGTGTTTGCCTTTAACAAATGATAAACAATGAATATATTAGTTTTTTTTTATATTACAAACAAGAATCTATTTATATGTTTGACTAGTTTTAATAATTTTTAAAATTCGTTAAGATTTTTCTAGTGCTGTGGGTGTTTTCTGCAAAATTCTAAAATGCCGTTTTTGTGATAGACACCATTTTCAAAGGGTGATTCAAACAATGTTTTTGTAAAGCGATCTTGCTGTTTTCAGCAGGACATAGAATTGACCTTACTGCACCCGATAACATAAATATCTAATTTTTTCAAAATTGTGAGCTGGCTGCTTTCTGCATAACTACGTTCAATTACAGAGATGAATCACAGTACAAACACCCAGGTTTCAGAAAAATCACACATTAATTTTTGTGTTCTCATTGGGAATCGAGCCTGGAACCACCCGCGCGCGACTCAAGCATCTTAACCGCTACACCACGGACGCCGCCGATTTTTTTTATTTAAATCTTAAAGTAGGGCACACATATCATACATATTGTTATGTGTGTTCTAATAATAACATTGCAAATATATTTAATTTATAAATTGTTTATCACATTTGTCTTGACCATTATTTTATATTTTGATATGTTTTTTTCTTCATAAATATTTTTTTCCGTTTCGTAATACTTTTTAATTGCTTTAAATAAAATTAAATTTTGTGCCTTTGCCTTTTTCCTAAATGGAAGTCTAATTTTGTTTTTTTCTCTAGTATTGTGATCGTGTTCACGCTGGTTCCGATCAATTTTTTTCCAAAATTCTGTTTTTTTATTAGAGTTTATAATTTTATGAACAAATATCATTGTATTGTAAAATATTCTTTGTTTATATGTTAATAATTTCATTTCATTTACCATCGACTTTACCCTCGTGTATCTGTTTTTTTTCAAAATGATTCTAAAGGCTTTATTTTGTAAAACAGTTAGTTTATCTATGTTTTCTTTGTTTGATAAAAATAAAATGCCACTACAGTAGCTAACGTGTGGTTCAATAATTGCTTTGTAAATAGTTTTGCAAAAGTCCTTATCAATAAATCTTCTGATCCTTCCCAAAATTGATATTTTTTTTGCAATCTTATTTATTACCATCTTAGCGTTGTTCAATAAACAATATGATTCGAGTTTATTGTAGTACTAAAGCCTGTTTATATTCTAAATTTGATAAATATCTACATAAGATGAATCGAAATACTCCCAATTCAAATAGATTGTGCCCATTCGGGCCTGAGACCTCAGTTTGCAGTGCATGCATTAACATCAAACGAGCCATATTGTATGATCATGCATGCCATACTCCTGGTTACTGTACCTTTGAATATATATACGTTGTGCCGGGCCAGGTATAGATTGTATGTGACGCACATACGGTAATTATATTGCTCCAAGTCCACTAAAGCCAACTTCACTAACCAAAAGTTCAAAATTCAATTTTATTTAAAGCAATTAAAAAGTATTACGAAATGGAAAAAAATATTTATGAAGAAAAAAACATATCAAAATTTAAAATAATGGTCAAGACATATGTGATAAACAATTTATAAATTAAATATATTTGCAATGTTATTATTAGAACACACATAACAATATGTATGATATGTGTGCCCTACTTTAAGATTTAAATAAAAATAAAAAAAGTTTTGGATTTTATTTTTCGTTCTTCTCTTCATCAGTTCTTTTTTCATTTTTTTTATATGTAGTTGCATTATTCTTTTACCTTGCTTGTAATGTACAAGGTTAATTTATACTTCAAAGCGATAGTTATTTATTTGTTTACTTAAAAATATTTATTTTAATGAAAAACTTTATTTCGTTATTTTATGTAAGGATCGGTAAGATGTTTTAGCTGTGACCTGTTTCAAGAGGAAACCACAGAAAACTCGTCAGAAGAAGGCGGACCGTTGTTATTAGTCAACAAATCTTCCGATCCACCTGAACAGTATTCGGCATTTGGTGTCCTGCTATCATTGATACCCACGGGAAAGGAAACAAAAATGTTTTTTCCATCTATTTACCATGCTTTTGAATTTAGGAAACTGCAGCGTGCAGGATACGAACTCACACAAATCCTGACAGGACATGGCGGATTTATGAGTTATTTACACAGATTCAAAATACCTGAGATCAACACTTGCCCATGCGATGATGTTACTCTCCAAGATGTCTCCCGTCTATTGATGCATTGCCCCTTTTTTAGTCTGCAGAGAATGCAACTGGAGGCGCGATGCAAAAGTCTAAATGAGGATTTACACGATGTGCATGTAGTGATTAGTCATAGGGACTTTATACATGACAGATATAGTGAAGGCAATAAAAGGTATCTCTTCATCAGTTCATTTTGAGTAATTTTAGGCTGATATAATGTGATATACAATAAGTGGAAGTTTTTAATTTAAATTTATTTCAACAGAGAGGGAAAACATTTTTAAAAAGGAAACATTGGCTGGTTTAAGTGGCCACTAGGCTATACCTCATCGCGTAAAAATGAAAATACAATTAAAAATTAACTTAACTAAATTTATGTCACAAAGAAGAGACTATCAGTGTGGAGTTTTTGCTGCGGCTTTTCAGAGGAATAAAAAATCTACAAAAGGTCAGTCCTTCCCAATTTCCTTTCATATTCCAATTTCGCGCTGTGACATAAATACATTTATATACCTACTGTCAAGAACCAGCTTACGCATAGCCAACAAATTAAAAGCTTCAATTAAATTGACTTATGTATGGAATTACTATGTAAAGCGCCCTTGAGGTATTATATTACGAAAATGGCGCCATATAAGTTATCCATAATAATAATAATAACATTCTAATGGTCGTCTTTTGTATCATAGATATACCCTAGTGGAATATTTCTCCGTATTCATTAGTGGCAGCTCCACAATTAGGAGAAAAGGTTCTTGGTGGGAGTGGAGAAAATCAATTTTAAACGACATGCAGGTTGGTGGAATTTTTGCACAAGTGTTGTCATCAAGCTGAATGTAGCTTGCTGTTAAAAAATCCATGTTTTTTTCAAAAATCCATCAAATGCAGGATCCTTTACAAGTTGTAAATTTTTTTGCTTAAAAAAATACTTTCCCTTAATCTAGCATCACTTCATGTACTTAATACTTAAAGGTCTATCCTTGGTGCCATATCTTTGACAAAAAAATACATATTACCCAGTTTTGTATGAAAAGGTGAAAAATTAAGATCCTTTGAGTACACGTGAGGCTCGGTAACGACATTTTTCACACATGGGTCAAGTGTTCTTGTAGGTTAGTTTGTTTGAATATAATGTAATTTCCTGTCGCTGCTGTCCCACATATGTATTTACATAAAAAGCATATATTTATATTAGAATACAGCGACGAGTTTTGAATTGCCACAGATTTTTTACTTGTGATCAGCATATTTTATTGAATCCAGGAGTGCTGTAATGTTTGTAAAAGTCTCCTTCATGTAAACTGCATGACCAACAGGTAGAGAAATAAGACGATCGCCGTTGTGAAGTTTATAACTTTTAAACTGAGTTTGAAAGAGACAATGAAGCCTTCACCAAACTGACAATATGAACTCGAAAAAATGACATGTGTTTGTATCTCCAAAGCAAAAACTATTCGGTCATTTGATAGTGATTTTTGAATTCAACAAGTAGAAAAACATAAAAATATTTTTTTTTATCCCGAAACTTTTTCATTGCTGGCTATTGTAATTCGAAGGTTTTTTTAAGGATGAAATTCGTGTATTTTACAAAAAAACATTTAATTAAAAAAAATAAAATTATGCCCTCTTATGTCGGAAGCTCCTGCTCCAGTTAGAGACGACAAAGGAAAATGAAATTTTGCTTCGATGTAAATTCATTTATTACATGTTGAATTAAATACATAACTTTGTTATAAAGCGCGAGAGTAACGGTGCTAACCGAATTAAACTGAGCTGATCTACTAAACTGCTACCGACTATTACTGACTTTTTATTAGCTGCTTGTATGTAGTAATCTTTTTTACGGTTTTTATTGTAGCAGTTTTATATCTTCTCTTTTCTTCCGAGTGAGGAATAAAAATTATTTTCTATTTACCTGACTGTAAGCAATTTGACGTTTGTGCTAGGTGTTATTTTTATGTGTTTATGGTGTTTTGACTATTTTTTGTTTACGTACAGAAAATTCATTAATCTCCTGTACTGTCCTTTAGACAATTAAAAGGTGCTGTGGATATTGGTTTTCAGGTGAGCCCCACAATATCAACTATAAATTTATAGATTATTTTTATAAAAATACATTTTATGATATCGATGTCGTCGTTGTATTTCGTCCTAGCTTAGCTTTTTTTCAGTTTGTTGTTGTTGTTTTTTTTTAATAGAACATTTTATACAAAAAATAGATATTATACTCCCAGCAGTTTTAAAAAAAAACTCGTTTGGGACCGTACATAAAAAGAAAACATTTTTGTGACAATACATAATATCATACATAGTTAATACATCCGAAATAGTAAGAAAACATTACATAAGAAACATAAAACACAGTACTTTACACCATTTATATAAATTACATTAATAACTCTCACTACCTAAAAGATTTAAGTAATATTTTTTCTCTTTATATCTTTGGCAATAATCGGAAATGCCGTAAAAGTGTAACAATTTTTTTATTTGAGTTTTCAGTACCAGGAAAATTTTAACATTTTTGTATTTCTTTGACAACGTCTCAGATTTGTAAAAGAAGACTGACAAAAAAGTTGTGACATTATTGCATTTGCAAATGACACTGATCTCATTTTTACAAGTGACAAATGGGATAGCGCTTATTATGCGCCTCAAAACGGTGTCCATACAATAAAAATGTGGCGGGATAACAATTTCTTAACTTTAAATATTGACAAAACAAAATACATCATATTTAGTTAAACCACGGTGGGACACCTTTAACAAAATCTTAAATTAAAGATATTCTGTGAAATACTTGCATCAGTACACCATGTCAAATATTTGGGAATAAATATTGATAAACATTTTAAATGGACAGAACACATAGAATATAATGTAACACGAAAAAATAAAAAACTTTCTTATATCTTCAAGATACCTCACGGGCGCTTTACATAGTGATTCTTTTAAATTTGTAATTTAATTAAAATAATTTATTTTGTTGTCACATGTTACGGATTTATTGAAATGATAAAAGGCAATTATATATACCTAGAATAATTATGTTTGTGAAAGCAAATTATTCTACCAAATCCCAAATGAAATTACACTACCAAAAATCAAACTAAAGGGTGGGTCATGGGGTCTACCACAAACTTTGAATTCGGGCAAAGAAATTTCAGGTTTCTGGGCCCCAAAATATTGAATACGTTACCCGAATATAACAAAACCATAACCTGAATTCAATTAAATAAATTTGTAATAAAATAGTTACTGGATTTAGGTTGAGAAAAATTGGTAAACTTACTGAAAAACATTCTAAAATAATAAATGGTATATGTTAATATTGTAAAACTCTTTAATAAATTAACTAGTAGATAGTATTGTTATTGTTTATTTTTGCATAAAAATGTCTGCTTTTAAACAGGATGTACCTAGTTAGGCAGGTTAGACATAATCCAGAAAAAAATATTACCTAAGTATGTATGTAGTGGGTATAGACATTTTTTTCTTAGTTGACCAGGATTAGTATTATTCTTATTAAAATGTAACCTTTTTATTGTGTTCAAAATTTTAACAACACTCATTTAATACAAGTGGCTCTGTCACAGCTGGATTGCTAACTGACTAAATGATTATTAAAGCTAAAAAAAAAATTGGAAAGTTACAAATTACAAAATGGCTCCAAATTGTAAAAATGCCAACCAAGAATTAACCGTATTGCATTTTGGATGAAAAACCGCAAGCTATAATAAATGGAATGACCTAGGAACCAGTCGTAATGTTTGTTATATAAAAAAAGGTAAGGTAGCATGGTTTCGGCTAGTCGTCGATTGGCCGTTTTGCAATACGGAGCCGTTTTGTTGTTTGGCTAGACAATATGTATTTTGCCTATAATGACAATCTGGCTGTCAGAGTTACTTTAATATCGCGACAATCACGCTTAAGCTTGAAATATCGAATTATTTTTTTGGCGCGACTATGGAGTTGGACCATTTTAATTTTATACGCGTCATATATTATACAAACGTACGTATGGGGAAATTTGGAGCAATACGTCCTTGTCAGTCCACGTGGATAATGTCTGGTGGAAACTGACGCGACATAAATGAGTATATCTAACTACTAATCTGCACAAGCGTGATGCATGAAAGTACCCATTTAGTCCCGAAATTTTGCCAAAGTTGAGTTGGTTTAGTTAAACAGAGTCGACCACATTATTAAGTTTAATTATAAATGCACAAAGCCTCCGTTTTGGCGCCTAAGTTATAATTAAACCGTGCTTATGTGTAATAAAATAAATTTGGAATGGAAAGAATTGAGGTCAAAAAAATTTAGTCCAAATGTCCACTGCAGATAGAGATTTTCGGAACTGCAAGACGTGGAAAAATACTCATGCACAGGAGTTGGGATCCGAAAGAAAGGCTTGGGACGGTTTGTGGGCGCCGTATGCTTCAATCATTTAAAAGCGGTCATAATTTATTTTTTTCAAATAAATAACAATATTTGTATCTCGATCATCTCTTACAGGAACGTAAGGGGATCAGTTTTACGATTCAAGTACTAGTCCAAGAAAACTATTATAATATTTTGTTTACTTCTAATGCGTTTTTTCCCAAATTAAGAGAAAAAGATAATAAATTACAAAAAGAAGGAAAAAATGTAAACTCTTTATTCTTTTTAGAAAGTTTTATTCTAGTAATTTATTTCTTTAAGAAAAAGAAAATATCTATTCAGTTTTGGGGTTCGAAAATCAGAAAACAAAACGTGAATTTTATCGATTTTAGCTAAGTATAATCAGTCCGGCTTGCAGTTGTCTTTTTTGCATGGCATTGGGAAGATATCTGCAAGAAATTGACAGTAAAACGATCTTCAAATACCTATTCATCGAACTGCTCTGCCACCGTTAGCACCACCAGCTCTGACAGCTGTTTTTGTCTCTCTTTCTTCTCTCTCAAATCTCTTTCTCACCATTGAGTTATATACCTAGAGTAAACTTAAGCGGTTGAAATACGTTCCCTCAACTTGCAGCTATTTGGTATATAAGTCTGTTGCGAGCGTTCACCAGCTTCTTTTCTACTCAAAATTACTAAAATGCCTATACTGAACTAGAAAAGCGATGATATAATCTTTCACTGGCAAGTAATGTCCTTATCTTAATCAATATTTGTTAATCAATAAAATAGCTATTTTAATATAAAAAAAACGTCTTATAACCATGTTACAATTCTGTGGTTCTGTGTAATACAATAGCTCTCATTTCTGAAATAAACTCAAACGACGTAACTTCGTGATATATTATATTGTGTAGCTATATAATCCAATAATTGAACACAAAACATATAAATGTTTATAATTGAGTCAGTATTAGGTATTTTTATAACGATTGAAATGTCAAATGGCCGATTTATTTTAGAAATTAGTAATGATAAAAACGGCCGCGTCGAGCGCCACGTTTGTTGCGAGTCATAATGTCAAAAGTATTATTTCGAAGAACAATAGTCCTTAAGAAATAATGATTGAAATACTGTTTTTCAAATCGGAAACTTTCAAAGAATTTGAGTAATCTGCAAGTTAACTCCAGGAGAAATCCCGCTACTGGGTTTAATATGTTTAAAATATAGAACACTTATTTGTATGAAGGAATAAGCTGGTGTAATCGGCTAGTTCTTTGACTCATTGCTGGCGCTGGACGCTCTTAATTAATATTTTAATTTGTATCTGGAGAAACATACGAATGGTGGCAATGATTAATAAGAAATAGTAATTATTTGTTAGTTTTCCCGTTAATAAAGTCACCGTAAAACCTAATTATGGATAGTAAAATATAATTGTAAGCTGCGCATAATCGCTTCTGTACACGATTCGTCTCTGCTTTATATTATATCTTAATGTTTCTCACTAATGTTTTTATGTATATCATGTCTGTCGTGTTATTTCAAATTTAATATTGATGTAATAACATCAATTTGTGAATAAGTTAGTGGGGTGGTAAGCGTTACTTATTCAAGAATATGTCCATGTACTTGTATTTTTTTCTAACTGAACGGTGTGTAGGTAGGAAGAAATTGATTTTAGGCAATATGCCTGCCCTTATATGTACATAAAGTGTAAATAAATAGATTCATGCTTACTGTCAACGAGGAACTTCAGCTGTATTGGAAATTGGATTAAAAAAATGGTTTCTGTATGGTTATTTGTATGTTTTCAAACAAAACAAAATGGCCGCCAATTTGTTGCTAACCAACATCGCTTGCGTTCTACAAAACAAAGTAATATTTACTCTTAGGTTTTTACCAATGTTTACTGAATATTTTTACAAATCTAAACATGGAAAGTTCAACTACTATACAAGTTTTTTAAAAACCGCTATTTTTATTTAAACTGTTTGTACTAATTTTTGTTAAGAAACTGCAAAGGTTCAAATATTGTTAAATGGGATATGCCACATTGTCCTTTCATTATATATTAAAAAAATACATACATTAAATATTGAAAATTTTATACAGTGTAATTTAAGATATTAAAAAAAAGACAGGGTGATTCGACGGTTAACCGTCGAATCACCCTGTCTTAATAATTAATTATTTACTCCGATCCGTGGTACTGTTTTTCTTCAGAAAGCTCACTTATTGGTCCCACGCGTATCGTATGATTAGGTAACATCCAATCAGAGTGAAAAATCCCCCCCATACGAAAATAAAATTTTTGCTAAAATTGTAGGCTGGCGGTTATGCACGTGGACCGACGATATGGCGTTTTATACTCTCTGCCTACCCCTACAATGAAACGATGTGATGGGTTATTTGTTTGTTTTGGTTTGCTAAGGATGGAGATTAAAAGTTTTCATTAAGTTCACATAATTCGACTTACAACACACGCTGGTAAGTTTTAAATGGGGTCATACTTTAGATAGTTCGGTGAGCGTATTAACTATTAACCCTCTCGTTGGGTTCTCTACGAATGACTAAATTAATTAAATGCTTCTAATAATTGTACATATATGACCACTTGTAGACTTTTCTATGTCTGCTGGTTTCCTCAGGAGAATATTACACTAATATGCAAATAACAATTTATACTGTCTCCATAGTAGCTGCACAAAAATAAAAAAACTTACCTTCTGATAGCACACATGCTGTTTGTAGGTACCAACATTTGATAAATTGTTCAAACACAAAGTTATTGCTTTAAGTAATAATGACAAAATAAGGTTGCACAAATTGTGTGTTAAAATGCATCCTTTTTTTCATAATAATTTAATTATTCATACTTGACTTGTAAAGCCTGTTGGCTCAATAAATACGTGCGTGGCGGTGGTGGGTCAAATTGAAAAAGTTTTAGAAGTAGCCTCTAGGCATTTTCTGTAGGTTTAATTATTTAAATTTGTTTTTTTTTGTGTTTATAAAAAAAAGAGTATCTTAATTTATACACATAAAAAAAGGAAGTCAATAAAATTATGTGTATATAAAAAAAACACGCCGGTATACATAATACCTTGAGAATAATATGTTAAAAAAGGAAGAGAATTTTGGAACGAAAAACTTCCGCAGAGACGTGAAAAATGTCTACGTCCGAAGCAATATTGTTCAAAATAGAGATTTCAAACAAGTATTTTACGTTGATTTTCAGTTATTATTTAATTTAGGTTTTCACTAAAGTTTTCACTGAGAACAGCGGATCGAATAAACACCTTAGAATAAACCTTTCTGAAACATCTAGATCTAAGTTTTTAAGTGCAGAGAATGGAATATCTATACAAATTATGTGTGCATGTTACGATTTATATCACTAATTAAACCTGAACATGTTAGAGCTTGGTTTTAGTTGGGCTGCTTTTGGAAGCCTGAAATACGTTTTTAGAAACAAATAATAGAACAAAAATAAAGACCAAATAGGGAATGAGGAGATAAAACGCTGTACTAAAGTGACCAACTTCACAAAAAGAGTGTAAAGTGCCAAAAATGGTAGTGGATGAGTCATGTGGCGAGACGAGAAGTTGATAAGTGGACCTCCAGAATGCTGAATCGTAGACCCTACAAAAATAAAAGGAAAGTAAGGAGACCACAGACGAGATAAACGGACAACATCGTAGAACTTGTGGGACATGGATAAAAACAGAGTGCTCAAGGCAGAAAAATATGGACAAATTTGGAAGAGGCCAATATCCAGCAGTGGAGAGAAATAGGCTGATAAGACGGAAAAGGAAAAGATAGTAGAGCGCTCGATTTAGTTTTTTTTACCGACATTTGATGGTGGAATTGCATTTTTATTATTAAGATAAATACATAAAACAGATTAATTAAAACAAAATTTTATGGGTGCAATAGGTATTATTTGATGCGTTGCTACAAAAAAAATAGCCTGGCGCTTGTAAGCAGAACATATAATTGACCTTACTTCACCCGATAACACCAGCACCTAATTTTTCAAAATTATGGACTGACTACTTTTTACATGACAACGCTCAATTGTAAGTTGTTAATTGTCGCCTTTATGTTATAGGAAAACGATTTAAATTTCTATGCCCAATTCCCTCCCCAGCTGACTTTAGAGGGTTAGGATTCTACCCTGGTACAAGCATGATGAACTATTACAGCACCTACTTGTTGCTCCACTGAGTAACGCGTGTAACGAGGCCCGGGAGAGAACCCGGAACAACCCAGAATGTATCGTTACATGAGATAAGTTTGCCCACTGTGAACCCACCCGGCTGGGTGGGGAGAGATTTAGAAAGGGGCTGATGATTTACGCGCGGAAGGCGTGGCAATACGCTCAAACCATCTTCTCATTATTTTTATTCAATGTTTTCGGGAACAATATTTTGAGTGCGTTCAAATGTTTGCAGAAATGGCTGGACTTCACTTCAAAAACGAGTTTCGGCCGCAGTTTTAGTTTTAGTCAATTTTTGGCTAAAACTTTGGCTCAACCGAAACCTGCGGTCGGGATATATCAAATTGTGTTTGGTTATACTCAAATGCATCCTATGACTCATGACTCTAACTTTTCGTGAGTTCTATGGTCTTTATTTATTCATTAAACACTTTATATTCACATAAGGGCGGGCATATTGCCTTAAATTATTTTTTTCTTATTTTTATTTATATCCCTACAGAGATGAGGTAGAATTTTTTCAAATTCAAGGTTCAGGATTATGGATATTCGAGCGTTTACAGGGCTTATGACCTGTCATTGGCTGGGTTAAGTGGCCACTTTATGTGGGTACTACAACATTCCCCATTACGCTTATTTAGCGAATATCCACACCAGGTAACATTTTTGGTTTTTGTATATATGCTACGAATCAAGAAACCATCCATAAGCGAGTTGGAAGCGCCATCTATGCATTGATATTGAAGTTAAGTATTTAATTAGCAGATTACTTTATTTTATGTAGTTAAGACTCATCAGCCGAGTTAAATTAAGTACTAGTAAACGCATTTATTTTTACTTATATTTTTACCAAATTTTTTATAACATTTTTTTATGGTTCGTGTACCTGCACACAAATCTGGATTATATTTTTTTTTACCTGCCCAAACCATTCAGTTTGCGAAAATTAAAATAATATGGACATTTTTTAAGAAATTATACTGAATCTAAATATTTAATACAAAATTAAAAAAAAAAATCAACCAAAAAATATATTATAACTTTATAATGAAGAGTGGAGAGGAAATGGAAGGAAAGAAGAAGGAAAAAGGAATTCAAATATTTAGATAGTGACATTTCAATCGTAATCTAAGTGTTAATAAATAAGGAGTGTGTCTAATATTAGTGGGTAGATTATTCCACAGTCGAGCAGCTACAACTGTGAAAAACGAGGAAATAAAATTACAGCGGTGAAAGGGTATTAAAAAGGTTTTTTTTGGTTACTAGAACGAAGCGATAGTCCATGTTGTGACAGAGGTTGGAAGAGCTCTTTCAGCTAAACAGGCAAAGTGCGATCATTTAAAATATTGTGAAGAAGTTTTAAAAAATCAAGGGTGCCTGTCCGTAAATGCTATTTGTTTATTTATTATAAATATACGGCCTAAGCCAATAACAACAGTTACACGAAGAAACATAAATGCAAGAAACTGAACAAAAAGAACATAAACCTATTTAGCAAAGACAAACGAGGGCAAAACAATAATTGTATACAGTATATTAAAAAAAACAAAAGGCCAAAAACTTTGAGCTGAACCATGTCAATCCAACTTTATCCCGCACTGTTAAGTCGTGAAGAGATCTACGAAAAGCCGGAAGATCTATGGCTTAAATTTGTTATTAGATATCGATTTGATAGTAACTACCAGAAAAGGTATATACATACACATAACACAAAGCTAGCACAACGTGAAGGCTTGTCAGTACCGAGGCTTGTAAACAAGTATGGCCAAAGAACACTTCATTGTACAATTACTAAAATTTTCAATAAGCTTTCTGCGCAGATCTTGAAAGAAAATGTTGACAGGTCCATCAAATACTTGAAGATGGACATGTCAAAAGTAGGAATAATCGGCGTGCGTGCATGAGAAGATGTATGAATGTAGAGGAAGCGAGGTCTGTATGCCAAGATATAGTGATATGTCGTTCTATCCTCTATGCCTACTCCTACGGGGAAACGGCGTGATGGTTTGTCGTTGTTGTTCAAATCTTTTATTTCTTTATTTATTGGGATTAAATCCGTGCGATTAATTAAACAATGTTTTTGTACGAACTTCAAACCGCCACAAAATAGTTAAGTAAATACACCTTGAGAGTATTTTATTTATCTTCAAGATAGATATGTTTTTATTCGTTGCAATGATAATATATAATCGTAAAGGGGTAAATGTAAAAGCATGCTCGTCAATTTTAAATGAAACACTTCTGTTGATTGATATTGCGCCAGGGCTCCCGAATAATTTACATTTCGCATATATTATAATATCATATTATTTTATGGGGTGGATTTATATTAATATCAAAGGCGGGATGGGATTATCCGGATAAATTATTTTTTTAAATTAGGTACTTGAACAGTTATTTAAATTCCTTTATTGTGTACGACCCTTAAAAGTATACTTAAATAGAGGCTTTAGCAAAAGATTACTTATCGATAAGAACAACAGAGTTTTAGAAAATGCGACACTGGCTTTCTTTTAAATTTGATCTAGAAAAGCTTGTATACAGGTATAAAGACCTCAAATTTGGCCAAGGGCTAGTCCACAAGTCTTTTTGTGGTGGATATTTTTTTAGATAACATTGAAAACTCCGTTGTCAAAACTTAACAAACGTTTTAACAAAAAGTATTTTCTTATGGTAGAGATATGAAGATGATATTTTTTGTATTTGGACTGGAAAAGAACGCCCGTTAAACGCGTTTAACAAAAAAATAAATTTAACATAAGAAATTCTTAAAGATAATCACTTATTTTTTTAGAGTTAACATAAACAATCAAAAACAACCAAATAGAATTGAACATATTATACTGTCATTAAAACTTTATCTAACCAGTTGCGAAGGTTTTCACGGTCATTGTTATCAATGCGTTTTTTTTTTGGGTATACCATGTGTGTTGGATTTGTTCCGACGTTTTGGTTACTATTGCAGAAGCCATCAATTTACCTTAAAAATGGCTCATGCAATGGTAGCCAGAACCGTCGAAACAAATCCAATACACATGGTATCACCTAAAAAAGAAACAAATTTATAAGGTTAACAAACTACAACAGAGATTAAAAAAAACATTATAGAGAAGGGAATATGGAAGTCTAGGCATTAACAGGACTTATAACTGGTCATTGGCTGGTTTAAGTTGCCACTTTACAAACTGTGTAACATTTACCATTTTGCCTGTTTGAACATCCATATTTGTTCAATTATTCTTCCATCTGTTGATTTTAGTGAAATTTTAGAGCTGAAACCTTAATTGTTGTGAAAAAATTCATCTGATCGAATTGTTTCATATACGAGGCAACGCCAAAAATCAATTTTCCAATTTTGAGTTCAAACATTTGGACAAACTCAAATATTGTAATAAATCAACTGGTCCAAGAAGAAGTTTAAAAATTGAAAAACTGTTTTCAAGCGTTACCTAGTATGTGAAACGATTCGATCAGATAAATCTCTTTACAACAATAAAGGTTTCAGCTTTTCAACTTCACTAAAATCAACAAATGGAAGAATTAAACAAATCAGGATGTTCAAACACAGGCAAAATGGTGAATGTTAAACAGTGTATAAAGTAACCACTTAAACCAGCCAACGACAGGTCATAAGACCTGTAAATGCCTCCTTCTCTTAAATATTTTCCATCCCCGGTTCGTTAAAACTATACATATATACGTAGAAATAAATGGGTTGAAATGATAAGGAATTTAAGAAGAGAATCTGATTGAGATCCACAAAAAACCAATGCTGTTTGTAAACATTCAAAAACAATTTGTTTCTTTTTTGGGTAATACTGTGTGTGTTGGATTTGTTCCGACGTTTCGGCTACCATTGCAGGAGCCATTTTTAGGGTAAACTAAGTGTTTTGTAGAAAAAAGTGTCTTGAAGTATCAGTAATTTGTGCCATGTCGCAGTCAACAGTAGGCACATTTTTATTTATTTTTGTTACGTCGGAACAAATCCAACACACACGGCATCACCCAAAAAGAAACATATTTATCTAACCATCCGAATTCTCACAAGCTGTATCTGGGCAGATTATGAATACAGTTCTGCGTGTGTAAACATTATGAATACGGAAATCGAGTGGAGATAAGTAATCGAGTTGGCGCGTTGGCGCGTTTGCCACCTTCCATTCGATGTTACACCGATTGTTTAGATTTCCTTTATATTTAGGTGATTTTAAAATTTAACTTAACACCATTAAACAAATTGCTATAAATAACGGCTTTACCGCAAAATTAATTGATGCCCTTTTATATGGAAAACTAAAACAAAAATTGGTCAATAAATTATTTTATCCTCCGGTAAATACCAACAAAGACAAAGACAATAATTTGTTATAGAGAATAATTCTATATCTAAATATAACGTCAACTAAAATTTCAGAACTCTTGCCTAAACATATTAAACTCGCCCTTTATATTAAAAATAACATTGGATTTTTTTTTACATATTGTCATTACAAAAATGATGTATTGAACCATTTCAGGGGTGTACCAATTATAATGCAATACGTGTCCATCAAGGTTTATAAGGAGAACGTCACGTAGCATTAATATACGCATTCATTAACACATTTGATATTTAAATAATACTTAGTTCTCAGAGTTTGCCAATCATCTCATGAATTCAAATCACGATTTCAATAAGGATACAAGAGTTAAAATTTTACATGATGTAATAACTTATATTTACATATACTCGTAAGTTTTTTATTAATATCCCTACAGAGATGAGGAAGAATTTTTTCAAATTCAGGATTATGGATATTCGAGCGTTTACAGGGCTTATGACCTGTCATTGGCTGGGTTAAGTGGCCACTTTACGTTTTACAACATTCCCCATTCCGCTTGTTAGCGAATATCGACACAGGTAACATTTTGATTTTAAAACGTAAAGTGGCCACTCAACCCAGCCAATGACAGGTCATAAGCCCTGTAAACGCTCGAATATCCATAATCCTTAATTTGAAAAAATTCTACCTCATCTCTGTAGGGATATTAATAAAAAATATATACCTACTCCCCCTCGGGAGAAATCCAGATTTGTGTATGTATAAAAATACACATACCAAAAAATAATGTTACTCGTAAGTTATTGGTTTTAAAACACTTGGTACACTTCCACTTATTTATTTGACCAATTAGCGCTTTCACCTTCTAATAGGCATTTTTAGACTGGTGAATATTTTGCAGTGTAAGGATAATTTGTATAAAACCAAATATTATCTAAAGTGTAGGTACATTAAAAAATAAGTTGAAAGACACAATACGCAATATTTCAATAGAAGAGAGTGAGACCAAAAATTAATAAATAATGTGTTGGCGGTGTACTTTAAGAGATTATTATATTATATGAAAAAATATTTATTGTTTTATTACAATGCACAGGGTCCAACTAAGGGGGCTAATAAGGGTAAGTTTTTGAATTTATCTGCTGATTTATTAAAATTTGTCTCACTCTGTTCCATTGAAATATTGCGTTTTGCATATTTTTCAACTTATTTTTAAATGTACCTACACTTGAGATAATATTTAGTTTTATATAAGTTATTCTTACACTGTGTAATATTCACCAGTCTGAAGATGCCCATTAGAGGGTGAAAGCGCTAATCAGTCAAATTAATAAGTGGAAGTGTACCAAGTATTTTTAAATTAATAAATGATATCTAAGTAAATGGAAATCCATCAAGAATTATCAATAAATAATTTAAATGAAATAAAATTTCACATTAAAATAATAAAAAAGGACTTCAATCAATGAACATGGAGGTATTTCACAATAAAAAGCATTATTAAATAATATTCCTCAAATAGACAATCAGGTGTTTTTTCAATATGGCCAACTTTTTTATTGAAAAATTAACCAATCGTGTAACGTTTGGCTCCTTAGCCCCTCCCCTTCCTAATCCCCAACACCACACATTCTGCAACGTATCGCGAAATATTATAATCTAATATTATGTTAATAAAATTTGTATAAAACCACTCACCGACTTATCTGTCTACCGGTTTCGAGACGTAACCCGCCTCTTTGTCAGGACAACAACACTACACCAACATGCAAATATCACTACACACCTTCACCATAGTAGATTTGCAAAAATATAAAATCGACATGCAGGTTAGACACATGCTTCACTACGCCACCACCGAGGGTTTATGACTTATGAAGCTAATACTTCAAAAGGATTAACAATCGGAAAAGGAGGAAAAAGGGAGGGGGAGGGTAGGGTGACCATTACAATGAAATATCGAATAATGGACTATATTGGAAAGTTACTTGATTATTAATTAATGGGACATTATTTTTCAAAGCCTTCTTTATGTAAAAAATCTCCATATTATTTACTTTCAGTACTTTATTATTTACCTAGTAGTTTTACCTAGTAATATCAAACCTGCCTTCTATACTAATAATAATATTGGTAGATTTTTACTAAATAATTAAGATAAAAATACTGTATTTAATAATTCGGGTGTCTACCAATTAAATTGCAATTGTTGTTCTTCAGTCTACATTGGAAGAACGTCAAGAAATTTCGATACTCGTGTTAAAGAACACATGAGATGTCTTAGTAATAATAACTTCTCAGAATTCGCCAACCACATTATAGACTCAAATCATGAACTTAATAAAGATACCGGTGTTAAAGTTTTACACATAAATAATACTATTACATTTTTGTAATTGAAAAACGCATTATAACGATAAATTTTTCCCTTTTCAATATAATATCCTTCCATTTCCACAGTTTTGGACCATCTTTTAACAAGGACATGTTTTTCATTGTGGTAAAACGCACAAAATTTTTAGTATTTCAGTTGCCGATTTAACGTCATCACAGTGTTTATACTGAGGGAGAGACTGCGACACAAATCATCTGTAGTTATCCGGCGGTCATCACGAATGATGTCATCGACTCACTGAATGTTGCGTGGAGTCACTGCAGTCAACGGCCTGCCACTTCGCTTTTCGGCAGCCAACGGTGTTTAATTTTCAGTTTTGTCACAGTGACGAACCCATCGTCTAACAGTGCTGACATCCACTGTTCCATCATCGTACACATTTTTTCTTATTTCATGACTGCGAATAGGTGTTTCACCTTCTGCATTCAATAATTCAATCGCAGAACGCTGTTTTATACGAACATCAATGTCGGCCATTTTGCAAGCGACTGCAGTGCTGCGACCTGTTGATGCATAAAGTACTGCGGTAGATTGTAGAAGGAGGTTTGAGGAATAGCGTCAAAATTTTCACTTTACTATATTTATTTAAGTAGAAAAAAATAGGAGGCATTAGTTGTTGACTGACCATAGTATATTATTTATGTTGACTATTACGAGTGTTCAATCTACAGAACACCTGAGCTTATATGGGCGGCTGTGGTTATTAAAGTCTAGTTATATTGCATTGTAATATCTCTTTCTGGCTTATGTTGCGTTGTGTATAGGGTTAATTATTATTGTTAAGCTCTCGGAATTAGCTATTGGAAATACAATTTGTAATATTGGAAATTGAACATTGAAATTGGAATATTAAGACAGAATAACTTAAATATTATGCAATATGGTTTCCGCATAGGCGCACCGTAGATTTTTTATATTTTTTTTATTGTGATACATGAGAACTTTTCTTACACTGGGATACGTTCTACACAGTACTGTGTGAAAAGGTTTACTTAAAAAAACATCCTGAACAGCTTTATTTGCAAAAAAAATAATTTGGGATTAAAGAAAAAATTTACTCTATTGTACTTATTTTTTTATTACAACAAATTCATGAATTTTCAAAGTGAAATGATTAGGTCGTTGATGACATTTACACACGAAAACTTTAACAAACGTCTTGCAGCTACAAAGTACATGGTCGAATGGAACGCAATAAGGATGATCAGCCGTAAAAGATTAATGGGATAAATCAAATGTATTCTTGCGCCCGGTAAAAAATATTTTTTTAAACTTAAAAAAGTGTATGAAAAAAATTAAAAAATAAAAACGAACTACTATGCATGGCGTCACCAGTTCTTCAGAATCAACCAACGATAAGAGAGTTGTGATAGTTTTTGGGTTAACTGTAAGTCAATGAACGAATAAACAGAACTCATCGAGATACTCATGATAACTATTTACGAAAAACGTAAACGATACCGACATAAAAAATTGTATTCTAATCGGTTCAGTTTTGTGGTGCGGAAATTGGGAGCACGAGATTTTGATTTTATCGATTTTAGTTAGACACCGGGGAGGCATCTGCAAGAGAGTGTCGAAAAAACCTTTTTTTAAATATCTATTCATAAAAATTCCCTTCCACCGCATATCCTTTTAATTTATTTTAAAACTGCACATAACTGCCACGCATGTTTTGGCTTGGAACTTGTTATTCAAGTTTCAGGACTATTGCATAAATCATGGAAGCTATATAATATATAGTTTATTATGCCCAAGGGTCTTAATTACGATGCAAATTATTTTATCGTATTACACACCCACATAAATTGGTAACATAATTTGGAGAGCTGTCTGAAATAGAAGAAGATTAACATTATTAATTGCTTGTTATTTTTATACGTACGTATTATTTTAATTATATATTTATTTTAAAAATTTAAGTAAAAAAAAACTTTTTTTTTTAATTCAGATAACAAATACAATACTAGAACTTAATACAATTTTTTACATTAATTAAATACATATATTTACATAAACATTTCTTATTACGCAAAAAAAAACAATTCTTGTGTACATAATGTGTGTCTTACAATAGTTTATTTTATTTTAGTTAATAATATTTTTAGGATAACATATATGAATTACAAAAAAAAACTATAAACGATATCTTTAATTAGTGTTACATAAAGAAGAATTATAAATGTAACTTTTTAGTTCTTTCTTATATATACTGTATTCCTGAATGTACTTTTTATTATCTTTGTTCATTTTTTTTAAAGAAAAATATTCCTTTGTAAGTATAATAATGTGCTGTAATTGTTTTTAATTTGGTAATTTAGATATTACCACCTGTTCTAGGTCACAAACTTACGTTTTGTGACCTAGAAATACTAATACTTTTTATTTTCTCTTTATGTATTTGAAGCAAACAATTCTTTTTATATGGCAATTTTATAACTTAAACCTAAAAATAATAACCAAAAAACAGACTGTTCAAAGGAAGGGTTGGTCAAGAGTTTGTACTAAAAAACGAAAATACATGCGTAAAAAAGAACCTAATTTATTCGAAATAACAACTGTTTTTTAATTGGGAGATAAGGCTTGCACATATTTACTTAATTTTAAAAAAGTCCATTTTGCTTTTTATATTAAAGGTGAGGAATGTGGAATCAGATAATAAGTATGGAAGAACAAAGAAAAAGGAACCAAGAAAAAAAAGGGATGATAATACATATTTAAAAAAATACAAGCCCTGTTGACGCATTATTATTCTAGTATTCTCATTTTTTAGAACGAAACATGAAAGTCGAGACATTTTTCACTGAATATTACAACTCTCTGTTTTGTTTATTTATTTAACACTTTATATACACATACATAAGGGTGGGCATATTGCCTTAAAGCAATTTTTTTCTTCTTTCCGAAAGCGATAACTTTAAATTGAACTATTGATATATTATTTTTAATAGTTTTTAGTTCATTAGGAAGATTATTATAGTTTTTTACACCTTTGAAGACAAACCTATTTTAACCATGACTTGTATGGAATTTAGGAATTTTAATATTATGTTGGTATCTGAGTGACTTATTCATTTCAAATTCTTTTACTTTTTCTTTCTTTATATATTTGTATAAAATATTTTATTTTATAAAGAGTGTCTACTGTATGAACCTTAAATATTTTAAAAAGACTTGTTTTGATTTAAATTTGACCAATGAATATAAA
Source organism: Micrasema longulum (assembly GCF_059751315.1). Taxonomy (NCBI): domain Eukaryota; kingdom Metazoa; phylum Arthropoda; class Insecta; order Trichoptera; family Brachycentridae; genus Micrasema; species Micrasema longulum. The sequence continues at coordinate 96,374 of NW_028278077.1, forward strand.
TGTCCAATCGCTTTTAGGCGCACTTCAAAATTACAACAGTAAAATCAGCAGTAAATAAAAAATATTCAAATAACATTTTATGGGACTTTTTGAATAGCCTAAGTCTTTCGAACACTTTACTGATCACTTATATTGGTTGCGACTAATTGAGCTACAGCAATGGATTAAGAAGTGTTTATAACAATAGTTTAACTGATTCTCACTGTAGGGGAAACAAGGTACTTGTTTATTATTATTTTGCTGTATATGTGCGTCTTAATATTGCTTAATAAATCTACTAATTACGATATTTAAGACGGAAACGCGAGGAAATTTGCTAAATCACCTGCTTGTAATCAAATAATAAGTTAACAAGCACAATCAATCTTCCAACCTGTCTTCAGGTACGGTTTTCTTATTTTCCGATAAGCAGTCAAATAGACAAATATTATTAAGTAATTTATTACACTTCTCTCCCTGACTGATGATTGCCAGGAGACACCTAAAACCGAAAATAAGACGCTTTCATTCAATTACTGTGATTGGATGAAATGAAATCGATGGAATAACCCTTGAAACTTGCGAGAAAAAAAACATCCCTTCATCAACAATATTTTGATAAATAAATTGGGATTCAACTCCCTAGGGAGCTGTTAATAGAAGTAGCTTCTATATTATCTTCTCTAAAAAGTTTTTAATCTCTGTTGTTATACGTTTATTAAGAAGGTATCTACAGGGCTTATGACCTGTCTTTGGCTGGTTTAAGTGTCCACTTTACACATAGTGTAACATTCACAATTCTGCCCATATTTGAACATCTACACTCCTTCGATTCTTCCATCCTGTTGATTTTTTTTTGTTTAATAAAAACCTTTATTAGCATAAATAAACAATACGTTCAGTAAATAAATGGGACACTTAAGGTTGAATTTGCCAAAAAAGAGTCTGGCTCTTGTGCTTGGCAAGTTTACAAATATCATAAAAAAGAAACAAAAAATGACATAATCAAGAAACAAAAAATGCTAAACAAAATAATAAAATAAATAAAAAATTTAACAATTTTAAGAATTGAGAAAAAATAACATGATGTTTGTGAAGTTAAAGAGCTGAAACCTTTATTAATGCGAGTGAGATTAATCCAATTGCATTACATCACCAACATACTAGGCAACGCCTGATATTTATATTTTTTAAAATTTGTATACGTCTTCATGGGCCAGGTGGATTTATCAACAATATTTTGTAGATAAGGACTGGATTCAACTCCTGGGGGAGCTGTTAATATTAACATATTACAACAGAGATGAAGAACGGGGCTTATGAATAGTAATAAGCTTATGATAGTTCTTCATCTCGGTTGTAATATGTTAATATAAACTGCTCGCCTGGGAGTTGAATCCAGTCGTTGTCTATAAAAATTTGGATAAAAATGTTGTCTTTTGTAATGTGTTAATATTAACAGCTTTCTAGGGAGTTGAATCCAGATCTTGTCTACAAACATTTAGACTAACTTAATATATTGATGATGAATCCAGCAGGTCCATGAAGAAGTATAGAACTTTAAAAAATACATAAAATCAGGCGGTGCCTAGTACGTAGGTGAAATAATTCAATCAGATTAAACCAACCCGCATGAATAAAGGTTTTAGCTCTTTAATTTCACAAACGTCAACAGATTAAAACTGTATATGCCGAGAATTCTATATTTCCTTCTCTAAAATACTCTTCATCTCTGTTTTAATATATAAACATACCTTGGTGTTAAGGGATTTCATGATAATATAGATTGTGAACCACAATATAGATGACGGAAAAATAAATATTCGTAATAACATATTGCTGCTTAGAAAATAACACCGCGTAAGTCATTATTGTTATTTTTACAGGACGACGAAAAAACGTCTTTTCTTATATTTTTTTTTTTTTTTTTTTTTTTTCTTTCTGTTGACGCCCATGGGGCTTTTACATTATACATACTATATAATAAGAAAAAGTTACACATTAAACATAATTAACATTTTTTTAAATATAAAAATTTAAAAAAATATATTATTAAAATTTAAAAATAAAGTTACATAGTTAACATAATACACTATTAAGACATAATACATACATTATATTATGTTTATAATATAAGGCATAACAGGATTCAAATAAAACATAATTATAATTTTTTTTTAAATTTTTTTTACACCGGTAAACTAAACTTTAAAGTGACGTTATTTAAAATGTTGAAAACTGAAAAGGGTTTTATAAACTAAAAATATAAAACATAACACGGGCCAACTTTTAAGCATACATAAATACGATCGAGGATTTATTGACTAGACTCAGTCGCGTCGGTCGCCTGTAGTACTTTGGTCTTGAATATGCTCAATGAGTAACGAAATATATCAACATCGCCATATTCATTACCAAGGCGATGAAGTCTAGCTATAGGTGAATTTACATATTAGTTGTGCCCGCTGGACACCTCGACAAACACCGACTTATTTCGTGTGCGACGGGAAGGTATTTTAATATTGACCAGTCGCGTTAAATCAGGGCTGTCCAGCGTTCCATTTACAATTTTATATAGGTTTACAATAAAATAAATAAAACAACTTTGTTTTTAACCACTAATTTTTATTTTTCACCGACCGGTTTCAAAACAAACAAGCTTCTTTGTCAAGGTTTACGTAACTAATGAATTGATTCCTTTTTTTTTTTTCTATCATGTTCACTAAATTAGTTCAAGAGAAATTGGACTTTCATCAACCAACTGATTTCACCATTGAAACAATGCTAAAACACATTCGCCTGGCAACACATTCGCCGAATGCCCTGTTTGTAAAAATCTATTGATTTATTGTCGAAAATCGCGCATCTTTCAAAATCCACTTACACTCTCGTTTCGTTTGGTATAAATTTCAGTATTTTACATGTTATAAATAATTAGAATCAATATTTAAAGTTACTTTTTATGGCTTTGAGGTTGTTTTATCTACAGTGTTTTGTCGGCCTCATGGCGTAATGGTCAGCGCATTTGCCTACCATGCAAGAGGTCTTGGGTTCGATTCCCGACATAGTTGATATGAAATTTCATTTAAAAGGGTGTTTTTACACTAGAATATTTTATAGTCCCTAGACTGGTACCTGAAGCGTTAGACTGATCACCTTACCTTTATGTAACAAAAATAATCAAGATACGCTGGGATTGGTATTTAAATACACAGTGCCCTATGCACAATTAGGTGCGGAAAGGGAATGATGATGATGATGATCTATAGTGTTTTTTCTTAGTTCCTTTTAGTTTTAAAAATGATTATTTTTCTACTCTTGTATTTTCAATGCAATTTCTTAATCCCAAATATAATAAAAATCATAGTTTTTTTTCTATTTTAGTTAATTATGTCAGTACGCATAAAAAAGGAAATTTTACCATGAATTAACGTTATAAGTTCATTACTGACCGTTGTTAGGTTGTTAACTATCAAAACTCGGCTGGTTACGAAATCGTGTGGAGATAACGTTTCTAGCATTTCATGCTAGCTCTAATCGAGTTTAATTGTATTTTGTTGATAGGATACCAACTTAGTTTAACATAAAATCGCGAATCCTCACTAAATTATTTCGTTTTCAAATGGTGTCCCACGCTATAAAAAATTGAGCAGAACTGTCATAATAATAACGTGGGGGACGTCATTTTTAAATCTGATTTAAATACAGGAAATATCTCTAGTTACGTTTGGCGACGATTCAAATGAGATTTATATTTTGTTGCAATCAACAGAAATTATGAAATCGATTCTTAAACTTTAATGCTATTTTGTAGGACATCCACATACACATATTATAAGTTAATCAGGATTTACAACTAGATAGTGAAATATTCCCTAAGAAGACTGTTTATTCATTTCTTATATACGCCCAGAGGACTTTTACATGACAGCTACAAAATTACTAGCGTTTTATTATAAAAGTTAATATGTAGTTCTTATAAACATATCTGTACCTAATAAATATATTTTTTTTAAGGATTGAATTTCAATAATGAAAGCATAAGCTCTATAGATATATGAAAATAAAGATAAAGTACTTCATAAAAGTAGGTAGGTTCATATTGATTGACTTTTAAAAAAAATTATTACAGTTTTGGGTAAATGAATTCAGTTAAAAATATGTATTATTTAGGTTAAGGTAAGTAAATTTCAAAAATCGGTGATTTTTACAGCATTCGAATAATGAAGGTTATTTTAATATATCGGCGTAAGAATTGCAATGCAAAACAAAACATATCAATTTCTCCAAACTCGTTTCCGAGCCAAGAGAAAAATGAAGAAGACCGATACTGTAACCAATCTGATTTAAATCGAGTTAAACATTCTTATAATTAACAAATTACAACAGGGATGGAGATTACCTTAAATAAGGGAATATGGAAGTCAAGACATTTACAGGGCTTATGATCTGTCATTGGCTGGTTTAAGTGGCCACTTTACACACTGTGTAACATTCACCATTTTGCCTATGTTTGAACATCCATATTTCTTCAATTTTTCCATCTGTTGATTTTAGTGAAATCAATGAGCTGAAATTTTTATTGTTGTGAAGAGATTCATCTGACTGAGTCATTTCACATACTAGGCAACGCCTGAAAACAATTTTTCAATTTTTAAACTTCTTCTTGGACCAGTTGGTTTCATTACAATATTTGAGTTTGTCCAAATGTTCATAGACAAAAAACAAACAAACTCAAATATTGTAATACTTATAATTATTTTTCTTATAGGTGCTATTCAAGCTCCTGATGTCACTGCGACTTGTAAAGATCCATTGTGACGGGTCCCCGTAAGCTGCTAAGAGCTTGGCTACTGTTTCGAAGGCGATAGTTTACATTTTGCGAAATCTCCCCCTCCAAGCCCAGGTCTATAAAGAGCCTGGCTACTTTTTTTTATTTTTTTATTTTTTTATATGGGAGTTGCTTTATTATTTACCTTGCTTATAATATACAAGGTTTATATTTCAAAAAGTGGATTTTTCTGCTATTAAATATCTTAAAAATTATCTAAACTATTGGGATCAGGAGGGATATATTAATGTGGGCTAATCAGGAACTTCTCAGCATTTGCTCACGTGGAGAGGAAACCACTTAAAACTCTTCAGGAGAAGCCGGCCTGTTGGCAGTAGTCAACAGGCCTTCCGTTCCACTAGAGGAGTGTTCGGCATTTTGTTCCCTACTTTGGTTTATTTTACCAATTTCCTGCGCTATATTTATCATGTATGATACTACCTCTCGTGTGAGTTCTTTATTACCTATCACCGATGGGATGTCGCATAGATCTTCTCCCAGGCCTCTGCATCGCGCCTCCAGCTGTTGTCTTTGAAAGCTGAAAAAGGGGCAATGCATCAACAGGTGAGGGACATCTTGAGGAGTTTCATCGTCGCATGGGCAGCTGTCGATCTCTGAGAGCTTGAAGCGATGCAGGTAGCTCATGAAGCCACCATGACCCGTAAGCATCTGGGTGAGCTCGTAGCCAGCATTTTGCATTTTTCTGAAATCATTGGCATGAAAAATTGTAGGGAAAAACATTTTAGTTACACTTCCGGTTGTCTCACTCAAATAGCGATCGTTCCAGAGTTGAAGGGTCCTGCTTTTTATTTTTCTTTTGGCAAAACTGAGCGGAAAATCGGCAAAATCGGGGGCTGTATCCTCAGTTTTAACCAGTGGTCGCCCGAGGCTGAGGCTCCTTTTACAATGTAAAGCATCACATTTACAAGAAATGTTTATAGGTGTTTCCTCATCTGCACTGCAGAACCTACATCAAGAAGTTTTGGAGAGGTTTATTCTAGCAAGGTGTTTGTGTAATCTGCAGTGCCTTGTAAGGGCTTTAGTGATAACCTTCACTTGATTTTAGCTGAGCGTTATTAGATCAAAGTCAAACCTTTGTGTTAGACGTACCCTGAATTATAACTGATTCTTATTCTGCGCCAAATTTTGATAAACCAGTACTTGCCGTATTTTGAGACAAGATATACAAAATTCATACAGTATCTTTATATGATGAAGGAAACAGTTTTGAACGTGTTATAATATTACTCTTTAGTTCAAGAGTTACGACAAAAAGTCCGATTTTCCTTAGCTTAACCTAAAAGCTTCTAAAACTCAAGAAAAAGCACTAACCGCATAAAACCGCCCCAAAACATCGAACACACTTTTCAAAGTTTTCATTTTTCTCCACGGGAAAGTTATAAATCACTATGTTAGAAGTTTTAACTACAAAATATTACTTAATAACCAGAAAAAAATTGTAAGTTTATTACGAAATATTTTAGACTAACGAATTTTATAAAGAAGCAAGGCATTTTTAAAAGTGGAAGTAATATTTGAACCAGGTTATGGTCCCGTGACTTGCGTCGCGGACTCACCGATCAGAGGTCTGAGGTTCAAACCCCGCTCTACCACAACTTAGTTCCCATTTTCTGATAGTGAGTTATTTACAACTCGTTTATAATGCTCCTAATAGTTCAAATGTTAAGGTAAATATTTTTTTTATTTTTTATTTATAAAAATAAATATTACGAATGTGGTAAATTAAAGCAATCTTTTAATATATTCAGTGTGGGAATAAAATGAACACTTCACTAGACATAACCCATGTCGAGGCATTCATATACATTATTTTTATATTATATTCTAGTACATAATAAATAAATAGAATATAATTGATAACACTGTATGGATATAAACATAAAACATAAATGGCAGACATGCAATAATAATTCAGAGTTTAAATAGACTACTGTTATGGTGGGGTGACCATCTCAAGCTAGTTTTCGGGACCCAACTCCAGAAGCCATTTTTTACAAATAATTTGAATTTCTGTTTATTTGTATTCAATTCCAAATCAAGAGATAGAGTGTTGTAAATTTGGGAGCAAGTTTCATGTGAATCTTCTGACCAAACGATGTTGTCATTTTAGATGGCAGAAATAGTTCCCTTTTTTATCTTGTTTCATATCGTGTATTATATTTACTCCCTCCGTTTTTATGTGTGTGAACGAGAAGTGCCCTAGCGTACAGTTGCCTGACGTCCAGAACACCTACTCGTTCAAACACCTCCGTTGTGGGAATTCTGATAGGAACCCCGAGCAGAGCCTTGAGTACATACTTTTGTACTATTTTCAAGGTATGAATAGCACTTTTGCTGGCTCCACCCCTTGCAATTATTCCGTAATCTATAATGGTTCGGCACATTGTGTAGTATACTTGATTGAAAGGTTTTTTGTCGTTTATCGACCATTATCGATCAATTATCTACCAAATTCAGAATCTAACCTGAAACCTTTTGCATGACGCACTGACCATTTGACTACGACCAATAATTGTAATTATTGAAAAGGAAAAAGAAAACAAACAAGAAATAGTTTAATAAAATAAATAAAACAACTTTGTTTTTAACAACTATTTTTTTTTTTCCACCGACCGGTTTCAAAGCAAACAAGCTTCTTCGTCGTATTTAATGAACATGATAAAAATAAAATATGAACTCATTCATTAGTAAAGTAAACCTTGATGATTTATTTATTTTATTATAATGAATAACCACAAAGTTAGTGCTTTAAATATAAACTTTATATTGAGAAATAATTTATTGAAATAAAAATATAATCAAATCTCTCTCATTCATGGATTTTGTGAATGTAATGATGACGGACTTTAAAAATATAAATACCTTCGGCGATATATTGAACGCAGATAACGTGTTAAGTTTACAGCAGTAATAGATTTTTAAAGGTTTGAATTTGCTCACCGGCAAATAGGCGATTAAGACAAACCATAGTAAGCTTCTGAAGGTGGTGCAAAATACTCGTACTGTTATTTTGAGCGAAGTTAATTTCGCTAGTAAATACTTGTTAGAAAAAAATATTTAAGCTTTTCGAGCGCAATAGGGTCACAAAATGACTTTTTAGCATAGCGCGTTATGAATAATTCATTTCATTCCTTAATCGATTATTCGCTTCTCTGCTTGAAACAACTCTGTTTTACCTTCATTTTGTTATGTTTATTATGATTATTCAGATGGTTTTAAATTTTCATGGCATCCGGTGGTAACGAACAGAGCCAAGACCCTTTTCACTTACAATAACTCATCGTTCATTTTCCTATCGAAATATTCAATATTCAGCCGCGTATTTAAAACCAGGGAAAATTATTCGGAAAAAACCCTTTGGACTGAAATTTCATTTACAAAATATTAAAATACGAAAACACTAACTGAATAACAATGAGGCAGCAGGATATTTTTATTGGCATATTGAACTCAATATTTATCAACTCGTAAATTTTAGTACATATTGCAGTTCAACAATGTTTTATATGTCCAAATGTTTGCAGACTGGCTAGATTTCCTCCCTATGAAGTTGTTTAGATCAAAACATTTTTGAGAAGGGAATATATTTACCATATCTGCATCCAGTTATGCAAAAGGAACTTTGTTGGCACTCCAAATACTGTTATCTGAAATGTAAGGTGATCATTAAACGCCGACCTATCAACACGCTTCCAAAATACGAACAACTGATGGAATTTATTGTAAAAAATTAACTTGTTGAATTTTTTGACAAAATGAATTATAGAAGAGCAATCTGGATTCAAAAATAATCTTTCTTGTTAAACAGCTTTTAATACAGTTTTAATTGATGACTGGAAAAAAAACTGGGAAGAAAGAAGAAATCGACAAAAATAAATATGTATTAGCAGTTTTTTTAGACTTTAAAAGAGCATTTGAGATTGTTGATAGAACAAGAATATTAGAAAATTTAAAATTAATTGAAATGAGAGGAAATGCCTAAAATTAGTTTGAAAGCTACTTAAATAACAGATATCAAATAACGAAAGTTAAAATTATTTTTTCAGATCCCATAGAAAATAATTTAGAAGTACCCCAAGGCTCAGTACTAGGGCCCATATTGTTTATCATATACATAAATGACATCGGCAAATATCTAAAATATTGTAAAATTCAACTTTTTGCAGATGATGCACTAGTTTACATATCAGGAAATTATTACAATACAGTGAAAAATAAGATTAATTACGATTTAGGAAATATATCAAAATGGTAATAAGTAAATCAATTAAAATTAAATATATTAAAAACAAAATACATGAATATTGGAAGAAAAATTATACCCCAAAGTTACAATATAAATATTGATAATTTGAATGTAAAGTCTCTGAATGAAATAAGGTATATTGGGGTCTACTTGGATAGATATTTGAATTTCAAAACACATTCTCAATAATAACAAAAAAATTCAAAAAAATTTTTGAAATGTAATAGATATAAAAAGTAGTATTCTAATATATAAAACAATAATTTGTCCACACATAAATAACTGTTCTTCCATTATTTTTGTATGTAATGAAGAAGAAATTAAAAATATACAAATTCTTCAAAATAAGGCGATAAGGATTATACTCAAAAGAAATATATATTCTAATTTTGAAAGAATGCACTAAGAAATTTGCTTGCTCATAGTAAAGCAACAAATTAAATAGAATGTAGCATTTTCATACATAAAATAATTAAGGGGATGAACAAAATAAAAACAATAATAAAATTTAAGCAACAATGCCATACATATGAAACAAGGGGTAAAAATAAAAGTTTACCAATGAGGAAAAAAACAGAATCTCAAAACTCATTGTACAAGGGGTTGAAGTCATACAATGAGTTAACTGAATAAATTAAGAAAATAGAAAAAATCAAAATATTTCAAATTAATTTGAAAAAATATGTTGCTGAGAAATTTTTATAAAAAAGTTGTTTTATTATTAAAAGTTTATATTAGTTCTTAAGATGTTTTAAATTATTTTAATAAAGCATAAATAAATAAATAAAAACTGTATTTACTTACATTAAAAAATAAATTGTTTTGTATTCATTAAAATAAATGCAAATCAATTACTTTCTGTCAAAAAAATACCCTATTGTGTACGAATACACAATAAATGACATATTGCTCGAAAGGCTGAGCGAAATAAGAGACCTGGGTATATAGTGTTTAATGTAAAACTAGATTTCGTTAACCATATTAACAACTTAACAAACAAAAGCATGAACACTTTAGATTTTCTGCTTCGCGTTGTCTTACTTTAATTCGTTTAAAGTAATAAATATTAAGATCGTAGAAAAATAAATGACTTTCTTTTTTTATTTTAAATTTTAAATTCGGAGCTCGATTGCTGTGAACTCCTGAACTTTATTAACTTCAAAATCGGGTTGTGGTCCTGTGGCTAGTGTCTCGGACTCACGGACCAATGGTCCGTGGTTCGAATCCCACTCTACTCCAACTTTATTTCTATTTTCTAATAGTAACTCGTTGAAAATGGCCCTAAAAATTAAATATTTGGGTAAATCATAAGAACGCAAATATTTAACCCTCGATTAGGTATTTTTAAATTAAAAAAATACCCAATCGAGACACTAGAACATACGGAGTTGTTCGCAACTACATGCGTAGGTACTAACTTTGCACGACACTCTCCGATTGCGCGTTTACATTCCTAAGCCAACAAATTTACGCGTGATAAAGACATTTCAAATACAATAATTATTAATTTTAAAACGTTCTTAAATGCATTGTTTAAAATTAATTATCAAAGTCGAAATAAAATTTTCTTTTCATGCAATTTTTTCTCTGTTTTTTATGAGTATTATTATTATCTAATCTCTTTTTGAAATTAATTTATCAATTATTTTTGTGTGACATATGATCCAAAATGTAACCTTTTAAACCCCTTCTTTTTGATGTCTAAAAAAAATTTAAAACTTCATACATTGTCTGCCCACTCTAACGTATATATATTGGCTCACGAATTTATAAAATTTCTACTTTCTGAATGCATTTTCTAGAATTTCCGCTGCAGACGCAGACCCTCGTATTCAAACATTGGTTGTAGATTTAATTAGTTGAGTATGCTAAACAATGGCTGACTTCAAACAAACGCTGGAATAACCAGGCGGGTGATTTTGCTTTATTCAAACGAACTGCACACGAGCCGAATCGTTAAATATCTAGCTAATCGTAACGGCCAGTTGACTTTGCACGAATTCTTTGGTTTCTTCCCGGCTTACGGTTAACGATGCGACCAGCGCATTGTATGCGAGGCATGTCTAGCCTCGGGCTAGTGCGGTATATGACGTCTCCTAACAAGGTATGAACCCCTTTTCAAAACACGGTAAATAAACATTTTTCTAAAGTAATACAAACGTGTTGAATTTAAATATTTGTTTATTTAAAATATACATTTTGTGGCGAACAGCAGCGATAAACATTTTTCCGCTGTTGTCTTCACACCCGGGACGACCAATAGCTCAATCACATATGTTAATCACGTCGATAAAAAGTCTGTGACCAACTTGACCGATCACAGTGGTAATCACAAACCTCAAAGTCGACGCGAGTCGAGTTTCATATGATCTATTCGAATTTCAGTTTGCACGTTGGTCTTGTCGTTTATTTTGAACATTGGAAGGCATTATTTATAAAAGAACTTTATTAAACCTGCATTGATAAGTATTTTATTTAATTACAAAATTTTTTAACTTGTTTGTTTTGTCTTGATTTATTTATTAACGACCATGTTGTACACATTGAGGTATACAACTAGTATAAACATGAGCCTCCGAAATATGTTCCCTCAACCTGCGGCCAGTTAGCATATGTTTGATAGAACGGCATTAGTCTGTTGCGAGCGTTCACCGGCTATTTTTCTCCTCGCAATGACTAAAATGCCTATATGTACGCCAAGATACTGTACAAATCGATTTAGAAAAGCGATGTACATCTCTCCACCGGTAAGTTTAAAAAAAAATCTAATCAATACTTTTGGAAAATAGCTATTTTAATTTAACTAAGTGAAGGGGTCAACACTGTTTTGGCATCGAGACAACACTATAACGTAGGCAAAAAGGTCCATAACCTTTTGCCAGAATCGTGGAAAGACGGGAGTGTTGTCAAGTTGCGGAAGGTGTTGACCTCGCTCTTTCATGACATTGGTCGTAGGGAGTCGGAAAAGTTGATGCATGCCACGGATTGGAGAACCTTGCTGGATGTCAAAAAAAAAAAAAAATAAAGAATAATTTAAAAAAATGTATTTATAGATGACAACCATGAAGTTTCGCATAAATGGATTGTCTGTGTTTTTATGAATGTATGTATGTGTATGCGCATGGGTGTATGTATGTGTATGTCTGTATGTATATGAATCAAAATGTGTATCCGAATAAGTTTATATTTTGTTTGTCTGTGCTCTATATTAATTTGTTAACTATTATAATATATTAAAATGTAATTGCCTAGCTTGGAACGGGGTATGTACCCTTGTTAGCTGGGCAAAGTGAACATGGAATAATATTTTGATAAAGAGTGTGAATAAATAAATAAAATAAAATAAATGCTATAAAACGTTTTATTACTATGCTACCGGCTATCTCTTGTCTCTGTTCTGCTCAGTTAGTCGAGCCTAGAGTGAAGCGATAAACAAAGGTGACGAGTTTGCAGAAAGGAGCGACATACTGAATAGAACTTTCAGTCGACCGATGTAAACAGACCGTACCTTTTACAGTACTTCTTGTTTGGCTTGTCAAATTCGACGTGATATGATGTGATGACACTTGTTCCCTCCGCTGGTCATTCCTTACCTTTAGGGACGGCTTTTTAGCTCGGATTTGTATAAAGTGTTATCTCCTTATATTATATCTCAAAGGTTATACACGACATTGTCGTTATAATATCATGTAACGTGTTGAACTAATGTTTAATTATTCTTATGAAAATATTATATACAGTATACGCACATAAAATAACAATATTTTAAAGCAAATTCGTTTCGAGTATTTTCCCTTCTCAATTCAATATAATAATTAAACAATACCAAATATCGTAATTTGGAAAACGTTAATATTTTGAGTAATGACATTATATATTAGTATTGCCACGCATGAAGTTGAAGTGTGGCAATATTGGGAAATGTAATTATCCCCGATCTTTACATTTGAGTTAATTTTCCATTGGTATCGCTAAAACGATTAACAATCACTGTGGGAAACTTTTATCGCGTCGGTTATAACTGACGATTGCGGCCAATGTGATTGGGCTGCAAGACGTTCGCTAACATCTTGCCTGACTTTTTTGCCCTACCAACAAATGCTCGCTGCTAATTCTCGTGCGGTTCGATCTCTCATAATAAATAAAATATAAATATTGAATTACCAACTTCCTTACGACATTTGTTTTTTTATTAAACTTCTTATTTGTATCAAAGAAACCAGTATTTTTTTTCACATTCTTTCTACACAAACATTCTAAAGAATTCCGTTTTCTCAACGACCGCCAAAGAATAATCGAAGTGTGGTCCCGCGTGGCGAGTGTTGCGGACTCGCGGATCTGACGTCCGTGGTTCGAACCCCACTCTCTTTATTTACAGCTCGTTGAAAATGGCTCCGAAATTTTTACATTTGTTTTAAAACATAAGAATGCCATGATATGAATGTAGATAAGTGGCGGCATTAAGCATCCGACTTGTGTTCCATTCAACATAGGTTCCGAAGCTTATCTTGTATTTGGTGGGAAGTAGTATTTTTCCCCATGTAGGGGAGGATGGGGCATGATGGGGCCTTTAAGGTAATACGTCAATAAAACGCGTTTTTTTTTTAAATCCTTTAAAAAAGTGTATTTTTATAAACTTTCATCTTTAATCTAACAAACGTGTTACAAAAAAACTAAAAATAAGAAAAAAAAACCAGTGAAATAAATCAATTCAAAACAGTCGTAATTATCCCGTCTTGCCACACTGGTGGGGAAAGATGGGGTACCGCTTACTGCGGTTCGCAACTAGGACAGACAAGGATGGTGTCTTGGTTTTTTTTGTCTACTCCAGCGCATGAACAGTGTGCCTAGCTCTGGCACATTTGACACGCTATCCAGCCACTGGCACTGTGTATCATCTTCATCATTTATGGAAGAAGAGTTACGTCTTGATCGTTTTGATGGCTACTTCATTTTTATTAATAACTGTATGTTTAGGACCCAAAAGAACCTTCACTTTATCTATCCTGTTATTATTTTGCCCGGCCAACATAACTTTTTGCTCCAAAGTAGTTTAAGGAATTGAATAAAATCTTGCAGCTAGTTTATATCCTTTTCTCCCTTCTAAAATGTCTTCTTTATCTCGATGCATGCATTCTTTTGACCGACTCCCCCTCTCGATCTTTCAAACGTAGTTTCGGACCATATTCTGCTTACACAAAGAAAAAAAAACTGTTACTACATTGTGTTCAAGCAATGAGGTAAGATGGGGTACCGATACCCTGTCTTGCCCCTTTTACTATGCTTGTTAACAACGCTTATTGTTCACGAAATACAATTTCTCTGGAAATAATTGATGAACTTACTGTAAATTACAATACTTTTAGCTTGTAAAGCGACCATCAGCCAGTTGAAATCACGATATGATTCCTTTAATGTTACAAGCAGCAAAACTCGATAAAATAACATAAAATTTGCAAAAAACACGTTTAGTATCGCTGCGTATCGGAGCGTGCACACATGTCGGCTGCAATAACATCATTGGTGAGGGGTCTAAGAAGAGCATCAAATGGCGTAATGTGCTCGGAGCTACTCGGCAGATTTCGGCTTTTATCGCAGGGCCCCATCTTGCCCCACTACCCCATCATGCCCCACCTTCCCCTACGCTTAGAAAATATAAATTTGTGTGAAAGGACGCGATGTACAACTTTAAATTCAGAATAAACGACATAAACGGTTATTCTTTTTACTCTATTACGCGTATTGCACGGCAATATTGTTCGATAAATTTTAAAACTCTATTTCGAATTCGCGTTATATAAAGCGTCATCTCTTTTTAATCATACTTCAGTGAGATATGAAAATATACATATAACAGTAAACGTCGTCTTGCGCCGGGGTTCCGTTCCGAGAGACACTGGCGTAAAAAAAATTCGGCTTACAATAAACACAAATATAATATTTTGAGTTAGTTCAAATTTTTGTAGACAAGAACTGGAGTCAACTCCCTGGGGAGCTGTTTATATTAACATATTACAACAGAGATGAAGAACATTTAAGAGAAGGTAATATAGAAGTCTAGGCATCTACAGGGCATTTCTTGTCTACAAAAATTTGGACAAACTCAAAATATTGTTGATAAATTACCTGGTCCATGAAGAAGTATAGAAATTGAAAAAATAACATTTTCAGGCGTTGTCTAGTATGCTGGTGAAATAATTCAATTAGATGAATCTCACTCGCATAAATAATGGTTTCAGCTCTTCAACTTCACAAACATCAACAGATGAAAGAATATAGATGTTCAAATATAAGCAGAAAGGTGAATGTTACACAATGTGTAAAGTGGCCACTTAAACTAGCCATTGACAGGTCATAAGCCCTGTAGATGCCTTCTTTCTGTGCCATATCAGGTCTCCCCGACGTTGGCGATCACTCTAGAGTAGGCATTCCGGTCCTGCGCCAACTGGAACAGCGCCTCAACCCCACGCACTCCCGTCCAGTCGCGGATGTTTCTCAGCCAGGACATCTGTCGCCTTCCAACCCCACGCTTTCCCTCGATCTTTCCCATCATAATAAGCTGTAGAAGCGTATATTTGCTTCCGCGCATAATATGGCCCAGATATGCGAGTTTTCTCTGTTTTATTGAGGACAGTAGTTCTTTTTCGGCACTGGCTCGTCTCAACACCTCCACGTTGGTCACTAAATCTGTCGGGACTTTCACGGGATTTTCAGCATTCTCCGGTGAAGCCACATTTCAAAAGCCTCTAATCGGTTCATGGAGTTCACCTTGAGAGTCCATGTTTCAACCCCGTAGAGCAGTATTGACCACACATAGCACTTGACCATCCTCTGTCTCAGTTTTAAATTAAGACTATCACTGCAGAATAATGATTTCATGCCATTGAATGCTGATCGATGCCTAGACTTCTATATTACCTTCTCTTAAATGTTCTTCATCTCTGTTGTAATATGTTAAAACACAAATATAATTGAAGATATAAGTTTAGGTTTCGTGTCAAAATTCTAAGGACAATTCAATAAGTTTATTTTATACATCTTCCAAATAAATAATAAACGTATTTAATAAATATAGTATAAATTTGTTCACGAAATTAACAAAAAACTCTTGATATAAATTACGGTTTTTGAAAATAAATACCAACTCACCAGTTTGTCGGTATTAAATTAAATTCTCACACTTTTGTTGAAAAAAGAATCCAATTTCATTTGCTTTGATTGTTGCTTCCTTTCTTGCAAAATTATAGCAGAGGCTACAAATATTTTAATTTTCTTTTAATTTTTATAATAATATAACAAAACATATAGAATCAACCCTTTGTATTTTTCTTAAAAACAAAGAGAAAACTAGCTCGTAAACAATTTCACACACACAATAAGCTGCTCTCGTACACAGAAATAGAATAAAAATTTATGTATAAAATATTAAACTATAGTAGATACTAACCTCCTAAATAAAATTCAAATAAATGCGGGATTGAGAACACTCAGACATCGGGAAATATTTAAACTACCTTTGTTTTCAAGTAATGTCACAAACCTATGGCTCGCATGTGTCAGGAATATAATATATACTGCCGAAACAATAAATTTTTTATTTTTCATGATACTCTCTCAGCTTTGCGAATAATCTCTTGGGAATAAATTTTATTTAATAAGTACACACGTACAACTTATTTTTTATTGCATTGTTTCCTGTATAAAAAAATTACTAAAAATACGTATTACATATTAATATTTAAATATATTTTGTGTAATTCTATAATTGAAGATATATATGCGTGCAAAATTGTATCGACGAATGTTTTCAAATTGTATGTTTTCTAGTATGTATCTTTGTTGAATTCCCCAATAAAATAAAATATAATAAATTAATAAAACAACGTATAAAAGTGTCTGCTATTAAAATCGCGGTGCCAACTACTGTCGTCTGGTGTCGGCCGAACCGGGGAATCCCACGCCGACATCAACCGGCGTATTTGTAAATCGAACCAGCGCAAAACAACCTTTACTTGTATAAAAAAATATATAAACTTAAAAAATAAATACACAATTTACCTGCTTAAAATTCAGATCTTCAAGTTTTGGTTACTGTCTTTTATTTATTTCTAAAACGCAAAAGAAATATGATGATATATTGTTATCACAGCTTTGCTCGTAATTGTAAAATCTTATTATTCAAGATACAGAATTGTGGTGTGTGATATTTGAACACACGCGTCAGATGTGTTAAAATCAGCAAAATGCCAGCTTGGCCTAGCCACAGGATCACGAAATATGGTAGAAATATAAAATTCATGATTTGTTTCCGAGAAATGGCTTTGTTTCAATATCCCCGTATACTCTTGCGCACCAGATATTGTAAAAGCCGTTTTGAAACTGTAAAAAGCACAAAGGTCTTGATATATTCCCTCCATTTAGAAGATACACACCGAGCAGCGAGATTACATTAAATATTAAATTTCAGACTTAAGTCTTTTAAGCCTTGCTTACCTTTAAGGAGAGTATTCATGTGCCGTAGATGTTTGGTACAGTGAACGAGGAATTGTATGTTACCACGCGATAAAGTATTACAACATTCTTCTGAAGTATTTGAAATTGACCGAAACGAATAAACAGTAAAAATTTTATAATGAAAACATTTGAGTTTGTCCAAATGTTTGTAGACATAAAACTTGATTTCACCCCCTCAGGAGTCATTAAGATCAACAAATTACAACACGGATAGAGAATACCTTAAAGAAGGGCATATGGAAGTCTAGGCATTTACAGGGCTTATGACCTATCGTTGGCTGGTTTAAGAGGCCACTTTACTCACTGTGTAACATTCACCATTTTGCCTATGTTTAAACATTCATATTCTGTCGATTCTTCTATTTGTTGATTTTAGTGAAGTTAAAGAGCTGAAACCTTTATTGTGGTGAAGAGATTCATCTGATTGAATTATTTCACATACTAGAAATATGAATGTTACGCAGTGTGTAAATTTATTTATTTATATACGGCATTTCTGCCATTTACATATATGTGGTTTGAAGTGTGCTTAAAAATAAATAAATATATAAAAGTAATTATTTTTATTTTATTTTATTTTATTAACATAAACGGCAAATATACCTTTTACAAACATTTATAATATTAATATATTTGGCTTAATATTTTTTTCTTTTTTTTTTCAAAAACATGAATTTTAAAAACAAGATTTATAAAAATTAAAAAAATCAAACCAAAAATTATACAAGATTGATATTTAAAAAATTACCTAAAAATTATACAGCATATTCAGTAGAAAGTTTAAATAATAAAACATTCTACAGTAAAACAACAAGAAAATCTTAAGTACTGTTTCACACAGCCAGGCAAAGTGAACAAAAAACTCTATATGAAATGCATGAATAAATAAATATATTTACCATTCACCATCTTTGAAAAAGTTCAAAAGGTTTATTCTATAGGAACAATACCCTACACTAAATATATCAGATACGTGGGAATAAATATTGCCGAGTTCATGAAGTCTATTTAATACTGCATTACAAGTATACATTGTCCGTGAATTGTTGCTACGAAACGGTGGCACCTATTACCAATTATGCAATAACAAAATACATTTATCAATCAAATTATAACTGACTGACGTTGTAGTGGGTTTAAAAAAAGAATTTAAATATTCAAGGGACTCGAATAATTACTTTCTTGCTGCATGTCATTGAAAATACCTATTGTCCATCGCTAGCGATTACTTTCTCCCATCTTTCTCCAGCATACAAATACCACCCCAAAAGAACGATTCATCTTTTGAGATTATCCATAAATCGAGGCTTTTTTTGGTATCTTCATAAAAACGGAGCTGCTGAACAAGGGGTCATCGGAAGAAGTCACATTTCCTTCTTCGGGTTAATTACAAACTAAAATAATACAATGTACACAGTGTGAGGAAAGGGTGAGTGGATTAATACCAAATTCAAGATTCTTAGTCATACTTTTCTTAGTTTTTTCGAAAGGATTATCTTGTTACTAAAATTTTTGGTCAGGACACTGATCAGAGTACAGAGAAGCGGACATTAGAAAGAAATACGATGCATGGGATATAAAGGAACTTACGAAACGAACTTGCGGAGTCTAATCCATAATTAACATTTCACTAGCTTTAGTGTATTCAACATTTTTTCGCTAACTAGAACAATAACTAGAGGATTATAAAATACCTACCTGCGCAGTAACAACACGTTTTAGCCCATAAACGATTAAAACACCAACTTAAATGCAGATTTCGCTAGACCAGTTATTTTTATTCAAATTAAAAAATAATAAACTTGATTCTCCCAACCTACTTGAAAGATAACCATTCCGCGTGTCATCTGGACCGACAAGACAAAATCTTCTGTTTTACACAGAAAACGCGTCAACAAACTATTTTCAACAATCTACAATACTGGCTGATATTTTTTGTGACAATACATGTAAATTTAGGTCAAAAATTATAGAAATTTTGAGAGAAGCAGATATTTAACTTAATCATTATTTACATATTTTTTCATTTTGTTTCTTTTACATTTTTATATTGTACATAATTTAAATTATGGTATTAAGTGTGAACAAGTTTTTTGGTGTGTACATGAGTGTCTTACCCTAATATACTATGAAATTGGCCATATTTGTGTACATACTGTTTGTTTACCTAATAAAATAAATCATTTAAAAAAATACTCGATTTTGTTGAATTTGTAAAAATAAACGCCATGAACTTTTTTTTTTAATTGCGTTATATTTGATAAATATATTGTTAAACTATAATGTTTTTTCATTCAAACTGTTAATACTCAAAAAAAGTATTTGCCATCAATTTTTGTCCAAAAACTAACAAAAAAATCATTGTACTAATGAAAAACTGCATTTTAGTCTGTAATATATACTAAGAATGATGTGGCGTTTTGTCCTCTCTGCCTACCTTTACAGAGAAACGGCGTGATGGTTTGTTTTTTTTTGTTGTGTTTGTTTGTTTTTATCAAGTTTTGATACTCCATTTAAACTAGTTTTGTGCAACTTTTTGTCTGCAGTAATTAATGCGAATTTGATAAACTTTTATTTTTTTATTTTAATGACTTATATAACACGATTTTTCTTCACAGGTAATATCATATTCTTGTGATGATTTTTTTTTTCAATAACTTTTTATCAATACCATCACGATATACTTTTCTGATTTTTTTTTTGCTTTTTAATCGAAAGTGGATTTTTCGAGTAAGTAGTTTAATTTGGATTCCAAAAATATTGTAATACACAAATTGTTAAGCACCTAATGTGAATTTGAAATTTAAGGGCACGCTCCAATTTTGATCGAATTTTAATAAAATTGTCATGTTATACATCCTTTTATACATTATTACTTATTTCCATCGTGGTATCTCTCCTTAAAAAAATCATTTTCTTACATCCGGCTTTTTTCTGTGCTTCAGTTACCTTTTTGAGAACTGCATGCAATTTTTCACGTTCCATCCCCTACCGGGAGGTTTGTGATTGATTGAAATACTTAAATATCTTACACGGGTGGTAAACCGCCAAGGGTTTAGATCGTTATCACCTTAAATGTTTGCTTTTCTGTGTAAAATACACACCAACGATGAAAAATGAATACATTCAGCCATATACTATAATGGTATTTTATTTTATAATATATATTGTACATTCTATTCAATTTATTTATTTAAAATAAAATATTCATTACAAACTTAAATTCAAGACGCACATTATAAATGGACAAAAAATACATAAAGAGACTTATCAAAAAAGTAAAAGAATCCTGCTCCGGAAAACCCATTCGGATACATAGAACAGATCAACATCCAGAGCGATTTTGTTCAACATAGCGGTCGCCCTTCCAATAGGCATAATCATCGGCAGGTTGGTCCTGTACATCGGAATATGAAATAATATATGCTGACGCTGTCTTGGGTAATGCTCGTCATAATCTCAAATAAATGTGTGGTCAAATACATATTCCTTCCTAGTCTTTAAACTGTTGTAGCCAAGCATACCCTTGAGAAACACTCACACTCTCTCATGAAAAGATAGCTCAGATTTTTTTTTGGATTTTCTCTATCATAAGATAGTACTTCAGTTCGTATGGCTCCCAAATCATCGAGTCACTCTCGAGTCTACTTCGCACCTAGGAGTTGTAAAGAGTTCTCAGTACGCGGGTATTTTCGAAAACCCGGGCAGTACGCAGAACGAATCCTAACATCTTCTTCATTATTTGGTTCTATGTGACTGTTTTATTTGAATTAATTTACGTGGCAAAAATATGTTTATACATATATATATTTATTATACATACGGTTGCAGCCAATTAGAGCAGTTATATAGAAAAACGACAAAAATAACATCAACTCTATAGTAAAGACAAACAAGGGCAATAAAATAATAATATGCAATATAATTATTAACAAAATCAATATGTAACACTTCGAATTGACGCATCCCAGTCCATCTTCATCCCACACTGTATTTATAGTAAAGAGATCTACAACTAATCGAAAGATTTTTCCCAAATAATTCTAAGTTGTAAGACAAATTGACTAATCCACACATTCTGGACATTAGGGCATTAAAACAAAAGTTCCTCGATAAATAGCAGATTATGACTTCTGGTGACACGGTTGGGAACATGAAAAGAAATTTAATGCAAACAGAGATAGGACATTACTTATAGTATTAGGGATTTTGAAATGTAAATATGTATTTTAATTAATTTTTTTAATGTATATATTTTATTTATTTATAAAAATACACATATTACAAAAAAATATAGGTTTCTCTAGTTCTGTGAGGACAAGACCCCTTTGTTGAGTTGGGATACAAAATAATGAAAGTGGAAGCATGCATATTAAAACAGTACTAAAAATAACAATTATCATATAAACAAATAAACTTCTGGACAAAACGCTTAATAGTACATAAATCTATACAAAATCTCCTGCAACGGTCTCTTCCTTTAGAAAAAAAACAAAATAAATAAAAAACGTTATCAGAATACAAAAATTAAAGAAACATACACAGTGAAAAGAGTCATTTATAAACATTTTATACAAAAGTAAATATAAAAAGTAGTAAAATTTAGTGAACGTTGATATAATTTGCATGATTTGAAAATAGATTGGAAAGAAATATTAATAAAGTATAGTAAAAGAAGAAAAATAAAAACTATTTAAAAAATCATATTTAGACATTTTGACAATTTACAGCAAGGACAAAGAGCATTTTAGAGAAGGAAATATTACAGGGCGTATGACCTACCATTGGCTGTTAAGGTGGCCACTTTTCACACTGTGTAACATTCACCATTTTGCCGATGTTTGTACATCCTTTGTTCAATTCTTCCATATGTCGAATTGAGTGAAGTCAAACAGCTGAAAACTTAATCATGTGGGTGAGATTCACCCGGCTGAACCAATTCACCTTCAGGCAACGCCTGAAATAATTTTCTGACTTTCATACTTCTTCTTTTACCAGTTAGTTGATTCGTCTTCCTTGTTATGAGGCGGCCTCCGTGGTGTAGTGGTCAAGACGCTTGACTCACGCACGGAAGGTTCCGAGTTCGATTCCCGATGAGAACACAAAAGTTAAAATGTGATTTTTCTCAAGCCTGGGTGCTCTGTGATGTGATTCATCACTGTAATTAGGCCTCCTGGCCTGTTTTATTTTTAAAAAAATTAAAAAACGAGTTCTACTGTATTGGCGAACATTTATTCATCGCGTAGTAATAATAAATATTTTTTATACTAAAATCCAGCATAGTTATACAAATTTGAGTTTCCAAATCTAGGGTGAGATGTACATTTGAAGATTACAAAAAATACAGCTTTATCATTAAAAAAAATAAGTAATGTGACATCACAGCCAAAGAGATACCTACGAAATAATATTTTAATGTGTTACGTCAAATTAGATTAGGTTAGGGGTTACTTGTGCACATTTTATATAATATTATTATATTAGTCACACTGGCTCTTTCTAAAAGATCTAAAATATTTACACATTTACATAGCGAATAAATGTGACGAGCAAATCGTATAATGTCAAGTTTTAACAATACGACAAAACATCGATTAGTCTTTTTATGGTTGAGAAGAGATTCATCTGATTGAATTACTTCACATACTAGGCAATATATGATTTATTGTTTCAGCATTTACTTTGTGAAAAAACCTTTTGAATTTATTTAAAATAAAACACTTTGTAAATTTATCGCACGAGAACTAACTATTAATCTGTGTATGTATTTTAGTTAAGTTTATATTCGAAATTAGTCGTGTTTTAATGTATTAAACTCTTGTGTGGTAAATTTACAAAGTGTTTTATTTTAAATAAATACTAGGCTACACCTGAAAACAGTTTTCAATTTTTTTTAATCAGTCAGTTTTACTACAATATTTTGAGTTTGTTCAAATATTTGTGGACAAAAGACTGTATTATGCTTACCAAATTAGAACAGGGATAGAGAAAATTAAAAAAAAGGAAATATGGAAGCTTATCAAGGTTCGTAGGTTTTCACGGCCTTCAGAATATAGATAGTGTTTTTCTGGGTTATTATGCCGTGTTTGTGGGCTTTGTATTGCCCAATACAAAGCCCACAAACACGGCATAATAACCCAGAAAAACACTATATATGGAAGCTTATGTTAGTTATTTGCTAAAAAAACGAGATGTCACGATTCCTGATAATGTTCTAAACAATTTTCAATGGGCAGGAACAAATAAACATGAATCGTGACGTATTAGGGGCGTGACCAATAGAATGATCGTTTTTGCGAAAATTTAAAATTACAAATTTAAAATTATTTTTTTAGTTAGTAATAAGTAGTAAAAAATTTTTTTTTGGCTAGACAGTATTTTATAGAGCCACCGATGTTTCACTTTAAAATTGTTAAAAAATAAAATATTTCTAAAATATTGCAGGATGGAAACGAGTAATTTTATTATCAGTACAAACCAAAGCACCTTGAAACTAGACAAAGGAAGGCAGAATAGGATCCGAGATATTTACAACACACCCCACCTGTAAAGCCTGCAAATCAAATATTTAAGGAGACGTATTTTAAGAGCCGGGCAGACCGTAAAAGAGTGTTATTTGTTTTGTTACCTCCTCTACTATCCTCCGCTCCCGGTGGCTCTGTGGGAACTGTAAGTGCTCGGATATCCGCTGGGTTATTTATCATTCACAAGGAGGAGATTACTGTCTTACAAATGCATTTCCTGTAATAATTTCACGAAAGAATTGCATATTGCAACTTTGGACAGTTCGATTGTACCAAGCTTTGAATAAATAAGCATCTCTTGTTGGGATGACAGTAAAGATATCAATCAAAACAATTCAACATTTGATTTATATTTTGCGGATTATTAACATCGTCGTAGAACATGGAGATTGATTCATAAGATTTGCACAAGTGATTTATTTACAATAAATTATTGGTGGAATCTCATTGTAATTGTGTGTTTTTTAATAATTTTTATTTTATTAACATATGCGGCAAATCTGCCTTTAACAAAAGTTTATAAACAACAATATTTTGAGTTTGTCCAAATTTTTGTTGACAAGGACTGGATTTAACTCCCTGTGGAGCTGTTTATATAAAAATAATACAACAGAGATCAAGAACATTTAAGAGAAGGTAATATAGAAGTCTAAGCATCTACAGGGCTTATGACCTGTCAATGGCTGGTTTAAGTGGCCACTTTACACACTGTGTAACATTCACAATTCTGTCCATATTTGAACACCTCTATTCCTTCAATTCTTTGGATTCACGATACGAATGTATCGTGAATCCTTTTGGCCGTTCTTTAGTTGTCCATTTTACTCTTCTAATCTGCTCTACATGTCCAATCCAACGCAAAACCCCTTTCTAGATTCAGTTGATAATGCTTGAATCAGCCTTACATAGTTCACGAATATCGACTTTGTACCGCTATAATACACCGTTTTACAACACATTTGCCTTAGAGATCTTTATATTTATTTACGTTTTAGCATTTCCACAGCATTTAACCTACTTTTATAATTATTTTTCTTATTTTTTACTTCACTCCCGTACATTTGGGTTAATTGAAAGCACTAACTGGTCAAATAAATAAGTAAAAATACACCGAAAGTATATTAATTTAAATTTAAATTATTTACCTACATTTATTCATATTAAAATAATAAAAAAAACGTTTTTTGATAAAAAGAGAACACTTTGAAGATTAGAAATCTGGGCATTAACAGGACTTATGATTGGTTGGTTCAAGTGATCACGCCTACGTTGAAATACCAATATTTCTCAATTCTATTTGCGGGTGGATTTAAAATACAGATCTGTTTGTGAAATAAAACCAGAACCCGGGACGGGTGTTTTCGACTCGATGGCTACTCGAGTACCAATCCCGAGAGTTTAAAAGTATACATTTTTTTTGTATTAATTAAAACTGTATATGAAATATTAAGTATTAATTTCAGTGCTGAGAGAGTGCTATTTGAATAATCTTTATTTTTATTTATTTATTTTTTTATTTATTTATTTTACTAGGTAAACAAACAGTATGTACACATACATTGCCAATTTCTTTGTATATTAGAGTAAGAAACTCATGCACACACCAAAAAAATTGTTTACACTTAATACAATAATTTAAATTATGTTCAATATAATAAATGTAAAAGTAACGAAATGAAAAAATATTTATATAATAATAATGTTAAATGTCTGCTTCTCTTAAAATTTCAATAATTTTTGACCTAAATTTACATACATTGTCACAAAAAATATCAGCCTCGGTAAATATATTGTTATACTGGTCGCATATTCTAGGTATTGTAGATTGTTTAAAATAGTTTGTTGACGCGTTTTCAGTGTAAAACAAAAGATTTTGTCTTGTCGGTCTAGATGGCACACGGAATGGAAGTCTTTCTAGTAGGTTAGGAGAATCAATTTTGTTATTAATTAATTTGAATAAAAATAACTGGTCCAACATTATTCTTCGATTTTTAAGAGAGTTTATTCCATGGTACTGCATACTTTCAGCATGATTAGAAAGGTTAATGTTTAACCGGTAGTCGACCTGCTTAAAAAATTTTTGTTGGACCCTTTCTAGTCTATTAATACTTACATTATAGTAAGGTGACCAAATAGGAGTACAGTATTCTACCTGGGGACGAACAAATGTTTTGTAGAGTTTTTCATATGTCTCCGCATGTTTAAAAGGTTTTGATACTCGCATAATAAGTCCAACCATTTTATATGCTTTTTTTAGGACTGATTCAATATGAATATTAAACATTAGTTTTGAGTCAATAATAACACCTAAGTCGCGAATTTGACTATTTGTTATAGAGATCGGGGTATTATTAAAAGAGTAAGGAAAGCTGATTGTTGTTTGTTTGCGCGAAATACAAAATGAATGACATTTACTAATATTTAATTCCAGTAAATTTTGATTACAATACTGAAAAAGTCTGTCGAGATCTTCTTGCATTTTTGCACAGTCAGTGTGAGATTTAATGCAGGCGTAAACTTTCATATCATCAGCAAAGGATATGAATTTACAATATTTAAAGCATTTGTTTATATCATAAGTATATGCGTTAAATAGTAGAGGGCCCAGGTGAGAACCCTGTGGTACACCAGAAGGTATAGTTACAAAGTGTGAATTATAGCCTTCAATTGTTACACTCTGTAACCTTTTTTCTAGGTATGATGTAAACCATTTGAGTAAATCCCCATGGATACCCATGCACCGTAATTTATTAATTAAAATTTGATGATTTACCCTGTCAAATGCTTTGGAATAGTCGGTGTATATGACATCTGTCTGATTGTTACTACGCAAGTTTTGCATAGCAAAGTCTGTGAAAATTGTAAGATTCGATAAAACTGACCGTTGTTTTAGAAAACCGTGCTGTTGATTTGGAATATATTTTAAAATAAGGGGATATATGCGATCGTATATTATTTTTTCAAAAAGTTTACTAAATACCGACAAAATTGATATTGGGCGATAGTTTTTAGCTAAATTTTTTGCTCCCGACTTATGTATTGGAATGACAAGTGCTTCCTTAAACTTTTGAGGGAAAATTCCTTCTTTAAGTGATCTGTTAAAAAGTAAAGTCAGCGGAGTCACTAGAGATTGCGCACAGCGTACAACGAATAAAGGTGGAATCCCATCGCTGCCTGCACCTTTGTTTACATCGAGCTTAATTAAATATTTAAAAACTTCTACCTTGTTTAAAATTATAGAACCTATATTATCAGAAGCCCATTGATCTGTGGTATTTTCTTCTTCTGTGAATGTAGT
Organism: Micrasema longulum; assembly: GCF_059751315.1. Lineage (NCBI taxonomy): Eukaryota > Metazoa > Arthropoda > Insecta > Trichoptera > Brachycentridae > Micrasema > Micrasema longulum. Next base: position 123,787 of record NW_028278077.1, read on the forward strand.
TGAAGCTGTGGTTGGTGATGAATAAATAGAATTAAAGTATTTCAGGAAGAGATTGCATACGTTTTCTCCCCCTGACACAACTTCATTTTCAAAGCATACGGTTTGTGGAGTATTTGATCCTTTATTCCGATGTTTAATGTAAGACCATAGCTTTTTAGGATTTTGTGGTATTTCACGTTCAATAGTGTTGATATAACATTTGTAGCAGTCTTTTTGAACTTTCTTTTGTCGTGATCGAAGTAGTGAAAATTCAGAATAGTCACGTGGATTACCATATTTTATCCATTTTTTATGTATTTTTTTCTTTTCTTTTATGATTTTTATCAAAGAGGAGTTGTACCACTTCGGATATTTTTTTGGATTAAATAACTTTTTCGGAACATATGTAGAAATGGCTTTATTGATACTGCCATAGAAATATTTTATGGCAGAGTCAATGTCTTCGATCTCACTTAGAATCGTCCAATTTATATTTGTCAAAAAATTGTTAATTTGATTGTAATCACCGTATCGAAATAGTAAAACTTCCTTTTGAGCACCAAAAAGAGAGCTATTTACCGGTTCTACCAGAAGTGTGATCTTTAATGCAGGGTGATGGGAGTCTTCCTTTACTAAAGGTGAATCACTGTGCAGTATTTGGCATTCAATATTACTAATAACCAAATCAAGTATTTTACCGTTGAGATTCAAAATGTTATTATATTGTAAAAGTCCAGTGTAGTATAGGGTATCTATAAATGCAGCGTCAGTGTGATGACTTACGGAGTGCGGTATAAGAGAATTGTTATGTTGTCCAATAATCCAGGTGATGTTTGGCATATTGAAATCACCCATCACTATTACAGCGTCACCGGGACATTGGTCACGGACCGAACTTAATAATGATGAAAAAGAATTTACCGCTGTGTTGTAATTGCGTCCTTGAGGTAAATAGACACACGCTATGTGAACATTTTGGTTTAAGATTAATTTGCCGGCAGGAATAGTTATCCATACGCACTCCGCTGTGCATGCCAAATCTTCGCGAGCGCGAGCTTCAAGCTCCTTTCGGCAGATAATCATCACCCCGCCTCCGCGGGATACGTTACTTTCGTGGTAAGGTCTATCGGCCCGGAAAATACTGAAGTTCAATATTGGAGCTAGTTCGCCATCAAAGATATTATCATGGAGCCATGTCTCGGTTATGCCGTATATAGAATAAATATTATTTAGTAATATGTTATGGAAAAATGTTTCGACCTTGCTTCGAAGGCCTCTACAGTTTTGATAGAATATCAAAGGCATGACAGGGCAAAGCACCAAATTATATCGCTATTAATACATATTATGATTTTTTGAATAGAAGGTAAAATGTAAGAAGTCTCTATTTTTAGAAAACATATATAAGATATACAGTGGGTAAGTTGTTTAATGGATTCGCAAAAAAAAATTTTTTGACGTAACTTGTGTTTGTACCACTCAGACCGACCAGACGAAATCAATGAATAAAATCTTAATAAAATATATTTAAAGCTATTTGCTTGAATTAAAGCCTCAAAAAATGAAATAAAAAATGAAAAATGAATAAATACAAATAATCATTATTTAGCATAATTGTAGAATAAAAGCATCTGTAAATATGAAATTTGGTTGCAATCAGTAAACATTCAAATTTAAAAAATATTAATCTCACAATTTCAGATTTAAGTGTGATGGTTTTAGAAACAAATAAATAATAAGTACAGAGATATGAATAAATTAGAGGCAGTGAAACACCAGTCATCGTCTGTATAACCATAATTAAAAATGTACTGTGAATAGTAAGTTGCATAAGTATAATGAAGTAGTGAAACTGATATAATTTATAGTATGCAAAAATAGGTAATATAGTAAACATCAGCTGAAATACTATACAGTTTTTTATAACAAGTTTTGTACATAAATATGACATGTTAGTTTTTTCTAATTTTAATTGCTTATTAATAAATTCAAAAATGAGATTAAAAGTTCTGCCAGACATAAATAAAGCGTGATGTTTTAATATATATATAGTTTTAATCACCCTGAGAACAGATTGTAGTATACCAATATTAGTAAATTCCATTACCATATAAAATATAAAAAAAGTAATAAGTAATATTTTCAACATATAAGTTTCTGAGCTCATTTTACAAATAATATTGGTCTTTAAATGTAAATTCATGATTGTTTGCTTAATGTAAAAGTTAAAAATGATAATATTTAGTAATAATAGTTTACAACATGAAATAATATATTTCCTTTTATACATTATCAGGCAGTTCACACTATTACAGCGAATATGTTTTATTTCACGGTAAATATTAATAATATTATTTCTACCTGCAAACGGTAGCGCCGCGAGGTACATAAACGGGCACATTTTAAAAATTGCATTCGTGACTGTTATGAACAGACGCATGTCGTCCTCGAAAGCATAGAATGAGTTATTAGTTCGAACTGTCAAAACAGTTTCCAATGTGTAATTAAGATTAAACATGCATTGTGATAATGTTTTTGCTTTACAGATTATATTTAATTTGTTGAAATTGATAGGTTTTATTAGATAGAGGAAAGTATGAACGTAAAAATCGACTGCAGTATAATCTGTTATGATCAAAACATAGAATGTAAGATAAATAACCTGAAATGTGCTAAAAAAAAAGCTAATTATATTTATAGGCAAACTATTAGATATACTCGGATGCAAAAAAATAACAAATATACAATGAATGGTTGTAGTTTTTTGTAGTTCCATGAAAATCACGGTGCAATGATTATTAGTGAGAAAAATTATATTAGGAGAGTTTATCGAGGTCTTGAGTATTAAGAATAATCCGAGCACCGGACGAGTCATCCCGCCGAATATATGTTTTTCCATTTTTGGTCCAGCAGTACTTCCAATTGTTAGACTTCGCTTTAGATCGAGCAGCAGAAAAAATCATTTTATTTTCAAGAGAAAGATGCTCTTGGACGAATATTGGTTGTGTCGTTCCTGTGATTCCTAGGTGTGATGCGTTGAGTTTACTAGTAGTATTTTTCTTATTATATTGACGTACTGCTGCAAGTATCACATCACGTTCCCTGGGAGATGTGAGTGATATGACAATGTTCTTAGGTCTTTTATTTTCTATTTTTTTTGGAACTCGACTGCAGGTAATAATATTATCCACTTTGAGAGGCACAGAGACTGTGCGGCAAAGCGAAGTAAACAAATTAATAATATTCTCAGTATTCCTTTCTGGTACCATTTGTATCTCAATGTTATTATTTCTAGCCGACTGTTCCATTATATTAAGTTTCGATTTTAATTGACAGAATGATGTACTAAGGAGAGAATAATCATTAGACATTGCACTGACCTTTTTATTGAGATTATCGTTTATTTTTATGATGTCGTCGTATTTTTCGGATAAATACTGGATGGATGTGGTAATATCCTTCAATTTCTCAAAAAGCTCTTCCCGAATTTTTTTGAACTCTTTGTTGATTGTGGAAGTGATTTCAGATAAAATATTTAAGTAAGATTTTTCATGAATATCAACTTCCAACGAGGTTTTGGGCGAGTCTCTGCTTAAATTCCTTTTTGATTTGGGATTTGTTGACATTTTAACTTTAAAAATATAATTATTTTGACAGGAGAAAAATAACTGAATTTTTACAGCTAATAGTATTGTTGTAATAGTATTGTTGTTGTTTATTTTTAAATCTAGTTAAGTGAATTGAACAATACCTACTAAAAAACGCATTTTTAGCATAATATTGTTGATATTGTATATTTGTTAAACGTAGTACTGTCCCCACATTTTGGCTGAAACATGCATGGTTATCAAATCTTGTAACTCTGTGCAGTCAACGAAAAAAACGTTTTTAGCCGTTCTTTAACTGCTAATTCGTTCTATAGGTCACCATTTCTAACGCTTGTTTTAACAAACTTGCATTTAAAATTAGTTTTATGTGCGTTTGTCTCAAATATTTTCAATTAATTTGAATCATTAATTCATGTTAAATGCCCCATGGAACACACATAAATGAAAATAGTCATTGAGCGTCTCTTGACATCAATCATTGAAAGTAAATTACTTCCGTTTTACGTCTCTGGGCGACCATAAGACTCCATTCTATGACCTGCCGTCGTAAAGCTAATGCTTTGAGGGTAATATCATCACGAATAAATGGCCAAATACGTACCTCACGTGATCAACCCGTAAATCGAGTATTCGCTTTCATGCAGGTTATCTTTGTGTATATAATTTCTCTGTACGTGTGATGTCACTGAACTCCTCCTAAAGAGATGAAAAACATTTTACTTAAGGCAATACTGAAGTCCGGGAAGTTACAGGGCTTATGACCTCTCATTGGCGGGTTTAAGTGTTCATTATATTGATGAAAGTTCACCATTCTGCTTATGTTCAAACGTCTATATTCCTTCGATTCCACCAGTTCTTTAACTTCACAGAGATCAACAAACGGAAGAATTAAAGGAATATTTTATTTATTTATTTTATTTTATTTTATTTCATTGGAAAGCCAACAGACATTTATACGTTTATAAGAATCAATTATCCCTTTAATATGAGTACATATCATAAAGTCCAATTAGAGGCTTCCACATAATATTGTTATTGTAAATGTTGTCACATAAAAATTATACATAACATAAAAGAAGTAATCATACAAAACTTATAATATTACTAGAAATGTAAATGAATATTGGTCACACAGTTGCTTATTACAATAAATAATACAACTATAGTTGACCATACAGTGTTCATTTATTATGCGCCTACATACAGAACTGCACATCACCTGCATAATATAGGCTGCGGATTCAAGGCGCAACATCATAACTTGAATTATTTTTGGAAATTTCACTTTTAAAGGAAGTTAAAGATATGTTATTAATATCAATACAATTTAATTTGTGATTACACATATGGCAGGTTCTATTTACATAATATAGATGTTTAAACGTAGGCAGAATGGTAAATGTTACACAGTGCTTAAAGCAGCCATTTAAACCAGCCAATGACAGGTCGTAAGTCCTGTAAATACCTAGAGTTCTGTTTTCCCTTCCAAAATATGATCTTCATCCCTGTTGTAATATATGAATACAAATTTAGTTTGTGTTAGTAGATACATAAGAATGAATGAAATGAAAACGTATTGTTTCGATCGCTTAAAGCCTAGTGTATAAAGCATTTCAATGAACTGTACCAATGCCTGGTTGTAGTTTTAATTTTAAATATGTAAACGCTTGCTGATGGCGTTTTTAGAAAATATAACTTAGAAGAATCTTGGGTGAAGGATTTGACTTTGTGAGGAATGAAAAAAGGTTACAAATGAGATCCTGCGGAGGCGATACGGTCGGCCGGACCGTGTACTGCGGATGCCTCCCGAGAGCCTTAACCACGCTCGCCTACTTGACAAGGCCTCAGGTTCTCGACGTCCTGGACATCGGCAGTTCATGTCAGAAATGTCAGAACTGTCAAAACGTCCAAACTGCGGAACGCGAACCTGACTTGGGAGGATCCGTATGAGCTGGCAGTTGACAGAAATGCCTGCAGGTTCTTTGTGGACACCATGTTATACTTCCACTAGGGAGCGGACATGGAATGTTCAAAAATGTAAAATTTTATAAAGTGAGAAATAGTACCAATTAATATGACATTTTAATTTTATCTCTCTAACTTTTCTTCTTAATCACAAAAAAGAAACTTGATTCTTCCTTTTTAAACATTTAAATAACAAATTTTTGTGTTCTTTTTCTGAGCACTGCAAATCAATATAATATCATGCAGGCAGCTCAGAATGCGGGACAACATATGTTGACGGTACTAAACATGCTTTCGGTAAAGCAAAGTCATTTGAAATACTTTGGTGTTGATATTTAAATTAAAAAATAAATTAAAGCACAAATATATGTCCTGTGATGTTCAACGTGATAACGAAATTCATCGCTATCCTACGGGGGAGGTAAAGGTTTCAGACTCCCCAAAACCAGAATCCAGGCAACTCAAAACCATCTTAATCACAAAGAACTTAAGATGTTTAATGAGTCACCAAAAAAGATAAGCGATGCTGGGTCTATAGCTTCGTTTTGTGGGTCGGCGATGATTTTTGTTAAAAACAAATATCCACATAGGTAGATAAAGTGTCATCGAACAGCGTCTGGATTTTAAAACAATCTTTTGTTTTCCAAATTATTTTTGTTTTTATTCTGTTTATTAGTTGCGGCATAATAAAATATTCAACTTTTTTGTGTTGAACTATTTAAAATTATCATATTTCGAATTTAAAATGAATTTTTTTCAAATAATTAATACTTAAGAACCTGAAAAGTCTATTTAAAAAAAGGCTTAATATGTCCCGTTCATAAACACCTTTTTTTGAATGAGACATAAGTACACGTTGAATATACATTATTGGTTGGAAAAAATAAGTTTATACTAAAAAAAGGTAAGCGCCTACACCTATAAATTGTTTAAATGGATAATGTCCGTAAAAAAATAAATAAATGAATTACATTTTGGCACATACTTTTAATTTTAATAAAATGACCTCTATCTCGCTTCCTACCGAGAGACTTCCCTACTTGAGAAGTAGTTTTGGAGACGGTTGTTCGATTCATGGGCACTCTCCCTTAAATAAATATCTTACATCCTGCCGGGAATTAAATTCAAACTCTATGGCAAACCTACTTACTATAACATATAGAGGCTGACTTATCTGCACTCGATTTCCGTTTCCAAGATTTTTACCCGAGAGTAGTAACTTAAAATAAAAATTAATCCACCCTTAAAATCGGGATGACCCTTAAGAAATAAGGTATTCTGCCTAAAACACACTTATTTGGATGAACATCTCTGCTGGCGAGCTCATACTAATGAATTAAGCCGCAAAATATTTTTCAGTCTACACTCACTTAGAAGGTTGCAAAAATTCTTACCCATTAGTACTAAATGCACTCTTGTACAAGCATTACTACTACCCATTCTAGATTACGCTGATGTTTCCATGACTGATTTAAGCTGTGAGCAACTCGATAAACTTGAACGACTTCAGAATACATGCATAAGGTACATTTTTGGTCTTAGGAAATATGACCACATTTCTGATTATCGTAGGCAACTGAAATGGCTCAAAATTAGACAGCGGAGAGACTATCACTCCCTCTCACTTCTGTTCAATGTACTTCATAGTCCTAACGCTCCTATATACCTGTGTGAAAAATTTCAACGCTTATCAGTTCATGGTTTACCTCTTCGTTCTCATTCTCAAGGCACTCTCTTAATACCCATACACAATTCCTCTTTCTTCTCTAACTCATATAGTGTCCATGCGGCTCGACTGTGGAATCATCTCCCATCCACCATCAAAGATGTTACTACATTATCTCTGTTTAAATCACGTCTGAAGAAACATCTCCTTTCTCTTCCTTAATCTCTCCTCCTTTCCTTTTTCCTCTTTCTTCTTTCCTCTTTTTTCCTTTTTCCCATTGAGTAATAGTTTCGATTTAAGGTAATTTATAAACAAATACGTTTATTTCTATTTTTATATATCTTTAAATTTTTAATCTTTTTTTTCTATTGAATATGTTCTGTAACTTGAATAATAAAAATAAAACTTTTATTTTATTGGTTGGTTGGAAGAAATTGCCATTTGGCAATAAGCCCGCCAATGTACAAATAACATTATGTACAAAAAGTTAAATAAATAAAAATAAATAAATAAATACTTGTTCTGAGAGATCAATCTATAGAAACACATTGATTCCATAATTAAATTTTGCATACGAAATGTGATAATGTTAAATCCACCAGCTGAAATTGGAAAAGTTTGGAGGGATACGTTCACAAAGTTTGATACAAAAAAGTTATCAATTTCCAACATAATTCAAACCCATTTTATAAAATGATGAGAATTATTATAAATTATGTATCTAATTTATTCCCAGCAGATATTGTTTATCAACATTTTTTTTTATATTTAACCTTTTCATCCCAGAATGAATTCCTTTGAATAAAAAAAACATTTTGTACTCAGTATGCTTTGAAAAAAATATTAGGATTTTTTTGTACTTTGAAATTGTTTTTCTTTTGCATTTTAGAATTTATTCAACGTTAATTTTTAATGATCGCTGATTCTGAAACTGATAATTAATCATCAAAGTTCGTGAATTATGTGTTATTATCTTACAGTATATGTTTGTTCAAAAAAATTAGTTGAATTCAAGTGAAATGATTTGAAACTCTGTTTACATATGATTTACACGGATGACAGCAATACCCTTGAAACAAACAAACTAACTAGCCAAAAGCCAGTTGTCAAATAAAAAAACAAACTTTACTATGTAATACTGACAGCAAACATAAGCAAAAATAAATAGTGACGCACTTAGAGAAACCAGTTATTATTTTGATTTATTTATTATGTATTTCATTCATTAAAATATACACTATTTGATTAAAGTGAATTTCTCAATGAAAAATCCCGTGCCGATGTACGTTGTTCATATATGTCGGTACAATAGAATTCTGTACAATATATATTTTTTCAATTGTTATGCTTTTAGATAAACATCTAAAAAGATCAGTTAACAAAATATACTTTACATGTTTTACAATGCTCTTCGACAAATGACAAAATTTCAAATATTTTTTCATTTTATAAAATAAATTTATTACAATTTTAAAGATTCATGATAAATATACAATTTTTTTTTACAAATAAAGTTCACTACAAACATTTTCGAAGTTCTTTGACGATGAATTGTTTTTTTTTTAAATTGATAAATATACTATAAAATTCATTAAGTACAACCACTGAACCGCTCTAAAAACATTTAAAATGTTTTTAGAGAACATGATGTTTTAGTAAATGTTTTTATTTGATAAATATACTATAAAATTATTAAATAAAGAATAGGTAGAAGCATACCATTTCTTTGATAACACAATTTAATTAAAAATAAGCTCGCTGTTTTCTTACTGTGATAGGTTTTGGTTCGGGAGTAAAAAATAAATAAATTACGTGTACATTTGAATGAACACCCGGGCTGAAAGGGGAAATATCTCAAATTTGAAATCCTACGGTTAGGTAATTATGATAAGCAATTCATTTTGTGGAATATTTTTTTTTCTTTTCGTGCTTACTTTTTTTATTTATGATCATCATCTTCCTCCTCTATCCGCACCAGATGGTGCAAAGGGGCACTGTATCAGTACGAATGATGAAGGTAGGCTGATGATTACAGTTTTATGAAATATAACCAAAATCCTGGACGAGTGTTTTCGGCTCGATGAATACTCTAAGCTAAAAATCCTGGAAAATAAAATCGAGTAGAGAAATATATCTACTCGATTTTATTTTCCAGGATTATTTATTATAATAGTAAATCGAGATCATCATCATCATCTCTTTTTCTGCAGCAGTGGCGCATAGGGCGCTGCATTTGACAATTAAATACGGCTTAGTTAAATCGTTTGATACATGAAGGTAAGGTGATTAGTATTACACTAGAAACAATGTAATGACTTGGTGATCAAGTAAATGATAGATTAGTCATTTACTCTAGTTTGTAAAGCGAAGTATTATATTAAAATATAAGTTCCTTAATACTGGCTGATTGATGGCAGGAGTAAAAGAGGCCAGCCTGGCTCCATGCAGTCGATGATACTTTACGGCCCCCCCCTCCGTAAGGTATCCCCTCGATATTTCATGCATTGGAGTCATCTCTAGAAGCTCCTTAATAATAACTTCTATTACATACTGCAGTCCAAAAAACTTTCAAAATATTTTTTTCAGTGGTACTACACAAACAGGTTAACTTTTACTAGATTTCCGTACTCTAAATTTTCACATGAGATAAGTGATTGATACAAAAACATTCGTCCTGAGATTTTGTGCTATTTCACACACAGAACTAGAATCTTCATCCGCCTGGACACAAGAAAAGACCTGCTTTTAATATCAATAATATTAACTTAACTAATCTTTAAATAGCATAACTTATGAAAAAAAATATAATTTTATTCCTAACAATACTTAAGAGCTGATAGATTTTATGGAGAGAAGAATCTATCTACTTGTACGTACGTGGTATCGGAAAGGTCTGGAGCTCCGGGTGTCCACTTTAGCCCGACCCTCCCCCGTATTCCTGCCAGAAGGCTGTTTTAATTACTAGAACACCCCGAGCTTTCCATTACTCTAGTCTATGGTAACGAAACCCTATACGCGAGCTTTACGAACACACAGATTCTGAAGCTTTTTGGATGAAATTGACTGTAAACCCTATTGAAAAAACGTTTATTCAAATAAATTACCCGAGCCAGGTGATTCTGTATGTCTGCGTCCGGCAGAATAAAGAACACAGTTTGGTGATTGAAATGGAACCAGAACCCTTGACGAGTTGGGGACTTGATGGTTTCTCTTAGGTAAAAGTCTCCAATAAGGAGATTGAGTGGAGATGGATCCAACGTCAGCCGACAACCTTTTGACAACAATTTTTAAACAGAGACAGAACGGTATATCTTCATCATCATCTTTATCATCATTCCCTTTCCACACCTAATGGTGCATAGGGAATGACATTGTAATACCAATGTATCGTATCTTGATCATTTTTGTTACATGAAGGTAAGATGATCAGTCTTACGCTTCAGGTGCCAGTCCAGAGATAATGAAATATTCTGGTGTAAAAACACCCTTTTCAACCAATATTTCGTATCAACCATGTTACGAATCGAACCCGAGACCTCTCGCATAGTAGACAAACGCGCTGACCATTACGCCGCGAGGCTGACGCGATGGTGTATCTTACATAGCGTGTAAAGTAGCTAATGAAATCAGCCAACGAGAGATCTTTAATCATTTGTTTGTCTAGATTTTCATATTTCAAACAAAGTATAGTGACGTTTTCCCGCCGATTATTCCAACTTTTGATGTGTCCGTCTTCAAATATTTGTCCTGCCATTTTTTCCCTCGTTTTTCGCAACTATCAATATTTCCATCGTAAATTCTTTTAGCCATTTTTTCACCGTCCATTCGCTCTACATGCCTAAACTAACGCAACACTCCTTTCTTGATTTTGTCGATAATGCTTGTCAAAGCCTCACACAATGCACGAATTTTGACGTTTATCCCATCTCAACACAGAACTTTTAGTCCCATGGAGTTGGGACTTATGTCTCAAATAATAAACAATAAACTTATGTATGTAAATAAATAGTTTTTCCACACATTTGCCCGAGAGATTGCAGTACGGCAGTATTCGGCATACTTTCATCCTTGTTTTTCTAATTCTATACCTCACTCTCATACATAAGGGTTAGCACCAGACCACAATAACAAAATATTGGTACATAAATCCACTTCTAAACTTGCGTTAGTTTAATTTCTTTAATATAAACCGAAAGAAAAACAAAATATCATAAAAAAGAAAAAAATACGCGAACAACCTTTAGACATTATCTGACTTACAGTAAGGGGACAAAATGAAGACTTTAGTGATATTCCGCAACGCGTAGTTAGGAAGTATTTTTCCTGCCAGGAAACTGCAAAGCTTGCGCTTTTAAAATAACTTTATAAAAATAAGTCAAATGCATGGACATTTTACATTGAGAAACAATGTGACATTTTAGCCAATTTGAAATTCACATTCGTGGGACAAAAAAGTATATTAGGAAAAAAGCTTTTGTCACAGAACGAAATTGTAAAAAATAAATAATCAAAACAATAATCAAATACAGTACGGATAAGTGTGACATGAAAGGTAAAAAAAAACCTATTCATCTGTCGAAGTTATTTACACATGATTACCGAATGAAGCTTCTGACTACTATCCGTGTCCCTGTTATAGGTCCTGTCGAATATACAGATCTGATGGCTTCAAAAAAGAATTTCAAGGATTTTAAAAAGTTGTGTAATCATTTCGGCGAATTTATCATGTCCAATAAATTTAATGCCAGTCAGTGAAAAATTAACTTCCCTTTTTTATCAATCCAATGAAGTACTTTTTATGTACGTCTGGATTACGTTCTTTCAGCACAAATATGCTAAGGCTACCAGGTTACGGAGAGTTTAAAACTTCTGGCATCTTATCTCGTTCAGCAACGAGCCATTTTTCTGAGTATGTGGGCACCGCCAAGGAGACTTTTGTCCTCAGATACGATTGCGTCATGAGTTAGGCAAGCTGTATACAATCAAGGGTATGCTTTTTTCAGCGTCATGTTTATCAATAATAAGATTACGTTTTGCTTCCAGCTGCAGTTTTTTTAAATAATGTTTTAAACTTATTTACTTTGACCAAATCTTAACTAAAAGCTTTTTTATTATATAATTAAAGACGAGTGATACTTCAATCCACAAATTTGAAATATCCAGTGCCAGATTTCATCGCTTGTGTGACATCCTCGAGACTGGTATCTTTATTAAGGAGTTCAATGTATTTATACAAAATAGAGATAAGGATAGATAATTTAAAATATATCTGAAAGACAATTTAATAAAGTTATTTTTATCTTAAGGATCATTATTTTAAAAAAAAATCGGGCTAAATAATGAGTTAATATAATGTTATTTTAATGAGTTTAAGTGTTTTATTTTTAGTGCCCCATCCTTCGTGAGTGTGATTTTTGTCAATTATGATTTCTGAAAAACAAAGGGTAAAAAGTCATAAGTAAAAATATATTACAATGAGTAAAGTAATGTGGAATGCACGTGCGTTATCTGTTCATTGAGTAATTCTACATCGGGTTTATTTTTAATCTATTAATTTCGAGAATTTCTAGTTTGTCAAGTTTATGGCCTTTATGTTTATGTTTATGCAATATGAACTATTTTTACATTCTTTTTCAAATCAAAGGAATGTTTATTTTCAATTTAATTTGATAAAGATAATTCAAAAGATATGTGAATACAATTTAAAAATAATTCAATATTTGTTATAAATTTATTAATAAAAAAGTTCTTTTATTTTAGTTTTAAAACGTATGCGGAAAAAAATAAAGTCTTATATTATATTCGGAGTTCATAAAGTTTCAACCTAGTAATTATACTTTCTGTATCCAGGTGGATGAAAAATACCGTTTTTTGTGTGAAATAGAACCAAAACCCCGGAGAAGCGTTCTCGATTCGATGGTTTCTCTCAGGTAAAAATCCTGAAAAAGAAAATTGAGTGGAGATAAGTCTGCGTCATTGAAAATTGGTTGGTGCATTAGCCTATGATTATTGAGGTCCAGGGTGCGATTCCTGGAAAAGATGACATAAAATACGAATTTATTTTTTTTATAACTGCAGTATTTCATTGTTCCCGAACTAGCACCTGAAGCGTAAGACTGATCCCCTTACCTTCATGTAACTGATGACCGAAATACAACGCGTTCGGTTATTTGTTTTTTTTTTCACCACAACAGGCCAGGAGGCCCAGTTATAGTGGCGAATCACATTACAGAACAACCAGGCTTGAGAAAAATCACATTTTTTAATTTTTGTGTTCTCACCGGGAATCGAACCCGGAACTTTCCGTGCGTGAGTCAAGCATCCGGACCACTACACCACGGAGGCCGCCGATCCAATGCAGTGCCTAATGAATGAATCACGCGCATTTTATTAACTCTTATTTTCTGTTTGTTGACATGTATATCATTCAATTTTCTTCGTTTTATTTGACCGATTCACATGCTTATTTAATGGTTTTGCCAGATCTTAGAACTGAACTGCATGAGATGATTCTTTAGTTTAATATAAATTAATAGAAAAGTTAAATTTGAGTTTCACATGATATCGCATTATTGTATGAATTTTTCATAACCGCATTTTGCTTTGATCATAAAATTGCAAGCGGATCTTTCAAATCTTTCAGTGCCCGACAGAAAATAATACAACTGAAAGCTTTCGTCTCGGGAAGTATTGTTACTGGAGAAAACAGAAGCTGTAAAGCATTTTGCAAAGAATATAAGGTAAGCTTGTATGGAGAAAAGTGATGAATCACTTCTTCGCAAATGCTGAGTTAGAACAACAAAACGAGTTTCATAAAATTTATCATCGTTAAGCTTTTTATATTTGAAGTTTGCTAATTGGTGTTTAATTAATGTATTTTTAAAGTATCGCATTACTTAAATTTCGACAAGAAAAAATTTGTTTAGAAGACATTTTCAATATATATGTTTTTACAATAACCATATTCTTTTTATTAACTGAAAAAAGTATTAGAAAATAAATATTAAATTACAAATATTTTGCACACACATAATTGATAATAACGTTGCTACCTCTTCCCTAATAGAGTAAAAACTCGTGTTTAGAGGGAAGAGTTCGTTTAACATTCGTTTTTGTTTTTAAATAAATAAATACATACACAGTATAAAATTGCAATCAAGAAATGGATAGTGGAGGTGGGTTGCTCACGGATCGATGAGTGGATCAAGCCAGATAGGTGAAATGTGTGTACTGCTTATGAAATTTGGTCTATATTAATTGGTTATGTTTTTTATGATTATTTCAGTTTTTATTGTTTATTATATCAATGATAATTACGTTTATAAGATTTAATTACGTTCTTTTATTACTATTTTAAATTTGTTAAATAACTAATTAAAGGCATGTTTCACATTTTGTAAATAAAAAATAAAGTAAAAAATAACAATTAAATTATAAACATGTCTCGAAAAGACGGACTGTAAATGAAAAACGAATTTTATTCAGTTTTGTGATTTGGAAATATTTGAAAAAGGATAGGAACATGGGATGAATACCTACTTTTAATATGATCTGAATGTTCTTCAATTTCTGGCACTTGATGACAAAACAAACTTTAAAATATAACAATGTTTTTCACGATGCGCGACGATTCCAACCACTTTTTATTTTATATCTGATTTTATATCAAGTGAAAAATGTTGTTTGGTTTTTGTTCTAAATCCGAATTTTCTAATTTTGAATTTTTTCAATCTTGATGTTAGATAGGTACCAAAAAAATGGGTCAAGGGAAGGATGGGAAGAAAGGTAATTGGCCAGGATTAGTATCGATAAATGCTATTATTTACTTAACATCTACTGACAAGAGGAAGTGTCTTTCAATTTGTGAAAAAGCGGCAATTATTTGTGAAAAAGAATGTGTCTTGAAAAATCTTGAGGTGGGTAAAAAATCTTCTTATCTACAGTGCAAATATTGTGGATAAATAAAAATGTTTACCTATCTGCATATAAAATTTAGGAATTAGTAAATATGCAAGGATTAATTAAAAAAATTTTTCATAGTTTTATTATTTTTATTATCTGTATGAAGTATGAGCTATACGTATTTTTACATATTTGTTTACTTAGTGACATGTGCACTGGTCATTGGATTAAAAAAACTATTCTCTGGTATAATGAGTAATGCTCATAACAAGCAAACTCAGTTGGTCTCGTCTTCCTCGTCATAAACAAGTTCGACCGTGTTTACTTCTTCTTGTAGTACCTTATCTGGTCCCCCCGACGTTGACGACCACTACAGCGAAAGCATATCTGTCCTGCACTACTCCGCAGCCAAGACAACTGCTCATTGGATGTACTCACCAGAGTGATTCTTGGGAAAGAATGACCAAAGATTTCCTGTTGCCTTCTCTGATGTTTTTTTTCTGTCGGGGTTACCTTCCCTTAGCTGGTTGGTTCTGGTTTGGAGGTGCCAGAAACTTGCCTTTTATCCTCTTGTTATCTGCTGTAATCACACCGTTATGAGTGTGATCACAGCACTGCCCAGGGTTCGCGGTGTGGACGCTCACGAGTTGGACTAGTCAATTTCAATTCAACTTTTCAATTTCAATTTATTTTCAATTTCAATTTATTTATTTTTTGAAAGGTGGACCTGCACGAAAGTTCATGCATTCGCAGCATTTTATAGAATTACACTCCAACAAGTTACTCACTGCGACCCTACTGACGATGACGGTTCGAATACCAAATATTAAGATTATATTTTATTTATACCTCATTTATATTATCTTAAACTTATTCCTTAAAATAAGATATTATATTCTAAAAGATACACAATTTTGTAATGTATGGAGTTCAAGATATGGTGGGTCTTATGTGTTTTTTAAAATTAAGATTTAACATTTCAATATTTGCTTTTGATTTTAAAATTTCTGTAAAATCATTAATTTTTTTTTTCTCAACATACAAATAATTATTTAAAGCTGCAGTTGTATATGTCAGCATCATTCAAATAATTAAAGGTGTCCCTCGAATAAGCGTCTATGTGTAAAATACAAATTTTGCAAGAGAGATATTTATAAAGTAATTAATAGCAATTTTTTTCTTAAATTGAAAATATTTTGTTGGCTATATTTTTTTTCATAACTACCTTAGTAAAGTGATGAAATGTTAGTTTCAAGTGTACGTTTACAATTTAAGAAATATGATAATTAATATATCTTAGTTTTTTTTATAAAATAATTGGTTTTTTTTATATTTTTTTTATTTCTTTATTTTTTATTAAACACAGTTCACTGATTTTTTGTTACCAGTAATACAACAATAAATAAGTACTTACTACATTATTGCACGTGATGACAAAATTAAAATAAATTTAAAAAACATTAAATATTATACATTACATAAACCATACAATTGGAGAACAAAATTAAGCGGAAAACAAAAATAAAGGTAATATACCAACTGCATATGTATATGAAGAGAAAACTAAATATAAATAACGTAAATTTAAAGTACAAAGTGAGATTCCAGTTTTTTTTATATTTTGATAATAATTGTATTATTATTCAATAATTATTATGTTTTTAAATAACAGAAATTACAGGATGCTATATATTTGTTATTTTTTATTAATTTTACCCTACAAGGGTTAACCCAAAACGCGTTTCTTTGGTAGCAACGCACAAAGCCCTTCGTTCAAGTATTTTTCTCTTCTGATTAAATAACAAGACAGATAACGGAGCCTGCTATGAAAGCCTTACATGCTGACATACATATTATATTATATTATTATTACAGCCAACATGTAGGTAGGTATCAGCCCTGTGCAGAGTAAGGGTCCCGACCCTTACAAATACCGTGGCCTAAATCTCGTAACATTATGGATAATGGAATCATTAAAAAATACCGCCGTCTTTTTGGCTCTTAAAAAACGAGCTTTCTATTCACACTGATGTAATTAACAGATCCTTAAATTTATCAACCCTTGTCCGCACCGGGTAGTACATAGGGCACTGAGTTTTTTAATCAAGTGGAGCGTACAACGATCATCCGTTATCAGTCTTACGTTTCAGGTGTCAGTCCAGAGAAAATTAAATACTTCAGTGGGAAACCAACTCTAAAAAAAATATTCATTTCAACCTTCCGGCAATCGAACCCAGGATCTCAAACATGGTAGGTGAATACCCGAACCACTTCACTATGAGACGGACGTTTTTTCACTTGTTATCATTTTTTAGGATTTTTATCTGAAAGCACCCATCGAGTCGAAAACACTTGTCCTGATTCTGGTTCTTCTAAACACTCAGAATTGTATTCTTCCTTCTCCAGGACACAGATAATTATCAAATTTCTTGAATAAAAATGCTTCTCAATTGTTCATTAAATAATATAATATTGTAATGAAGTATATAAATACGTATCTCAACAGAGATGGTGAAATATATGGATATTTAATGCATTATCTTTGTGAGAAAGTTTGTACATAATATATTCACTTACTGACTTTTCTCTGTCTACCAATTTTGTCAAGAAACTAATTACACTAAAGTTCAAATCCCACTTTACATACATCATCGTACGCGTTGGTGTTCTTGGGGTTCGAATATCATGCGTCCTATCAGCACGTTTGTTTTGTAATTTTGAGCAACTTTTATGGTGAAGGTGTATTGTTGGACTTGCCTGTATATTTTTAACTACAACATGCCAGGAGGCCCAATTACAAAAGTGAAGTACAGCAAAACAGAACACCAAGACTCGAAAAAAATTACATTTTATTTTTATGTTCTTATCTGGAAACGAACC
Source organism: Micrasema longulum (assembly GCF_059751315.1). Classification (NCBI taxonomy): domain Eukaryota; kingdom Metazoa; phylum Arthropoda; class Insecta; order Trichoptera; family Brachycentridae; genus Micrasema; species Micrasema longulum. The sequence goes on from NW_028278077.1 coordinate 141,787, forward strand.
CGGAACTTTTGTCCGTAAGTAACTCGTATTAACCATTACACCATGAAGTGAGATAAATGTCCTGATGAAGAGACGAGTATGTCTCGATACCCCATTGTTAGATATAATATTGTAGAAATTAATGATAACTTAAACAAGGTAGTGAAGGATTGCTTATTTTATTTCAAAAATTTATAATTTAAATATCACGTTTTGGCACAAAAACATATTGTGCCTGTGGTTTGTACAGTCATCACGTGCTTTCAAATTTTAAATTTTAATTCGTCCTTATAAAACGTATAATTCTTAATTTTGTTTTTTTTTTAAATCGAATTTATTCAGCAATTTGTCGATCTATTTCATTTTACAAATTTTATAAATCTCACAAAAGCCTCTAATCTTTTACGGGTGGTCGGTTTCAAGCTCTCTTTTTACTAATACTCAATCTCGTACATATAAAGGCTACACCCTTGTAGTGGAGGATGAGAAGGGGATGGTTTCGGGGGTCTGAGGTAGACAGTAATGGGAGTTCACCCTCACGACTTGTTGAATCCTCCACCCCCAAAAGACAAAATATATTCCAAAACAGGTTTATCAATATTTATAATAAAACACTGTTTATTTTAAGGTTTTAGGATGAAAAATTCATAAAAGGACGACGGATACTTGACTAAGATAAAACCAATGTTTTATCAGGTTGTAGACCCTTGGCTAGATTTGCTGACTCGCGAATCTGAGGTTATAATGCCTTCCAACTTGATTCCTATTTTCTCAAAGTAAGTTTCGTTCAAAATGGCCACAAAATTTCAATACTATGTGGTAATATAAGTTTACTTAATTACAAGGCTTCGAAATAAAATGTCAATCAGACGAAAGTAAGCATTTTTAACACGTTTTTTTGTTCACGTTCAATTTACGTAATAAAGGAGAATACATCTTTGACTAATTGCTGTTTTTTAAAAATATTATTATGATTTTTTTTTTTTAATAGAAAACATTCATATTCTTATTATTTACCTAAATATTTAGATTTTTGGAGCCATTTTCAACGAGTTGTAAAAAACTCACTATAAGAAAATGATATTCAAGTTGGCTCGGCCTTCAAAATAAAATATTTGGGTAAATAAAACATTTATGTTTGTAAGTCAAAATTCTTGAAGAAAGTTCATTGTATTTTTTTATACAAATAAAAGACGATTGATACTTCAATCCACAAATTTGGAATATCCAGTGACCGGCTTTCATAGCTTTCATAATTGACAAAAATCACACTCACAAAGGATGGGGCACTAAAAATAAAATACTTAAACTCATTAAAATAGCATTATATTAATTCATCAGTTAACCCAAAAAAAAAAATATAATGATCCTTAAGATAAAAATAACTTCATTAAATTAACTTTCTAATTGACTTAATAATTTTGAATTGTCTATCCTAACCTCTGTTTTGTATTTCTGAAAAACGAAGGGTTTCTGTTTTGTTACATTTACATACATTGAACTGCTTAATAAAGATACCAGTCTCGAAGATGTCGCGAAAGCGATGAAACCGGTCACTGGATATTCCAAATTAGTGGATTCAAGTTTCACTCGTCTTTTATTTATATAATAAATTTAGGTAAATCATAAGAACATGAATATTATTTTTTTTTAAAGGCTCTTATTTACACGTTATGAACCATTTTAAAGAGCAAATGTAAAGCTGTAATCGAGTACAATAAAAGGCTTTCATGCATTAAAATTTAAGGGGCATAACTTGCTTAGTATCACCTTAAAGTACTTAATTCTCTCTCCCTACGCCAAAAATTAGCTTAACTAAGGGTGGCTTTATGGGACCCATAAAAAAATTCAACGTTGAATTATTAAATGAAGTCCTAAGTGAAGAATTAAAAGGGAACATTTACTCGTTTCAGAAATATTTTAGGTTTGTTCAAATAAATATTTTTTATGCTGTAATATTTCATTGTTTATCAAAAAAATCTAGAATATCGTGGTTATACGAGTAAAAGTGAACTACTACTACTACCATCACGCCATTTCCCCGTAGGGGTAGGCAGAGAGAATGGACAGCCACACACGTCTATTCTGGCATACAATCCTAGCCTCTTCCACATTCATACATCTTGTCATACATGCCCTTCGGTTCTGTCTGCTTTTGACATGACCAGACTTAAGATTTTGGTTTATCTGATCATGCCACGTCTTTCTTGGTCGTCATCGTCTAACGTTGCCGTTAATTTTCGCCATATATACTTGTTTTACCATTTTTTCGTCGTCCATCCGTTCTACGTGACCAAACCATCTCAGAGACCCTTTCTTAATCTTATCAATTATACTTGTCTCAGATTTACACTCTCGCCTGATTTCATCATTCGTAACCCTGTCATACATTGATTTCCCACACATTTGTCTAAGAGATCGCATTTCAACCGCGTTCACTCGGCTTTCATCCTTCCTCTGCCAGTTCCATGTTTCACTTCCATACATAAGTGTTGGGACTAAAACTCTGTTGTGCACTGCCAGTTTAGCTTCGATTGACATATTTTTATTAGAAATTACTGTGCTTAGTGCTCCGTTAATTTTGTTGCCCGCATTCACTCTTCTTTCAACATCTTTTTCTACTCTTCCATCTCTTGAAAACATGCTTCCCAGATACACAAATTCTTCTACTTGCTCGAGTCATTCGTTGTTTACATTTATTATGCAGTCAGTAACCTCACTATCCCTTTCAAATACCATCACTTTTGACTTACTTTCGTTCATCGCCAATTCGCTCTCCAGGCATACATCTTACATTCTAGAGACTATTTGCTGCAAATCAGCCTTGCTGCTTGCTAACAGAACTGCATCGTCAGCATACAACAAGCAGCTTACTGAAAAATTATCCTGAAAAAAGTGAACATTTGCAAAAATGACGAAATTGAGATTATTGACTTTTTGACATCGTATAATGCTTAACTATTAAAAATGCAAAGTCGATCTGACACTCCAAAAAGAATTTAATTTTTAAAATATGTGACTATTTGATTGAAACTCACCGATTTTTGACAAATTAAACTGATCAACACACAAAGTCATTTTTATTAGTTGATTTAAGATCCTAAGAATTCACCAAGTAACAGTTAGTCAATTTTACTTTGAGGTGATTAGTGAAGTCACTAGTAAAGAGTTAGATAGAGAAAGTAGTTAGTAGTAAGTAAGTAAGTGTACGGTTTTTTTCATAAAAAGTTCAATAATAAAGTTTATTATTTAGATTATTACGTAATACTTCTTAATTATTTGTTCTTTTTCATTTATTTTGTGGGTGATAGGAAGGAATGGAGACGTTTGGAAGAGGCCTTTATCCAGCAGTGGAGAGAATAAGGCTGCAGAAGAAGAAGAAGATTTATTTTGTATTTCTGTGTTTATTAAACCTTCATATATATACAAAAATGGATAATTGAAATAAAAAATCCCAAAAACATATATTTTTTATCAATATTCCTACAGAGATGAGGTAGAATTTTTTCAAATTCAGGATTATCGATATTCGAGCGTTTACAGGGCTTATGACCTGTCATTGGCTGGGTTGAGTGGCCACTTTACGTTTTAACAACATTCCCCATTCCGCTTATTAGCGAATATCGACATTGGCATCATTTTGATTCCTGTATATATCCTATTCAACGAGAAAGCATTCACTAGCGTGTTGGAGCACCATCTATGTATTGATATTGAAGTTAAGTATTTTTAATTAGCATATTACTTTATTTTATGTATTTAAGACTCTTCCGAGTTAAATTAAGTACTAGTAATCGCCTGCAGATGATTCTGCAATTTATTTATACTTATATTTTGACCAGATCTTATTACACAACATTATTTATTTGTGTAATAAGATCTGGTCAAAATATAAGTATAAATAAATTGCAGAATCATCTGCAGGCGATTACTTGTACTTAATTTAACTCGGAAGAGTCTTAAATACATAAAATAAAGTAATATGCTAATTAAAAATACTTAACTTCAATATCAATACATAGATGGTGCTCCAACACGCTAGTGAATGCTTTCTCGTTGAATAGGATATATACAGGAATCAAAATGATGCCAATGTCGATATTCGCTAATAAGCGGAATGGGGAATGTTTTTAAAACGTAAAGTGGCCACTCAACCCAGCCAATGACAGGTCATAAGCCCTGTAAACGCTCGAATATCGATAATCCTGAATTTGAAAAAATTCTACCTCATCTCTGTAGGAATATTGATAAAAAATATATATACCTACTCCCCCTCGGGAGAAAATCCAGATTTGTGTATGTACAAAAAAATACACACACCAAAAAATAATGTTGTGTCCCAAAAACATAATTCATCAACGGTTAAAAGAACCTTTTACAAAAAATAATAATTTACAGAAATAATCACAGCAGTGCACAATAAGCATCTATTACATAGTATGAATTAATAGAAAATTAAAACTAAAAAAATTAGTGAAGATATAATACAAAAAACAAAAAATAAAAAAGAAACATAATATCTCTAAATAAAATATTACAATAACCATTAGAAAATTTTATTTAAATATAAATATAACACAGTAAAGTTGAGAATAACTAGATAATAATAATTATAAAAATAATACAACATTTGTATTTAAAAAAAAAAAAGTTTTTTGAATAAAAAAAAAAACTTAAATTAAATTGACTAAATAATACATTTATTTAGTGAAATCATCATCATCAGTTGGTTAAATAAAATAAAATACTACCTCCCTCAATGAACGAAACAAAAATGATTATCTGCCAAATTTCATGACAAATTTTACGGGTAAAATTGACTTAGTTTTTAAATTTATTTAAAAAAAAAGATAATTATGATGTTTTTGAAATATGTTTTTACTTTACATTAAAGTTGAAAGTACCGTACATATAATGTAAAATTACCAACTACCTACTTGTAAAATATAATCTTTAAGAAGCAATTGAACTCTAGAAAAACGCTAAAACCCCCTGAACATTATTGATTTTGTCACTTAGTCAATATATCTAGTATGCCCACGATATTATAGGATGGGTGCGCGTGAGTTGATTTGATGTAAAATGAGAGAGATGGATTTCAATTGTAGTTATTTATGAAATAGTTACACACGGGTTACCTCCTTATATTTTTTACAGAAGGAATTAACAATAGCGAGCACTGGCGGAGAGCTGGAGGCCAGGCAACACGAACTGTGAAGATGAAATGTATCGAGTATTTTCAATGTACGGTGTTTAGTAGCCTCGTCCAGGCTGACGTTGCAGCGGACTACGCGTTGCGGGCCAAAACAGAGTTCGGACCTGCCACCCGCACAACTGTTGGTGTTGCCCACCACAATAAAATCATCACTATAATTCCCTTTGCATTGTTACACCAATCGCAAGGTATCTCGAACATTTTTGTGACATGAAGGTAAGATGATCAGTCTTGCGTTTCAGGTACCAGTCCAGGGACTATGAAATATTCTGGTGTGAAAACGCTCCTTTTCAATAAATATTTTGTATCAACCATAACGGGAATCGAACCCGAGACCTCTTGCATAGTAGGCAAACGCAATCACCATTACATCACGAAGCCGGTAATATCTTCATCTAAAATTATTATGGAATACGTGTCCCTAGTTAAAAGCATTTTATAATATGGATCCCCAATTTTGTTGAAATTGAAAATGGTTTGGCCGGATACCGAATATCCTTTAATAATAAAAGGTTTTTTTGAAAGATTATCCATCTGGTTTTTTTTATATCGTCCTTTATATATCGATCATGTTTAGTTACATGGCGGTAATCCACTAATGTAAAATTTTACTAGATGACCGATAAGCGATAGTCGAATTTCTGTCACAGTTAACTATAAAATTTAAATGAGCATAAATTAAAAAGGAGTTAAAGTGTTTTCATGAAAGTTTTATTAATCACTTATCCATAGACGAAAGATTTGAATATTTTTGGCAATTGCTTAAAGAAAATTCAAAATTGGCTTCAATAGTATGGAATCCTCAATATATTAATCAGATAAATGCTTAAACCAGCCAATGACAGGTCATAAGCCCCATAAGACTTCCATATTCCCTTATTTAAGGTATTCTGCATCCCTGTTATAATTTGTTAATCTTAATGACTCCCGAGGGAGTGAAATCCAGTCTTTTGTCTACGAACATTTGGACAAACTCAAATATTGTAGATAAATGTACCCAATTTTTTTAAAATTTAAAAACATTGAATATCGCTTTGGTAACGCAAATAATAACCATAATTTTTACTTATTACAACAGAGATAAAGAACATTTTAGAAAAGGGAATGAAGAAGTCTAGGCATCGACAAAACTTATGGCCTGTCATTGGCTGGTTTAAGTGGCCACACTGAGTAACATTAACTATTTTGCCTATATTTGAGCATCTGTATTCCTTTAATTCTTCTATCTGATCATGTTTGTGAAGATAAAGAGTTGAAACCATCAATAATGTTTTGATTATTTCCAAATTCTCGCAGACTGGCTGGATTTCCTCCCCAGGGAGTTATTTATATTTAAATTTATTAAACACAGAAGAAAAACATTTTCGAGAAGAAAATATGGAAGTCTAGGCATTGACAAGGCTTGTGACCTGTCAATGACTGGTTTTAGTGAAATCATTTGGACATACTTAAAACATTGTTGAATTAACTACCTGGTAAAATTAGAAATATAAAAATTGAAAAATTGTTTTCAGACGATACCTAGTAGGTGAATTGGTTCAGCCAGATGAATCTCACCCGCCTTAATAAAGATTTCAGCTCTTTAACTTCACAAATCAACAGATGAAAGAAAAGAAAGGATATAGTTGTTCAAATATGGGCGAAATGGTGAATGTTTCACAGTGTGTGAACTTTTATTTTATAACAAACCATTTATTATCTATTGGTCTGCTTCCATAATTTATGGTCAAATCATTTTTTTGAGCTTTTTTAAGTATATAATTTTGATTTTATGATTTTAATTACAACATAAACTTAAGTTTTTATTTTTCAATAACCTTATCATAAAATTATTTTTCAACTAGTTTCTTTAACTTTATTTTTTTTTTTAATGATTTATTGTTTGTGTGTTCTGAAAAATAATAAATTTCGGTCTAAAAATATTAAATAATTTGCATGTTATACATAAATGTAGGTCAAGTTAGTTGTTTTTTATCGTTCATTCATTAAATTAATTAAATTTAATTGTTCCTGGACTGACGTCTGAAGCGTAAGACTGACCATCACCTTACCTTCGTGTAAAAAATGATCGAAAAACGAAGTATTTAGTTGACCAATTCAGTGACCTATGCACCTGTGGGTGCGGAGAAGAGAAATATAATGATGACATTAACATTACATATGTTTTTTTATTGACCTTTTTAAATTGCTAATTAGCTGATATTAGTGTGTCTATAATTAAACGCAGATATAGAAATATTTTTTTTTTTTAAATAATAATCTGCTTATTTTTTTAGAAAAAAGGCTAGTAATGAAATGAAAATGATTCACGGTTTTGTTATTTAACGTCTACGCCAATATTATAATCGCGGGCCAAAGTTTTATATCAAAACATTAAACTCTTGATAAAATGTTGCTTCCAACGAAATAAACAACGGTGTAGACAAGTATTTGAGTGTAAATTTCGCAGACATTATCAAATTTAAACGTTTTATGAGCCTAGAATGGGCAACTTTAGGATACAGGGTCACTGTTGCTGGCATGGTCAAAGTTACCCGACTAGTAAAATTTGCAATGCTAGTCAAAGTTTGCCAAACTTCCACAACACTCCATTACATGTTCTCAGTATGCAGTTTTATTAAACAACCGATTTAAATCCATGTTCCAGAACTCAAAGCAGTTCAAATGATACCAGCTAACAAAGCGAGTAACCAAGTGCTTTTATGTGTTTTGTTAACTTAAAACAATATAAGTTAATGTATTTAATAGTTGTGAAACTAACGACTGAAAGAATAAGTTATTTTTATCCTTTTTTAGGACACGAAAAAGTGTTTAATATCAGGGTGAAGTATTAAGCTTGAGTAGTAGAAGTCGCTTACCCATCATTATTATTAACAGAAGCACAACTGACTTCAAAAATATCAATACCTTCAAAAACCTCTGTTCTCTGCCCGCACCAAGAATATTCCTCTGTTTTCTGGTCTCCAAATTATGAGTTGTTCACATCAAAAATGACAAATCAGTTCAACATCGATTTTCAAGAAAGATTGGCTGGAGGCTGGGCTTATCCAGAGATCAATACACGTATAATGAGTCAGAAGCTAGCTTAAATATATCTTCTCTTCAAAACCGTCAAAATAAATCCAACCTTCTAGTCCTATTTAAAATTTTCATCTCACTCTTTGATGCGCCTGAACTACTGAGCTCAATAAAACCAAACATCCTAACTAAAAACCTCAGACAAAACTTACTTTTTCATACTCATAACTATTGAACTAAGTATGGTTTTCATTCCCCTATGCCCAGAATTCTTAGGTCTGCCAACAATCATACCTGTCTTGATTTTTTGATAACAAGTTGTCTTTTTTCATACGATCACCGAATCAAATTCAATTATAAACACCTCTCTACCGCTTCCACTCCCACCAAGTCTACTATATACCATTGTGTCTTTCTACGTTCCATTACAATAATTGTCTTTGCATAAATATGTCCTTAAAAATGCCCATTGCGCATATATATAAATAAATAAATACAGTAGGGAATGTCGGCATAATTATCAGGAGTAGGATCTTTTTTAAGCAGTCGATAAAAAACTATTTCACAGTTGCATATATAGGGCAATGCAAATAAATATAATTTTAATAAATATAATAATAAGAACAAAGAGAAATGCTAGTTACAAGGTTTTTAATTACGGAAGTGTTGTACATCTAATTTATTTCAACAGAGAGAGAAAACTTTTTTGAGGAGGAAATATGGAAGTCTAGGCATTTACAAGGCTTATGATCTGTCATTGGATGGTTTAAGTTACCACTTTACACACTGTGTAACATTCACCATTCACTTCCATCTGTTTTTTTATCAACCTTTATCACGTGGGTGAGATTCATCCAGCTGAACCAAATCACCTACTAGGCAACGCCTGAAAACAATTTTCCAATTTTATACTTCTTATTTTACCAGGTAGTTAATTCAACAATGTTTGAGTATGTCTAAATGCTTGCAGACTGGCTGGATTTCCTCCCTAGAGAGTTATTCTCTTCTCAAAAATGTTTTCCTTCTCTGTTGAAATAAATTTAAATGTGAATAACTCCCTAGGGAGGAAATCCAGCCAGTCTGCAAGCATTTGGACAAACTCAAATATTGTTGTGTAGTACATCAGCTAAACTGTAATCATAAAATTGTCAATACGATTGTACTAGACTTGATGTGACGGCGGAACAAATGGAGTATCTGTCTGAAGAGGCTTCCTTGAACTGGCCTTTAATCACTCGACAAATAAGGCTGGGCTGCGACACCTGGCACCTTTCCACTACTCCGTCCATCCGAATGTCAGCAACTTATTCGCCATGTAATAAATACGCATTAAACACCAACCTCGTGTCTTCTCTGTCAATCTCTAACTGGGGTAGGAACTCCAACCAACCCTCAAAAACCTTTTCCTACATTTACATATACAGTTTACATACATATGTTTAAGGGCGGGCATATTGCCTTAAGGCATTTTCTTCCTACCTAATTAAACCGTTCAATTTGAGAAAATCAGTGGTATATTAACGTATTAAAAGTTAATTAGAATATTAAAATCATTAGAAAAAACATATACACATTTCTTTTAGAAACTGAAATTAACTAAATATCTACATTATACAATGAGAGGGGGGGGGGATAAAAGTGGGAACGAAAAACGGAGAAGAAATAAAAACTAAAATATTAGGAAAGTGACATTTAAACAACGATGTGAAGTAAAACAGAGTATCAAAAAAATAAAGAATTATTAAATAGCATTAAAATACGTATAAACAGTAAGAATAGTAAACAAAAATTCCCACAAAGGCACGGCCTGGGTATACGAGAAATATTTTTGAATTTTTGCTCCTATAATAAATAGACAGGTATAATATTTGTGTGTTATATTTTTAAAAAAGATAAAATAAAATATTCTGTAAAAGATAAGAAGGAACTTTTTTATTGAAAAGATAATAAAAAAGGTAATTAAAAATATTAAAAAAACAGAAAAATATTCCTAATGATTAAAGGGCAATATATCATAGAAAAAAGGGTAAATACTTTTAGTTTGAATCCAGGATAGTGCGTGTTTTTTAAAAGAAGGAAAATTTTAAAAGCTTGGGATTTAAAAAATATTATCAGCCTCGTTTAACAATGTGGTGTTTCAAGCACACGATTCCTTCATAGACTTAATCTATTTGAAATGCTTGTAAATCATTTTTGGTTTTTAAATATATATTTTAAACATTGAAAACCGGAATGCGGAAAAAAACTATAACAATAATGTTTTCAAAAAAATAATGTAATGTATCACTTCTCCTTTGAGATTTTAACTCTTATGAAAAACTATGTAGGTTGTGAAGCTTGTTGGTTTGTCTAAGAAATTACCAACTCAGTATCTCTTCTCCTTTCAGCGCGAGAGTACTTTGCATTCCACTAATTAAATAAAGCATGTGAGTTAATCAACAACCAAAAACCGTGAATTTTAATACAACTAAACAAAAGACGTATGTAGTTCTTCTTGCTTACTTATTAATAAGCTTAAAGCTCGCATGAATAATGCACGGAGCAATTCTGTTTAACATGGGTCAGAAAACTACACCAGAAATTTGTCAAATCAAATGGTACGGAACGATCCGTCGATTCAACTTTGTTTACCATGGAAATTACAGCTCTCACACAGCGAGTCTAATAATTGATTATTTAAAGAAGAAAAACAAAGAAATTATGAAGCTAAAAATGCGAAGAGATCGATTTTTTTCATCTCAAAAAACTTCTGAAGTCTTCCAAACTCGTGCATACCTTGTCATTGTGGAAAATCTGTTTCGGTAATTAGGTTGAACCCAGTGGCGTGCATTCCATATAAGCACATCAGCAGTGCCTACCCTTCTAGAATTTTATTAAAACTACTAGCGGACCCGGCTTGCCTGCTATTACCTTAGAAAAAGTATTTTCATTGATAAGTAGGTACCTAGGTTCTTGTTTACGATCAAATTCTAAAACTAAAAAGGATGTATATATAAATATTGAATTTAAGTAAGTACTTAGGTACTTGTTAATAGTTAAATTTCAAAACATAAACTTATTCATTTGAAAATATAGATTTTTTTTTGCAAATGTCAAACTCAGCTCTTCTTACCAACAGGGGTGCACTTTATTCATGGATGCGATTTTCAAAAATGTATTTTATGTCAATTAATATTACCTAAGTATTACCAAAAATCCAGTGAAAAGATGGAAGGATAGGAAGAAATTTTAAGGGATGAAGGAAAAAATCTGATTGGGATCCATAAAAAGCGAATGTTGTTTGTAAACATTCAAAAATAAACTTATTTTGAACTCAAAAAAACAAATGCAACCCTGGTAGGTTGAAGAAAAAAAGATTTATGCTCTCAACTTTTTTTATATATCTTCGAACACGCGCAGCGCAAAGATCTACATTTCTCTGAAAACCGCACGCAAATCGGTTAGGCTGTTTAGGAGAAGTTCAGTGACATCACACGTACAGAGAAATTATATATATATAAAGATAGCAATAAATTATATAACAAAATACGATTTACTATTTGTAAAATTAGAAAAATGCGCCGAATGTATTTCGGTTAAGTCGTGTTTCGTTCCAATCGGCGCGCCGCTAACGGCAGAAGCACGTACTAAAAATGCCTATTTTTGAGTTTATTTTTCAGTTGTTGTATACATGATCAATGCGTGTGTGTGTGGGTTACTTTACAGTTGTAATTACGTGTGTATGAGTTGGTTTTTAGGCAGTGCTTATTTTAAATATTGTTTTAGAAGTAAAAAACGAACACGTTACCGACATCTAGCGTTTTTAAAATTATTATTTTATAATGGACACTCAAATATTAAATTTCAGATAAATAACCTTGAATTGATTTCTTTTTTTATATTCAATAAATAAAATCCATGTTTATTTTGCTAACATATTTTTTTAATTGAGTTTTGTGAAACTTGTGATAGTGACGGAAATGTGTGTTTAATCAATGCATACTATTTTGTATACATTTTGGATTTAAAGCGTTTTGGCAGTTTTTACGATGATGTTATGAAAGCATATTTAACAAATGATAGGCGCGTTAATTTGATATACAAATAAGTTAAAAAACGGACTTTATTCTCTTAAAATTGTAAACAAAGTTATCGGCCTTTATCAAGGCCACTTTAGGTATTCAATACTTGGCTGGTAATATATCATATAAATTTAGCATTTATTTAGATATTTGATGTGGCTTAGGTAATTTCAACAATAACTACAAGTCAACAACATAGTCATTCAAACTAATGTGACGAATGAAGGAAACTATTTGGTAAGATTTATTGCTTACATAAAACGTACTTTTTTTCTCCTGCCTATCTTAGTTTTAAACTCTGTGCACGCGACTGATTGAACCTCAGAGTACTAATTTTCTAGAGAAGCCTTTAAGCTCTTTTGCATATAACAAAGGCGTTTCAAGTTTTAAGTTGGGTTTTATTTTGGTTTTTAGTTTAACAACAAACGTGCAATGAACGGTTTTGGTTTGTGCTCGCAAAAGGGAAATACTACGTTTTTTTTACACTTTTAAAGTAATAAAAGTCAGTGAAATTCTGTCCAGCAAAAAAATGTTACTTGCTATTAGCTTAAAAAATATTTTTAATTTGTCATTTTGAATTCCCGCAAAAACGGTCATTCCATTGGCCACGCCTCTAATACGTCACGATTCATGTTTATGTCTTCCTGACCATTTAAATTTGTTTTACAATGTCACAAATCTTGACGTCACAACTATCAAGGCCAAACACGTCCCGTTTTTCTAGTGACGTATTTGAAAAAATCTTTTAAAAGAATATGAAAACATTTCTCCACAATATTTAAACTGATTTTGAAAATACGAGTACAATTAATTATTCTAAATCCATTACACATATTTTTATCGGTATTCGTATTTTGTGATATTTTTATATTCTTAACGCAGGTACCTACGGCCCATTGTATTGCTGCAATCTGTAGCTTAGTTCGTGGCCAACAATCATAGATTGTTTTTTTTTCCGTATGGGTGGCTCTATTAGTTTATTACTCTAATGGTTGAAGGAATGCAACCGTGTATAAAACTTGAAGTAATATATTTATGTATGTATGTTTATGAATGCATTGTAAGTGCCCCGACTCAACACGGATTTTCTAGTGAGTCAGGGCAAGTTCACAGGCATGGGTCGTTCCTGATTGTATCACAATAAGCTGAACGTAGTTATGCCATAGAGAAGTGAAACTGAGATAATATCACTTTTGTGAAAGTTGTGAATAATTAAATCCACATAAAATTTCGAATGTTTTTTACTTTGACAAATGATAAATAATGCATCCATTTATTATTATTGTTAATTTTCAATATGTGTTGTATCACTCCTTATTTCACATATTAGGGTACTTAATTGTAAAGCACCACTTAATTAATCTATTTTAATAACTTTAAAAAAATTAATTTAAGGGTTAAATAAATTTTGGTGTTTTTTAAAGTCTGACACAACCTAACATATACAGTTTGCATAAAACAGCCAGACCTAATATTGAATAGTACCTCGTACGAACCCTGAATATATAAGATGATATTTTGTATTAAAACTTTTTTTTTACAGGTATTTTCAATTGAATGAACCTTTAAATTAAAATAAATATGTATTTACCCACATTTATTTAATTATAAGAACTAGATTTCTAGAGGCTTTAATTCTCCCATCAGCAAGTTTAAATATTTTTTGACACCTTAGATGATTTTTTTTAGGGATAATGAATCCCAAAACTAGTAGTTCTTAAAAATAAAGTTAAGTTGGGAATAATATCAATATTTTGATTTAAAAAATGTAATCTAAATGAATTCTGAAACAAAAAGGGTTTTTTAGAGTCACCTTAAGATTAAAGCAATTAAAACAAAATGGCATGTTACATTTTATTTATTCAATTAAGTTCATAAAATGAGTAAAACAAAATAATAATAAATCAAATTAAGTCTATGTTAAAATCTACATTATCATTGAAACCTGCAATTTCTTATTCCATATTACTATCGTTGCACTCCGGGGTTGTAAAAAAAAATTGGCATCAGAAGATATTAAATAAAAAACTACTCCTAGTTTTTTTTATTTTGACATGAGCAATAGGTTTACCAGAAGGCCACAGCGGTACTAAGTTTTGATGAAAAATAACACCTGGCTGCCTTCCACGCCTTCTAGGGGTTATATCTAAATTAACCGTTATATCGTCAAAATCATTTTTTAAGTTAATGAAATATTTCAAATTTTTATTTAACGATATTTTGCGTACTTGCAGCAAGTTAATTTTTTCATCGTTCACACCTATTTTCCTTTTGACAATCAATTTTTCAATCATGTCAGTGCCAATGAAGTGCTCATTTTTTATCTCCGTCACCTCCAATGGTTTTTTTTCTTACCACTCCTCATATTTATGTAGTCCTGAGGAGTGTATAGCCTCTGCTGGTATTTAAGAGCACTCTCAATGTCAGTAAAATCTCTGTCATTTGGAAGAAAGCTGTGACTTGAGCATCAAATTTATGTTTACTCTCGTTGATTCTAGAATGGTTTTAAGTATCAACGTCATTTTAATGTTTCTGTTTTGCCCGCCACAAAAATCGGGCCATAATATCAGATGCTACACGGAAGAAAGTAATCTTTCCCAAAACGTGTCTAATTAAACAATCAAATATCAATAGTCTGAGTATCTTTCATGTATCTTCATTCAGCCATATCTACACATTCATTCCATATTGAAATTGCTGTGATTTTCAGAGCAAAGGTCTTCTAAGTCAATCAACTATAAACAAACACTCAACTTAGTAGAAAACAGTATGCAACAGGCAAACGTAATAACAGTTAAAATACTTACTGTATCTTCAAACGGGGCAGTGTTTGGCGTTGAACCTTCCGTGCATTTTGAAGCCTTTTTTTAGTCATTTCAGCGGACGGTATCCCTAGATAATAATATTTTAAATTATTAATCAGGCAATCAATATTTTTTTAATTACCTTCTAATGAACGACAAGTACTTTTGGTGTTCAAAATTTGTGGCGATGGCGTCGTTTATGCAAGATTTTGAACCGGAGGCGATTAATAATTTTCCAACATTTTAGTTCCTTAATCGACCATATATCGACCACGAATAACCATTTTGATACAATTTACAAATTAAATGTCTTAACTCTTTTTTATCACAATATTTAGACGCACAAAAGCAATATAATATCAATTTTGCAGCAAACTGTAAGCGTGAAGTTTGAACTCAACCCGACGCAACAGACGCTGGCAAAAACCATAGAAAAAACAGACAAAATGCGGCCAGTGCTGAAAATCATAGATCTGCAGAATGCCATCTAGCCGCCCGGTTGCCATTAACATATTTCAATACGTCACAACAATATTACCAATCTTTCTGTAGAAACCGATCAGCCTGGGCGCTTTCGACAGATTATTTTTTTACTTTGTTTCTACATGTTAAAAACAGACAATAGTTGTAATAGTGTGATTATAAAAATTGTTGCAATTTAAGGTTTGTTGCTGAAGTTAACTCTGGCTGTTTTTTGTTGAATGTGTTATTAATAACCATCCATGCCGCAAGATTATTCTAATGCTGTAGGTGTTTTCTGCCAATTATGTTCTGTTTATTATTTGGTATGTTAGCATGTATTTCATTTTTATTTTTTGTAAATGCCTTTTGGGCGTTGATGAACAAAATAAATAAATAAATACGTTCAAATTGTATATTTTCTGGTGTGTATCTTTGTTGAATTACATTATAAAATCACATAAAATAAAAAAAAATATATAAAAATCTGATCCATGTAAATAGAGCTTTAAACACACGGCTGTGAAATTCAGGCATAACTACATATTACCCGTTTAGGTACCTTACCGGGGGAAGATTTATCCACTATCTTGCTCTTGGAAAAGCAACAAGGAACAAACAACTAATTTTGTGTAGACAAAACCACTTATCAACAAAGATATATGGTATATAAAACATACTTACTTAATATGTATATGCATACGCCTACGCGGATAAGAGTAATAAAATTACTGAATCAAGTTATATTTTACGCTTATAATTTAGGTGGGCATTTCACGTACCTCCTGAAAGAAGAGTGTGATTGAAATTTATTATTTGTTTATTCAAAATATTATATTGAAGCATTAACAACTCTATCCTTGTAAAAAATATACAACGTTTTATACTTATAGTGAATCAGAGTAAAAAAAAATTACTTTACGTTTTAAAAAATAAATTTATGATAGAGATAGAGAAAGTTGATTCTCCAAACTGACAATGTGGGCTAGTGGATTATGCAGCCTACAACTTACTAAAGATGTACTCAGACCAGATAAAATCAAAATGTAATAACACTGACTAGCCTGGTGTTGAGACTCCCTTCTCCTCGGCAATTAGCTCACGCTGTCAGTGAAATTGTTCTTTAGGAACACTGCAGGCACACAATTGCATCTGGAGGCGGCGAATGATGATGAACGGCGATGGACGATGAAATGTTTGCGGAGTTGTGCGAGTTTATATGTATTTTTGTTAATTAATCTATTTGGTTTAACTCAATATTTCACTGTCCTTAGACTGGCGCATGAAGTGTAAGACTGATCACCTCAATAACAGATGATTTAGATACACATCATTTAAATTATCAATTCATTGCCTTTGTCGAGAGTCAGACATAAAACTTTATTCGTGGAAGTAAAGAAACAATAAATGATAGATCTAAAGTGGTTGTACACCAAATTTTGTATACCCTACGCCCCTACGTACTAGAAATGAAGCCTGTTTCTGTGTTTTGAGAACCGCGTTATGGTTACTATTCTCAACGCCTTTGGTATAAAGAACTAAACAAATTAGATGTCTTAATTACTCTTTAGTTTAAGTATAAAAAAGGGGGAGATTAGATAATTGCGCCGCGGAATATCGTAACGTAAAAGGAACATTAAATTATGATAATTTCAACTATATAACCTATTACTGTGTTTGAAATTTTGATGAACCAATAATAATTAAAAAAAAGAAATGCGGTTTGATTGACGGGCATCGAAAATAAGGAATTTCTAAATTTGCCAAATGAATAAAATGAATATTGTGAAATTCTAGTTATTTATTTCCTGAAATTGTCTATTAGTATAATTCATAGAGCTAAATATATGACAATATAAGAATAGTTAAAAGATTAGAAATTAAAAAATAAGAAAAAAAAGCATTGGCAAACATAAGGAACATCAAGACAGGATCTGAACTATTTATTCAGCGCTCGTTCAAATCGTTATGAACTTAAACCAAAAACGTCCAGATCTCGTCTTGAGTTAACAATACGACGAAGACGGGTCATTCGAGAATTAAGGTCGTAGTTAGTTCTATGCTGATCGATGAACAGTACTTCATTGTTTCTCAACCTACGAGTCGGAATATAAAATTTTGCCTGTCCCAGTAGTGATGGTACATCGATTAAACTTTTTAGTGAGTCGAACATACCCATATATAGAGTCAATATTAGTTCTACGTTTATGTAGACTAGAAATATTTAACATTGACTCTATATCAGTATATGCATCAGAATCTCTCTCTAGTGCAAGCATCCAAACTTTTTTTTGAGGTTGGACTGATTTCATGTGATTTATACGATTCACATTGAATGAAAACCAGACCACGGAGGCATATTCAAGAAGAGGGCAAATAGTTGAGCAATATAAAGTTATAACGGACATTAGTAAAATCAGAGGATATTCTGTTAATGAAGCCAAGTAATTTCAGTGATTAATTTACAACATTATTATCTACATGCTTATTGTATAGTTCTATTAGAAAAAAATCCAACCAAACTACAAACATTTGGACATACTCAAATCATTGTTGATTCAACATATTGATATAAGAGGAAGGAATCAAAAAATCATAGATAAATTGAGTTGTGTAGAACTGTAACTGAAGTGGCTAAAGTAAACACAAATTATCTGCTAGACTTTTCTGCTTAATAATTTAATGTACAATCTTACTGATTGGCAAAAATTGTGAGTGAATAGTGGTGTTATTTGCAAGACTTGAAATCAACTTGGGACATAATATAAAGTGATTAAAATATAGTGATTTGACTGACATTAGTATTGTTGTAACTTTGAACTGTCAATTGGTGGACATAATTCTAACGCTCATTGGTCGAATATAACCAGAGACAAAAATTTTACCATAACCAATAGCAGACTCAAAACCATAGACCTTTTTACACAATTGTGCATATTTATATCTGAAGAATCATAGACAATTTTTAAGTTGTTTCTTCATTTTTTTAAATACGAAATGAACTGTAGCAAGTGTGTTCAATCGGTAAGTCCCGTTAAAGCTCTAAAATGTGCACGATGTTATCTAACTGTACATCCCAAATGCGTGGGAACGACAACAGAAATGTTTAAAAAAATGTCTAAAATATATCGAGCCAACTGGAAATGTGATGAGTGTAAGATAGATGATCCACGATCTAGTACCAGTAAATCTCCAATAGTTTTTACAGAATCCATTAAGGAGAAAAGCGTAACATCTTCTGGAAAAAAAAATATGGATATTGATTGTAAACTAGAAAAAATTCTCAATCAGAACGATAAAATATTGGAAACTATCTCTTTCCTGTCATCAAAATATGATGACTTACTACTTAAGGTCACAAATCTAGAAGGCGAAAACAACTCCCTGAAAACCGTTAATAATGAACTAGTGACAACAGTCAAAGAGCTAAGTTTTCGTGTCTCACAGATGGAACAATAGTCAAGAGAACATAATATCGAAATGCAGTGTATTCCGGAAAATAAAAATGAAAACCTTATTGATTTGGTGACTCAACTGGGAAGGACTGTCAGAATGAAATTAAATGATTCTGACATACTTTCATGCTTTAGGGTGTCTAAATCAAACAAAAGTAGTGATAGACCTCGTTCAGTCATCGTAAAGCTATCTAGCACTAAATGTAGGGACGCCCTGCTTGGTGGTGTTATGAAGTTCAACCGGGAAAACCCAGGAGATAAAATAAATACTTCGCACGTTGGAATTGGAGGAACAAAATTTCCTATATATATTAGTGAACATCTTTCTCCTTCAAACAAAACCCTCCACGCAGCTACGAGGATTAAAGCAAAGGAGAAAAAAATCAAATATGTGTGGACACGAAACGGTCGTATTTTTGTTCGACGGAATGATACATCTCCAGCCATTTTAATTAAGAGTTTAGATTGTCTAAATAATATTAGTTAATTTATAGGTGATTTCTCTTCTTATTTCTTATGCAACAAATGTACATGAAATTGAACAAATAAAATTCTTTTCACTTCGTTAAATATATATTATCAAAATACAAGAGGCATGAAGACAAAAACCGAAAATTTTCATCAAGAGGTTTTAAATAATAACTATGACATAATCTGCTTGACGGAAACTTGGCTTAACTCAACAATATTTAGTGAAGAAATATTTGACCGGCGATATGCTGTCTTCAGAAGAGATCGCGAAACATCAAGTTCTACTTCAAGGCAAGGTGGAGGAGTTTTGATAGCAGTCTCGAAAAAACTAGTGTCCAATAGAAATAAAACATTTGAAAGTGAAAATGAAGACATTTGGGTGGAAATCAAATCGAATATTACTTCAAACTTTAGTATTTATCTTTGTGTAGCATATATTCCTCCAAATTTAAATATCTCTAACTATAATAGCTGCTTTCAAAAGCTTCAGTACAGATGTCTTCAACGTAAATCAAATTCACAATGCATCATTCTGGGCGATTTTAACATACCTGAAATTAAATGGGTATCAGATGCTTCAGGTAATAATAATTTTCTCTGTCCTACAAATTATACTAGCCCAAAATCATTAATTTTGGTTGACTTTGCATGTATCTGTAACGTTTATCAATTTAATTATCAATGCAATCATAATGGTCGAATATTGGATCTAGTTTTCTCTGATAAAAATAATTTAAAAGTTTTTCCAGTCGACGGTCTTGTAGCAATTGATCAGCATCATCCAGCAATCGAAATTTCATTTGAAATTGAGAATACTCAATTATTGAATGAAAATTGCGAAACTCTCAAATACAACTTTAAAAAATGTAATTACGAACTCTGCCGTCAAGACATATCATCTGAAGACTGGAAGATGAAGTTTGGAGAACATAATACAAATGATATGGTCTTGATTTTCTACAACATTTTATGGGAAATAATAGATAGACATGCCCCATTTAAAAATAGTAAATCAAATTGTAACTATCCACAATGGTTTAGTAAACCATTAATTAAGGTTTTAAAAGAAAAACATAAAATGCGGACGAGGGCGAAAAAATACAATAATCCACTGGATTATGAGGCATTCTCCATCCTAAGAAAAAGATCCAAAGCTTTGCAAAAGAAATGCTATAGAACTTATATTAAATCTGTTGAGGAAGGCTTAGTAGACAATTTGAAGGTATTCTGGTCATTTACTAAAACACAGCGTGCTACTAACTGTATTCCAAAAGTTATGATATATGAAAATGAACGCGCCAGTGATGGAATTGCCGTAGCTGAAATGTTCTCGAATTATTTTGCCTCTGTTTTCAGTAAATCAAACATTGTTCAGAATGTATCAAATACATCCAAAGTATCAAATGATAGATACCACCAATTTAACCTATCTGATTTAAAAATTAACGAAGATGTAATCAAAGTTTCTCTAAAAAATTTGGATATCAATAAGGGTCCAGGGCCTGACCAGATACCAAGTATGTTTTTAAAAAACTGCAGCAATGAATTAAGCAAACCATTGTACATGATATTTAATAAATCTCTTAATGAATGTATTTTTCCTGATTTGTGGAAGATTGCTAATGTGACCCCCATCCATAAATCTGGGGATAAATCGTCTGTCATAAATTACAGACCTATTTGTATTCTTTCATGTTTTGCCAAAGTTTTTGAATCGTTAATCTATAAAGTTGTTCTGGAATATGTTAAGCCATTAATTTGTCCCAAGCAACACGGTTTTCTTCCTAAAAGATCTATCAATTCTAACCTTCTGGAATATTGTGACTATATTTGTTCATCATTTAATAAAAAATGTCAGGTGGATGCTGTGTATACAGATTTCCAGAAGGCTTTTGATAAAGTTAACCACCATATATTGATACAAAAGTTGGAAGCAATCGGTATACATGGCGATCTTCTAAATTGGATGATATCTTATTTGAAAAACAGAACCCAAATTGTATGCATAAATAAATTTGAATCATCACCTTTAACTGTAACATCTGGTGTGCCGCAGGGCTCTAATCTTGGACCATTATTATTTTTAATTTTTATAAACGATCTTGGCTCCCTGTTAGAGTGTAATTATCTTTTCTATGCTGATGACTTGAAAATATTTCGTAAAATTGAATCAGCAGATGATCACGCAATGCTTCAAAAAGATCTTGATTCCTTAAGTGAATGGTGTAAACTGAATGATATGCACCTTAATGTTAAAAAATGCTATCAAATAACGTTTACAAGAAAAAGAACTCAAAACTGTTTTACTTATAGCATTAATAATATTGACCTTAACTCAGTAAGCACAATCCGAGATCTTGGAATCACATTTGACTCACGTTTAACTTTTTCCAATCATTTCAATATTGTTAAAGAGAAATCTTTACAAATGCTGGGCTTCATACACAGAATATCCAAGCCATTTAGAAATGCAGCATCAATAATTTGTTTGTATAATTCTCTTGTACGTAGCAAGTTGGAATTTGGAAGTATTGTTTGGTCACCTCATTATGTGATTTATAAAAATATAATTGAAACTGTACAGAAAAAATTTCTTCGTTCTTTGTCGTTTAAGTGTAACATGGGCAGAATACTTCAATGTTATGAAGAGCGCTTGGAGTATTTTAAAATTGAAAAGTTAGAAGCTAGGAGACAAATTATAGATATGATGTACTTGTATAATATAATTCACAATAATGTTGATTCAGTGTTTTGTGTTCAAAGTGTGTCATTGTACGTTCCCCGTAGGCGCCTTAGATCACCTAATACATTTTACCTTCCAATTTTTACAAACAATATGGCACATTTTAACCCTCTTGCAAGTATGTTAAGACTCTATAACAAAATAGAAAAAAAAGTTAACATTGACATTTATCATGATAGAGCAAATGGTTATAAAAAAAACATTACTATGTATCTTAGATCAAATGCCTAATCCTTATTTTGTGTATGTAAATTAATTTTAGTCTATTTTATTATATCTTATATGTTTTTAATTTCTCTTTTCTTTTCTTTAAAAAAAAAAAAAAATCTTTCTTTATTTTTACCTTTCACTAAACTTAATCTTTACCATTACTTAAATTGAATTTACACTCTTATTTTATATAATTTATGAAAGATGTTGAAGTTCTATAATTGAGAATATATGTAAAGAACGTTAGTTATGCTCACTTAAAAAATGTATGTATTTTATGTATTCTTGTTGAACTTCCAAATAAATAAAAAAAAAAAAAAAAAAAAAAAAAAAAAAAAAAATGAAAAATTGTTTTCAGGTTTTGCCTAGTAGGTAAATTGGGTCAACCGGATAAATCTCACCCATATGATAAAGGTTTCAGCTCTTTTACTTCACGAAAGTCGAAAGATGGAAGAGTTGAAAAAATGTGGATGTTTGAACACAGACTGGTAAATGTTACAGAGTGTGTAAAGTGTCCAATTAAACCAGCCAATGCCTGGACTTCCATATCACCTTCTCAAAACTGTTTTCATTCTGTTGCAACAAATTTGTTTTTTTTTCGTTTAGTTTTTTGCAAAATATATTCGATGATTTACGAAAAGGTATTTTTCTTTAACACATGAGTTCTTTAAAATAGGAATTTACCTATAAAGGAACTGATTGCAACTTTAGCTACAATAATTATTTTGGCTTTCCAAACTCTGAAGCGAAACAATTTTATTAGTGTTTCTTGTACCATGTTTTCTTGTACACATTATAAGTAATGCTGAACCAATACAGTGCCTTATTTAATATTAGGTGCCGAAATTAAATGAAATGATTATAGTAAATTAATAAGCTTTTTTGGAGCTTGATTAATGTGCTGCAAGTGAATGCTTGTAAGCTCTGGGGACTAATTTTCGTTATATTGTTACATTTTTGTATTACACCATTTGGCAGGAAATTACACAACCTTCGTACCAGCTATTTGCCGGGGTCATGAGGGAAGTGTAATTAAGGGCCTTTTATTTTTGAAACATGCAACACTTGTAAACCATAGAAAATACACAAAACCGTATAAAAATAGAATAGCCTTGTTGGTGGTTGAATGAGAACACAAATAATAGGAAATCTGGAGGAGAGTTTTTTTTGAGACCTGGATAAGAAAGATAGAAAAATAACACGTTTGAAAAAAGAAACATTTATTTAATCCTACACTCTCTAACAGGGGCGAATCGTCCAAATAAACGATTATGCACAGCTCAATATTATATTTGACTTTCAAAAATAATATTTTATAGTTACTACGTTTATGTAAAAATAAATAAAATATTTGTTTTATATTATAAATTACTGCCAGAGTTTATATCTCCTTACAAAAACAATATCTATAAACTTTGTCCAGCACCCAGCCCGTTCTCAGTTAACAATAAAACTAACCGATTACTTCTACTGATTCCTTCATACAAAAATGTACACTATATTTCGATTCTCGATTTTGAAACTAGTATTTTGAACATTATTTCCAAAAGATTATATAAATCAACTCTATTTGATCATTTCAAAGATGATGATCGGTAATATACATTTTTAAAAATATAGTGCTTTCTATGTTTACTTTTGTATGGGTACTATTGTGTACCATATTTACGTGTATAATTATTTTTTAAATTACTTCAATTGTTATTATTATTACTATTTTTTTAATTATTTTTTTTGAGACAAAAGAATTTTGTTGCATTTAATGTACTTATATTTTGTACTTTTAAAAGAAAAATATATATAAATTCTTTTCCCTTTAAAATTTTATCTGCACACATTGTTTAATTAATTTTTTTAATATCTAAATATGTTCTTTATACAAAACGGCTGTGTTATTCGAGTACTGCTGCTGCTCGTATATATAGTATTTATGTAAAATAATACTTTTGTATTTAATTTTAAGTGTTTCACATTATATTGAAATGTTTATCTTATTTTTAATATTTATCTTTTTAAGGTAAAAAGCACTGCGTGCTGTGTATATTAATAAATAAATAAATATTTTTTCTTTGATATGATACCTTTAATATATTATATATCACATAAAACTTGTGGCTTTCGAAGTAATCGTTTTTCGCATTATTCATAATTAATTGTATCGGCCAGTGCTCAGTGTTGACATTTCAATCATAATGGGAATATTTTCCGAATGTGGTTGTAATATTTTTTAATAAACTTTTTCACAAGTTTTGTATTAAAATAATGTAGAATAAGGCTACGTTGTCATACAGGAAAGTAAATAATAATTTTTGTTTGAGTTGATTTTCATAAAACAACTGAAAAAATAATCATTTATAACAACAATATTTTTATAAATTATATATTGTAGACTTATATGTAGTTATAAACTAATTAAGGTTTTTTGTATATTACCTATGAAAAATATCACCACTCGCTACTGCCGTCAAAACATTTGGATCATTCGGCGACCAGAGTATTAAATTGTTAGCATACTTACTTCAATAATTTATTTCAGAAACCGGCACCAGGGTACAATTGTTTAATAAAATTTGAAACAAAAGTCAGTGGGCACGTGTTTTTGCAAAAATGTAATTCAGCTAATGTTAAAATAGTGAATACATGTATTTTTTTTTAAATAAAGGGTGGTTTTAAAAATTTGTGACCGCAACTTTTATTGATACGTAAAAAGATATTTCTTGGTTTCGAAATGTTTTTTTATGTCATATTGTCTACATGCCTAACATACGTTAACATATTTCATTAATTTTTGTTATTTTTCCCAATATCTACATACATAAAAAAACATACACAGCAATATTTTTTGAATAACTATTAGAAATATTGGGCATTAAAGAGTTAAAAGTTTAATACGCAACAACATTTTTAGTAAATGGGGTATAGAATTTCAACCGTCCATGCGCTCAGTAGCTGCAAGACTTGTTGTTATCTAACTTCCAACTTTATAAATTTGATTTTTATTTCGTTTTCAAAATATCACCTAAACTCTAAACTTCATTGTCAAATAAAAAAATAAATAAAAAAATGTAATTAGGGGCTAGATTTCTTATTGTCCACGCGCTCTGTAGCTGCAAAACGTTCTGTTATCTAGCTCATATATATCATAATTGGAAACGAGGAACTAGAATCCCAACCATCCATGCGCTCTGTAGCTGCAAGACGTGTTGGGATATTTATTTATTGTACAGCGCCCTTGAGGTGATTTTCACAAAAATGGCGCTACATAAATTATCCATACATTATTATTATTTGACATAGGACATCAGAATAATATTTTCTTAGTTGGAATAATCCTTCTAAAAATTAGAATCAGTATATTATTCAGCATTCTAAGAAACAGAAAGAAACAAACAATTTAAAACAGACAGACACAGTTTGGAAACAGACATTTTTCTACCTATTTTCCGACAGTTTTCCATCTTAATTATTTAGTGATAAATTATTTTCAGTAAACAGGAAGTTTTACTGGAGATTCGAGAACGCTAAATTAAATATTAAATTGGTTTTTCTACCTGTACTTGTAGGTAATCCACAAGGTTGTAGGTATAAGAACTTAGAAATAATACTGACTTCGCCGCAAATTTCTTTGTAATTTTGGTCGATATTTCTTGACAAAGTTGATAAAATTATAAATGAAACTGTCAATAATAGTCTTGGTTTTGTTTAACTTTATCTAATTTGACCAACGAGCGCTTTCGCCTAAGTAGCAGAGGAGATTTTGTGAAAAAATGTTTTTATCAACATTAATATACATTTTTATACTTTTACAATTTATTTTTTACAAGAAACTTGAATTCCCACCAAGCCACTCTCTGTAGCTTGTCGTTGTCAATAAAAGCGATTATGTGCAGCGTACTATATTTGACTATCGAAACTAAAGTTTTATAGTGGTTTTAATTAAAATAATTTTCTTATAATTATAGGAATATAAATACAATAATTTATATTTATTATAAATTAACCTCACCATTTACATCTTCATAAAAAAATATATATAAACATCTATAAGCGCATTCAGCATCTAGCTCGTTCCCAGTGGGAGAATGAAATTGGCCGATTACTTCAGTTTATTTCTTCATACAAAATGTATACTATATTTTAACGTCTAAAAACTCAGTTGGTGTTTTTTCCTCCTAAATTAAGCTCGTTGATTACATACATTATTTGAAGCTTCTATATTTGGAGAAGAGCGTTTTGAATATTGTTTTCTAAGGACCGTTCTCCTTTGAAAATATACAGCTGACACATCACACCAGTTCTATCGTCAGCCCGTCTTAATAAAAATGTCAGTGACGTTTTGCACGGTGCATGTGTTAATTTTTGGCCTTATTAATTTTCAGAAGGGGTCCGAGCGGACTGTGGCGGTCACGTGGCGGTGCTCAGTGTTTACATTTTAAATATTTGGTGAAGTATCCAAAATAAAATACTTTTATCGGATTCAATTCTCCTTATATTTTAAAAATATACATGAGTGTATAATGTGACGCTTTGGTTAGGACATTATTTGTCTTATAAGGGTTTGGTAATGTCTTAACTAGACAAAACGCGTCACATTATACACTCTTGTATGTTTAAAAAATAAACGTAGAATTAAATTCTTACCAAATTTTAAAATGGAATTCTTCCAAATATCTACTAACACAATAAATAAGTTAACATTTTTGTTGCAATATTACTGGAAATATGTCTAATAAATATTTTTTTGTTTTTTTTTTAACTTTTGCATATAGGTATATGTGGTGTATTAAAATAAGGGAGAATATGCCTACATATATCGCAAAGTAATTGATTGTTGTTTAAGTTTGATTGGTGGATGTATTTTGAGTTTGTCTAAAACTGGTCCATAAAGAAGTATGGAAATTGAAAAAATAAAATTTGTAGGCGTTGCCTAGTTCGCAGGTTAAATAATTTAATTACACGAATCTCACCCGCATAAATAAAGGTTTCAGCTCTTTGACTTCATACACATCAACAGATGAAAGAATTGAAGGGATATAGATGTTCAAATGTGGGCAGAATGGTGAATGTAACACAGTGTGTAAAGTGGCCACTTAAACCAGTCCATGACAGGTCATAAGCCCTGTAGATGCCTAAACTTAGATATAACATTCTCTAAAATGTTCTTCATCTCTGTTGTAATATGTTTACATAAACCATGGAGATATATTGATTAATTTATTTATCATTTTAACAAAATCATTTTTTTGTAAATGATTTAAATAATCGGCTTAAATTTACGTCGATAAGTTAACTACACTAGTAGCTGCCTCTTCTACTCATGTGCGGTTATTGTTTTTGACTGAATTTAACAATTAGGAAGTTCAGTGTGTTTTTTTTTTTTTTTTGTTTATAGAGTATTAAACTAAGCCAAATTTTATTTTTTTTATTTTTATGTCTCGTATCATCAGCGCTTTGATTTTTTTTAAGTTTTGTATTTCTCAAATAACTCCTTGTGTGATGTCAGAGGTTGTTCTATGACAGTTCTTCCGATTGGGTCGTTTACGGAGACCAAACCGGATATCTTTCAAAGCTCTCGTATCATTGGACGGTTCGTAAGAACCAGTGACGTCATTCAAAGTTGTGCATTTTTATTAAAATATTTTATTTTATTTTCGTACATTTTCAAGAAAGTTTACCGCACAATTTAATGATCTATTGTTTACCGCGCGAAAGAAAACATTTTTTTGTGTCCAATTTCCCGTAGGGCTGAAGTTCCTCATTCTGTGGCTATTATGTAACACGAGTCTACAAGACTTGCGTTTTTTGCGATCTTCATATGGATATATCACTGCATTTAGAAGGCATAATTTATGAAAATATGTGAGATTTTGATGTCAACAATATTTTTCCTTGTTATGTAAAGAATTATTAAATATATTAAAGTAATATCAATACAACAATAAATCTGTTATAAAGTGTAAAAGGCAAGTACAACACTTATAATAAGGAAAACATTTGTAAGTGAAAATTCTTGATGGAAGTTCATTGTAATTTATTAAATAAATAAAAGACGAGTGATACTTTAATCCACAAATTTAAAATATCCAGTGACTGGTTTCATCGTTTTTGTGACATTTTCAAGACTGGTATCTTTATTAAAGAGTTCAATGCATTTAAACAGAATAGAGGTAAGGATAGATAATTCAAAATTATATGAAAGTAAATTAAATAAAGTTATTGTTATTTTAAGGATCATTATCATTTTTTTTCGGGGACTTACTTATTAGTTGATATAATGCTATTTTAATGAGTTTAAGTATTGTATTTTTAGTGCCCCATCCTTCTTGAGTGTGATTTTTGTCAATTACGATTTATGAGAAACAAAGGGTTTCTGTTTGTATAAATATATTGAACTCCTTAGTAAAGATACCAGTCTTGAAGATGTCGCGAAAGCGATGAAACCGGTCTCTGGATATTCCAAATTTGTGAATTAAAGGATCACTTTAATTTTATTAATATAATGAATTACATCGAACTTCCATCAAGAATTTTCACTTACAAACTGAAATATTTCTCTAAAATATCCAATGTCAAGAAATATAAATCTATTAAAAGAGCTGAAAACTCATCTTGCCTCCAAAATCGTTCGAGTAATTTATGTCATTGGTCTGTATTTAACAAATGACTTTTCGGCATAACAAAATGCTGCGTTATCTCGTATACTCGTTCCAAAGAAACATCTCTATTTCCTTACAACGTAATGTAGTTTTACCACGCAATTACCAAATTAAAGATCTTGGTATGTATATATATATTTAAATCAAATTTCACGTTTAAGTACCATATGATAAGTGTTGTAGATAAATCTAGTAAAATGCTTGGATTTGTATTTCGAAACTCTAGATATTTTAATAATGCTCCCACAATCTGCACATTGTATGATACCCTAGTCCGCAGCATACTAGAATACTGTTCCATCATTTGGGACCCTTCTGAATCAAACCACATCCTTGAAATAGAGAAGGTTCAAAAGCGGTTTTTGCGATACTTATATTTTCAAGAAAATAATAATGATCCATTCTTGTATCCATCATTATTTCTAGCAGGGACGCTGGATTACAGCACCCTCGAATCTCGTCGTCAAATTTTTCTTGGGAAACATTTCTATAAGCTGATTTCTGGAAGTATGTATAATCCAAATATACTGAAAGAGATCAGTTTGTATGTTTCCAACATATATATATATATATATTTTAATGAATATTAGTGCTTATATAATTTGCCCGTAAATTTTAATTTTATTGGCCATTTTCAAAGAGTTGTAAATAACTTACTATTAGAAAATGGAAATCAAGTTAGTGTAGAGTGGGGCTCGAACCTCGGACCTCTGATCCGTGAGTCGGGAACGCTGGCCGCGGGACCACAACCCGACATAGTTATTGTACTACATATATTTATGCCGTACCTACATAGGAGGTACATAATATTATAATGCAAGTAATATAAACTATAAATTGATATTTTTCTGTGGTTCTGTGTGATACAACCACTCTCGTCCATGAAATCAACTCAAACAATGTAACTTTGTGATTTATTATATAATATGGATTTATTATCCATTATTTTCATTAGAAAATAAATAGTAAATACCACTATGATTTCAGACGATATTAGGTATTCAATTGAAATGTCTACTGGCCGCATTGTTTTAGTAATTAATAGTGCTAAAAACGGCCGTGTGGAGCGCTATATGTCCTGCAATATGACGCATGAAAGTAATTATGGTTTTATGGCAAAAGTACCATCTCAAAATAGTCCTTAAGGAGCAATGTTTGAAATAATCAAATCAAGAATCTTCAAATAATTTTTGTAATCTGCAAGTTTAATCTAGGATAAAAAACCCGCACTGAGGTAATACATTCAAAATATATATATACTTATTTGAATGAAAAATAAGCTATAATAAACGATGGAAATGATTTAAAATAAATGTTAATTATTTAATTAACAAATTAAAACGGGAATGAAGAATACCTTAAATAAGGGAATATGGAAGTCTTACCATTTACAGGGCTTATAATCTGTCATTGGCTGGTTTAAGTGGCTGGTTTCATGGTTTAAGTTTTTAAAAAAAAGTTACTTTCGTACATTTTATGGCCTATAAAACAATAAATTGCAGTGTGTAAAGTGGCCACTTAAACCAGCCAATGACAGATCATAAGCCCTTTCAATGCCTAGACTTCCATGTTCCTTTCTCAAAAATGTTTTCCCTCTCTGTCGCAACAAGTTTAACTGTGAAACATTATTGCGTAAAAACACTTTTAAAAATAAGTATTTTATGTCAAACATGTCGGTAATTGAACTCGAGATCTCTTACGTAGAAGGCAAACGGTGACCATTTGACCACGAGGCAGGCAAAAAACACTCATTTAGAAACTCTGACATTAATTATATCATAATATTTAAAAAACATATTGGAAAAGTAACGTTTATAGCAGAATCTTATAAAAATGCCATTATATCATATCAACCTGGATAAAAATAGTAAATAAAATAATAATGATTAGTCGTTAACTTAAATAAGTAATAACATAATTAATCCCTGTGAAAAATTTCTTATAACAATACTTAACTGACATAATTTTTATATTTAAGAGAGTAATAAATGACTTCGTGGGACAGTAAAAAACAGATTCCAGGTGATTATATTTTTATGTTGCTTTATTTTTTATTTTAAGGTTTATAAACCTGGAAAAAGGTTTTAGCCGTTTTTCTTTATAAAAATCAATCAAAAAAAATTAGGGATTGTGGATGTTTAAACACAGGCAAGATGGTGAAAGTTATAGTGTGTAAAGTGGCCACTAAAACCAGCGAACGACCTAGACTTTCATATTTCTTTCTCAGAAATATTTTCCCTCTCTGTTGCAATAAATCTTTATCTTTACAACTCCCTGGGGAGAAAAATCCATCTTTCTCTACAAACATTTAGTCGTACTCATATTGTTGATTATCTAGGAAAACTAATAAATATAACACATCATTGAGCTGCTAATGGATTCAATCAGTCAGTATCATGTTTAAGATAAAAGAAGTGCTAAGGTAAACACGGCTAAATC
This sequence comes from Micrasema longulum, assembly GCF_059751315.1. Classification (NCBI taxonomy): domain Eukaryota; kingdom Metazoa; phylum Arthropoda; class Insecta; order Trichoptera; family Brachycentridae; genus Micrasema; species Micrasema longulum. Next base: position 173,297 of record NW_028278077.1, read on the forward strand.
AGATCCAATTTCTCATAGCAAAGATTTGAAAAATGCTTTAAATCATGTTAAAAACTGTTTTATTGAAACATATATTTTTTTTAAAAATTACATTTGAATCACCGATTTTTAAGATATATTTTTTTAGATAACATACGGTTATACAAAAAAAAACAGTTAATGCAAATTAAAATAGTCGAATTAATTTATCATAAATTAGTTACATACATATGTACGTCTTACACGAGTTGTGGGCTAAGTGAAAAAGAAAAAGCATTCAATGGAATGTATAAATCTATGTAATATGTATATTTCTTGACAATACTCATTATGTAACCTGTTGAGTTTTTTGTTTAATAGTTTTTGATTTAAATTCTTACTGATTTTGGTGCGTGCCACATCAGAGTATTGTTACTCTGGTGGGTACTAAGAGCATAGCATATAAATATAGCACAGGGACTATAATCTCTCTATTTCATTTTTTCTCGAAGTCTTCGGTCGTCGAGGAGCGCACTGTGCTTTAAAATATATTGCGTACAGTCCACTACTATCAGGATCTTTTATTTAGTAAAGATCGCCGCCATTTGTATTGAATTGGCAACCAGCACCACACTGCACACACTTTCCCATTACCCATATAAAATGTGGAGAAGGTCCAACACAGATTCATGAATTTCAAATTTAACATTCCAATTTAAGAGCTTAACTATAAATGTTTGATGAAGCAGTTAAAATTAATGTGTATTAGTCATAGAAGGAAAATTTCAGATTTAGTGCTGCTTTCAAAGTTATTAAATAATGTTCTTGACAGTCCCGAACTTTTAAATTTTGTGAATTTTCATGTGAGACAGCCTGGAACGAGACTAAATACGACTTTTTCTGTTAGTTGCATAGTTTTAGGCTTATGTATAAGTCACTGCACAACTCTGCTCCGGAATATCTAAGGGAACTATGCATTCCAGATGAACTAGCTGACAGGCGTCTCACGCTTAGATCAGCTACGTCTACGGCGAGATTAAAAGTTATTATACCTCTACGCAAACAGCGCACTAAATTTAGTGAACGCGCATTTGCGCTCGCAGGCCCTATGGCATGGAATGCTCTCCCAGCAGAGGTGCGAGGCTGTGAAAGTGAAGTGATGTTTCGGAAAAAACTTAAAACCCACTTGTTCTCTAAATCATTTGAATAAATCCGTAGCATGTGACAACAAATAAATTGTTTTAATTGAATTACAAATTTAAAAGCTTCAATTAAATTAATTTAACAATAGAATCACTATGTAAAGCGCCCTTCAGGTGTTTTATTACGAAAATGGCGCTATATAAGTTATCCATAATAATAATAATAATAATAATTCAAACTTTACTAAATACTAACCTATTCCACGGCCCCACATGTTAGCAAACAAACACGGAAACTTAAATTCATTTTATTTATCTTCATTAAAATTAATATCATTACTTTTTTTTTTAATTTATTTCAACAGAGAGGGAAAAATTTTTGAGAAGGGAATATGGAAGTCTAGGCATTAACAGGGCTTATGACCTGTCATTGGCTGGTTTAAGTGGCCACTTTACACACTGTGTAACATTCACCATTCTGCCCAAGTTTGAACATCCACATTTCCTCAACTCTTCCATCTGTTGACTTTTGTGAAGTAAAAGAGCTGAAACCTTTATCACGTGGGTGAGATTCATCCGGCTGAACCAAATCACCTACTAGGCAACGCCTGAAAACAACTTTTCAATTTTTATACTTCTTCTTTTACCAGGTAGTAATTCAACAATGTTTGATTATGTCCAAATGCTTGCAGACTGGCTGGATTTCCTCCCTAGGGAGTTGTTCATATTTAAATTTATTTCAACAGAGAGGGAAAAATTTTTGAGAAGGGAATATGGAAGTCTAGGCATTAACAGGGCTTATGACCTGTCATTGGCTGGTTTAAGTGGCCACTTTACACACTGTGTAACATTCACCATTCTGCCCAAGTTTGAACATCCACATTTCCTCAACTCTTCCATCTGTTGACTTTTGTGAAGTAAAAGAGCTGAAACCTTTATCACGTGGGTGAGATTCATCCGGCTGAACCAAATCACCTACTAGGCAACGCCTGAAAACAACTTTTCAATTTTTATACTTCTTCTTTTACCAGGTAGTAATTCAACAATGTTTGATTATGTCCAAATGCTTGCAGACTGGCTGGATTTCCTCCCTAGGGAGTTGTTCATATTTAAATTTATTTCAACAGAGAGGGAAAAATTTTTGAGAAGGGAATATGGAAGTCTAGGCATTAACAGGGCTTATGACCTGTCATTGGCTGGTTTAAGTGGCCACTTTACACACTGTGTAACATTCACCATTCTGCCCAAGTTTGAACATCCACATTTCCTCAACTCTTCCATCTGTTGACTTTTGTGAAGTAAAAGAGCTGAAACCTTTATCACGTGGGTGAGATTCATCCGGCTGAACCAAATCACCTACTAGGCAACGCCTGAAAACAACTTTTCAATTTTTATACTTCTTCTTTTACCAGGTAGTAATTCAACCCCACAAACAAATTCCAGGATGATATTAAAAATGGGGTAAAATCGTCTAAAAATGAATTTTGTTCTGACAATTCTATATTAACCAAAATAATTCAATCTAATCCGCAAATTCCCAGATTATATGAATTTATAAAAATTCATAAAGATAATAATCCCATTAGACTGGTAGTGTCTTCTTGTACTTCCCCATCCTTTAAATTAGCCTCATTTATAACCAATACTGCAAACTATTTAAGCAATATTCAGTGTTTTTGAGATTTTTTTTGTTGATATATTCATTATAATTTATATATAGTTCGTTTTAAGGTTTCTATACTATTGAAGCAAAACTCCAATTGACTACATATTATTGTTGGCAATTATTGTCTCGAGGAAATAGTGAGTAAATATATATGTGACGCGTTTCGTTTTGTTTGGACCTTTTCAAACAGGACATTATCAATAGAGTTTAAAACGACGAAACGCGTTACATATATATTTTTTTAAAAAGTTGAATTAAATGCAATAAAAGTGTATTATTTTTGATACCTAACTAAATTCAATCATTTTTTATTTAGTACAAAAAATATTCTCATTAAGTTTGTACCCAACACAATAAATATTTTAACAATACCACCTGTAAAACAACATTTGATAAGTTCATTTGATAAAGACCATCACCAACAGAATATTTTTTTTAATGTATATTTGAAACACTCACTTTGTGATTGTTTCTTAAAACCAAAATTTAAATAAACCATTGTAATTTTCCAGCACCTATTTTATATTTTATTACTGACCGATTTAATTTACATAGGAAAAACTAAAAGAAAATTTCATATAAGTGTAAAATAACACTTTAGGTGCATTAACAATAATAATTTATCTGAATTCTCAAACCATCTGATAGAAAATAATCATAATTTTAATAAAGACAATTTGTTCAAGGTTAACATTTTTAAAATCAAACATTAGAATTTGACGACTTAGAAATTTAAAAAATAATAAATTATAACAGACTTGAATAAACAATGAAAATTTTCTGTAGTCCACTCCTATCTTCTTCTTATTTTTTGCATCCGCTCCTAAGTGGAGCACGTGGACATCACCGCCGATTCCAGGAGACCCTACCGCTAGCCAGCGCTCTCGCCTCCTTCCACGTCAATCCCGCGTCCGTTAGTTCCGCAGAATAAAGTCAAAACATCGTCTTTGGCGACCTTCCAGGACGGCGGATGCCCGCAGGCGTAAAGAAGAAGCGACTTGGGTTTAGGTTCTCCCGAGGCACGCGCAACACGTGTCCAAGCCAGGTCCATCGCCTCATTCTCAAGACGCTCGTCGCGGGAGGCTGCTACGTCCGTTCTCGGACTAAAATATCAGTTATGGAATCGAACCAACTTTTCCCCAATATTCTCTTCAAGCACTTACTCAAAACACAAAACTCAGAAGTTCGGTGTTTTGAGCTTTAGTAAGGTGCCAAGATTCGCATCCATACAGGAGTACTGGCATTATACTGAATTCGAAAAAAAAAAAAAAAAAAGAGTGCAGAACTTATATACAAAACAATAATTGCCCCTCATTGGAACTATTGCTCTACTATATTATATTTAGCTAACGAGGGAGACATAAACAAGTTTGAAATACTACAAAATAGAGCAATGAGAATTATACTGAAAAAAAAGCAAATATAATAGTGTTGAAAAAATGAGAAAACAATTGAACTGGATAGGAATAAAGAAAAGACTATTGTATAATGTATTTGTATTTATATATAAAGTGTTTAATAATCTCATGCCAAAGTATTTTATAAGTGAAATTATATTAAATAGAAATGTACATAAATATAGGACAAGAAATAGAAATAGGATAAGACTACCACTTAAGAAAAAAACAAAATCACAAAATAGCTTAATGTATAAAGGGTTAAAACTGTATGATGAGATGCCTGAAAGTATGAAGAATGAAAGAAAACTTACGGATTTAAAAAAAAAATGTTATGTTTATTGTAATAATGTAGTTATGTAAGAAATATTTAATAAGTATTTGTTATAATTGTAAATATATTAGTTAATATACAATGTAATATTAACTAACTTAAGTAAATAAATAAAAATAAAATACAAGTTTTTGTATAAAGCATGACATAAAAATACTCTATTATAATAATGGGCAGAGGGTGGAAGTATGCATAAAGAGCTCGTCACTCGCCTAGAAATTACTGGACCAAATTTTAACATAATGCGTGTTGTCTGGAACTCAAGTTTATACTTGGTCAAAACGAAATGCCGATTTTTCAACTCCTGTATAATGCCAGTACTCCATTCCTGTCTAGTCAAGCAAATACACAAGAAATAATGAAACCATAAAACCATTATGAATGTAAAGTGTTTATTGAAGAAATTTTTTTTTTAATTTGCATTAACTTTTGTGAAAGTGCACTTATGACTTGATCGTTTTGTGTACCAGACGCCTTAATGTGATGGGCAATTATCGTCTTTATTCTGGTTTTTTTTCAACTATATCAGCAGTTATGATTTATTACTAAGAGGATGGTGCATTAACAGCTGTAATGTGCACCGCTTTATTAAATGCGTCTAGACTCTCATAACGTTTAGTTTATGGACTTGAGATGTCAACAAGAATAAAAAAAAGATGTCTTAGAACGTAATTAGAGAACGGAAAGCTTAGACTCACATATTTCGTTCGAAAAAATGTTTTCATCTGGTATATGAACACATTGTTGGTTTATACAAACAAATATGGATAAAAATACATATATTAAAAGGGGTAAAGAGTTGGTAAAGAGGGAAGGAAAGAGGGGGAAAAATAAAAACTTACATATTCAAGAAGTGACATTTCATACGTGGTTTGAATGTTAATAAAAAAGGGGCGTCTCTGACATTAACGGGTAAATTATTCTATAATCAAGCAGCTACTACTGTGGAATAGGAGGCAAAAAATTAAGAGGTGAAAGGGTATTTTTATTATTATTTTTTTTAATTATTTATTCCAGTAAAATGGCTTTAAAGTGCAGAGCCAATTCTACTATATAAACATGAACGTAAATATAAATATAAACAAAAATATAACAATAAACATAAATATAAACATAAAATAAAATTTTATATTGCAGCACTTATGGTGGTCTTAACACATCGCGCCATCGCTCGAACAACGGTGATTGGATCCACTCAGCAGTAGCTAAGAGAATTTTGTTATTAGAGTTTTTTAGGCGTTCCCATAGGCTCTAGGCTCTTTGGCGAAGCAGGGCAGCGAAGGTGTTTATTCGTCCAGCTGTAAACATTTCAGAGGCACTGCAGTACCAAGGCAATCAGAATAATTGTCTGTATGAGTTGTTATACGTGATCCTTAATTTATTCCACGCTCCTTGCGTATAGTTTTTCCAAAGTTCCGCTGTATACATGGACGTCAAATACGAAGTAAATATGATTTTCTTCACTTTGTTACTGCATTGAAAGAAGCGTCTCGCTAGCATAGAGGCCCTGACATTGATGGTTCTTCTCTGTCTCTCTATGTCCCGATCGTCTTTACAATTATCAGTCAGTATGTGCCCTAGATATTTGACTTTTGCAGTTACCGTTAAACTGTTGTTGTCTAGGAATACAGGTGGTGATGGGTGCACGAACTCAGAAAGTGACGTCTTGTGTTTAAATATATATACGGCAGATTTTTTTGCATTGTATATCATATTTTGGTCAATTGCACATTTTTCGCAAATATTGAGCAACAATCTCATACTATTAATAGATGTAGTCAATAATACCATATCATCTGCATAACTCATATTGTTAGCGCAGACGCCGTTAACATGACATCCGACTTTGGATAAATTAAGAAGCATGGTGAGATCATCAATATATAAATTAAAAAGTGCCGGAGACAGACAACCTCCTTGTCGGACTCCACATTTCAAATAAAAAGGCGAAGATGTAGCATCTCCCCATTGGAGGAAAGGGTTCTCTCGTTACTAGAACGAAGAGTTAGCCCGTGCTGTGATTGAGATTGGAAGAGCTCTCTCAGATAAACAGGTGAAGTGGGATTATTTAAAATATTATGAAAAAGTGATAGAATATGAATGTTTCTTTTATGCCTGATACTAAGCCAGTGTAGTTGCAAACGACATTTGGTTATGTGGTCGAATTTGCGAAGATTAAAGATAAAACGTATTAAAACATTCCGCATTTGTTCCAACTTATCAAACAATTTGAAATTAGCATCTGGATAACATACATCTGCATGATCAAGGATTGGAAGAAGTAAGCTCGGGACTAATGTTAGCTTAAAATTAATTGGCGAAATTGTCTGCTATCTTTTATGTGGGTGCAGCTGCTATAAAGTTTACGACTAACTTTGTTAACCTGATCGTGCCACTCTAAATACTTATGATTGATAAAACCTAAGTTATTGAATTGAGCAATGAATGGACTTTCTGTGTAATCTGTTTTGAAAAGAGGAAGTGTGAAAATCAACTTTTGAATACATTTTTCAGTTATATACTATTTTTCGGTAAAATAATGAAGCAGAATACATTATTGACTAATTTTTTGATTTTTTTTGTTGCGTCCTCCTGTTCTCTTCATTTGAAAAAAACAAACGCAACAATTATACCAAATACAATATTTTACTTACATTCAAAAAAATGTTTGACCGCAAAGTCAATAGTAATAATATTAAAAACACATGAGAAATAAACAAATACACCTTCAAACAGAAAAACATGAGCATCAAATTTATATTATAATGAATATGTTTACTGAATTCGTTTTGGTATCCAATCATGTTTATAAAAAATGGCTTTTTCACGGCTTGTGACATTTGTGCCGTTACCCAAAGTAATTCGGTTGTATAAAGTTTAGTGTGCAATTATCGGAACGTCGAAAAAGATGACATTTTAATACCTTCCACATTTTGTTTGACTTTACGCTCCAGTTAAGTAGCTCATAAAATCCACAGTTTCCGAGATCGGAAGTTGTAGCAAAAATCCAATTTCGTCCCATTTCGCGAAACTTCCGGGGCATATTAAATACAAAATATTCAATAGGTTTGTAATTTAAAAGTTTAAAATGCGAAACATTTGCGATAGTTGTAGTCATAGATAAATGGATTACAGTTCCGTGGACAAAATATAACTTAAGTCCTAAACAAGTGTTTTCGACTACCGCACATTCACTGAAACTGGAGACATTGGCTGTGCACGTGCAAACCACGAACCCACTGCGTAAAATTTTAAATAATCCCACTTCGCCTGTTTATCTGAGAGAGCTCATGCAACCTTTTTCACAACACGGACTATCTCTTCGTTCTAGTAACGAGAGAACCCTTTTAATACCCTGTCATCGCTCTTATTTTCTTGCCACCGCTTTCACAGTAGTAGCCGTTCGATTGTAAAATAATCTACCCACTAATGTAAGAGACGTCCCTTCTTTATTCACATTTAAGTCAAGAACCAATGAACAAAATGACTCGCCTACAATCTGTATTGAATGCCACAGCCCGACTTATTTTCGGAATCTCTAAGTTCAGTCATATCACTCCACTACTTCGGGATCTACACTGGCTACATTTTCCACAGAGGGTTGAATACAAACTCTGTTGGCTTATGTATAAGTCACTGCACAACTCTGCTCCGGAATATCTAAGGGAACTATGCATTCCAGATGAACTAGCTGACAGGCGTCTCACGCTTAGATCAGCTACGTCTACGGCGAGATTAAAAGTTATTATACCTCTACGCAAACAGCGCACTAAATTTAGTGAACGCGCATTTGCGCTCGCAGGCCCTATGGCATGGAATGCTCTCCCAGCAGAGGTGCGAGGCTGTGAAAGTGAAGTGATGTTTCGGAAAAAAAACTTGAAACCCACTTGTTCTCTAAATCATTTGAATAAATCCGTAGCATGTGACAACAAAATAAATTGTTATAATTAAATTACAAATTTAAAAGCTTCAATTATATTAATTTAACAATAGAATCACTATGTAAAGCGCCCTTGAGGTATTTTATTACGAAAATGGCGCTATATAAGTTATTCAAAATAATAATAATAAGATTGAAATGTCACTATCTAAATATTTAAATTGTTCCTTTATCCTTCTTTTTTCCTTCCCATCCCCTCTCCTCTTTTCATAGTACCTATAGTGTTAATTTATTTTTTTGCATATATTTATTTTTGTTAATCTTTGCTTTTAATTTTTGTATAAAATTGTATGATTCAATATGTCCATGTATTTATAATTTTCTCAAACTGAACGGCTTGGGTAGGTAGGAAGAAATTGCCTTAAGGCAATATGCCCGCCCTTATATGTATGTTTATTGAATATGTTTATAAAGTGTCAAATTAATTAATAAAATCGCATAATGAGGAAGTTCAGTGGTTTAAAAAAAAATTAAGATTCATCAACATTTTGAGTTTGTCCAAATTTTCGTATACAAGGACTGGATTCAACTCCCTGGGGAGCTGTTAAAATTAACGTATTACAACAGAGATGAAGAACATTTAAGAGAAGGCAACATAGAAGTCTAGGCATCTACAGGGCCTATGACTTGTCATTGGCTGGTTTTAGTGGCCGCTTTACACACTGTGTAACATTCACCATTTTGCCCATATTTGAACATCTATATTTCTTCAATTCTTTCATCTGTTTATGTTAATTCAATTAGATGAATCTCACCCGCATAAATAAAGGTTTCACGGACACGCTAAATTTAAATAATGATGGCGATAAAATTATCATTAAAATTTCTTTTGTGGTCCTGTGGGTAGTGTTGCCGACTCACGGATTACAGGTCTAAATTTAAGTTTCATCTAAACTTAGCCTCAATGTATGAGGTGACATTAATTTTCATGACGTTTTGACATCGTGGAATGTTCAGAAGGTGATTATTACAGTTTTTTTTGTATGAAAGCGGCTTGGCAGTTTTAAGCAGAATATAGAATTGACCTTCCAGGGCCTTGATAATGATGGACGAAGATAAAGACGTTATAGATAAATTCCCTCTAGTAATTATACAAATATACTACTAACCCCCCACCTTCAAGTTTTGAGTAGGTACATCGATATGAATCAAGGGGAATCATACGTCACGATACACATATCTACGCTCTAAAATGACATAACTTCAGTATGACGTCATAGTTAAAGATAAAAGTCTCCCGACCGACTACACAGGTATAGTACCGATACCCCCACCATCAAGTTTTGATGTAAGTACATAATTTTATATCGACGAGTCAAGAACCCCTCTATACGTTTATCTACGCATTAAAAGTCTCAAAAAAAATTTCCACCGAGCAGTTTTTCCTTTAATTATGATTTATTAAAATTTTCAATCCTTTTGAGGTTGGGACTTTTTTTCTTTAAAGCCTATTAAAAATATGAGAGAGAAATAAGTAAGTTTTGAAGTCGAATTAAATTCCGACATTACTGTCACTTTAATTGAACGAACGCCTAGATGTGAAAATAATGTCGCTAGGTTCTCTCCTATTAACGAATAGGAGTATCTAGGCGTCCGACACAGATTATATGCGTCAGAAAGTTACCACTCTTAAAACATAATTTAGTTATCATATTTTTTCTATCTGTTTTACTATCTTTCCGAGTGTATGTATCGAGAAGTTATAGGAGCCGGCTTTGTAGCCAATCGGAACAGATTGGTAGATACATACAGACGATTGCTAAGCGTGCTGTCTAGGCAATTTCCAAAAGTCATGCAAAATTCATGTTCAAGCGAGCATTTTTTGCTTGAATTGGGATTTATTGAAGTTTATAATCGCTTTGAAGTGAGCACTTTTTATTAAAGAAGCCTATTTAAAATATAAATGAGAATTATTTTCAATATTATTAATTAAAATAAAATAAACTATTTTAAGACGTCACTCCCCATTATGTACACAAGAATTGTTTATTTCTTTTACGTAATGGGAAACGTTAATGTAAATATATGTATTTGATTAATGTAAAAAATTGTATTTAGTTGTAATATTGTATTTTTATTTGTTATTAATAAATTTTAAAAAATAAAAAATGTTAATGACGTAAGGAACGGGGACTAATTGTTTGCGGTCATTCCATTGGCTTGTTTCGATCATATAATGTCGATATGACAAGTATATGCAGATAGTACTGAAGTTAAGTATACCATCTCGATATATACAGATGAAGATAGCGTTCATAATCGAGGCACTGAACTTCACAACATTAATATCTCATTTCTTTAAAATTGTAGACTGGCCGCTTTCTGCATAACTACGTTCAATTATGTCTGTGATTATATAAACTTTTCGACACAATCTTTATGTAAACAAACGTTTTTTTTGTATTCCGTACATAAATGCGTAGATCTGTTGGTTTTCAAATGAGATAAAATGAATTACGTAACCAGCTAACACTCTTAAAACCTTGTTAACTATGCCAAATATCGCCATTAACATACGAAGTCTTTTTTTTCAGACATTTTATCTTAAATCTTGCACGATAAACATGTGTTTTTTGCTCTCCGAATTAATATGATGTATTAAATTTTTACGTGCGCAGTGTGGCGAGATGCGTGCAAAGATATTTAAGGGTAGCGAGATACTGAGTTAGTGGTTTGAAGAAAATTATCTTGCCATTTTTTTACGGTAGAAACGATGTTCTTATCTGACAGTTTTCTTGTAGGCGGGACGATAGCATTTTAGATAAAGGGGAAAATATTTTTTTTGAGAGTGGTCAAATATTTTGTTTTCTTTTGAGATGTTTTTATTTATTTGAATGTCCAGTATGCCAAAAATAACCGTAGATAAAGACGTCAAAAGTTTGAAAAAAAAAATACCCCTGAGTAACAATTCTCTAGAGAAGCCCTTAAGCTCTATTTTTATTTATTTATTTAACTTTTGTACATAATGTTATTTGTACGTTAGCGGGCTTATTGCCAGATGGCAATTTCTTCCAATCAACCAGTAAAATAAAAGTTTTATTTTATAATTCAAGTTACAGAACATATTCAAATAGAAAAAAATATTAAAAAGCTAAAGATTCATAAAAATAGAAATAAACGTATTTGTTTAAAAATTACCATAAATCAAAACTTTTATTACTCAATGGAAAAAAGGAAAAAAGAGGAAAAAGGAAAGAGGAGAGATTAAGGAAGAGAAAAGAGATGTTTCTTCAGACGTGATTTAAACAGAGGTAATGTAGTAACATCTTTGATGGTGGCTGAGAGATGATTCCACAGTCGAGCCGCATGGACACTATATGAGTTAGAGAAGAAAGAGGAATTGTGGATGGGTATTAAGAGAGTGCCTTGAGAATAAGAACGAAGAGGTAAACCATGAACTGATAAGCGTTGAAATTTTTCACGCAGGTATATAGTGCGTTAGGACTATGAAGTACATTGAACAGAAGTGAGAGGGAGTGATAGTTTCTCCGCTGTCTAATTTTGAGCCAGTCTAATTTTAAGCCAGTCTAATTTTGAGACACTCGAGCCGCATGGAACAAAAGCGTTTCAAATTTTCGCTTTGATTTTTGTTCGGTTTTTAGTTTAAACGTGTCATTACACGTTTAACTCGCAATTCTCAACGCAAGTACCTACGGCTCACGTATTGCTGTTATCTGCAGCTAAGTTCATGGTAAATAATAAAAAAATGTGTTTTTTTGTATGGAAGACTCTATTAGGTAACTCTAAGATAAAAACATTAAATTCTGAAGGCATTATAATTTTGTTAATTTTTGAACACATTAATAATTAGAATCATTTTGATCACATGATAACAACAACAAACCATCACGCCGTTTCCCCCAAAGGGTGATCAGAGAAGATAGAACGCCATATCACTCTTATATTTACAAAACATTACGTCATATTAACAGGGCGAATGACAGGTCATAAGCCCATACTTAAATGCAATAACAAAAAAAATTTGAATTTGCACACTTACTTTCTATGTTTACCGGTTTTGTCAGGACACTAATTTACCATAAGTGTTGTCCAAAAATATAAACCGACGTGCTGATACTACAAATGCTATTAGAAGGTAACACCATGATGAGTACCCTTTTGGAATTAGCTTCTAATAGTGTGTGTTGTATCAGCACGTTAGTTTTTTTTGTGCAACTACTATGTTGAAGGTTATGGTACCGTGGCATAAACGAGGGTACTATATGCGAACCCGGCAAAATTCATCTTTCTTTATTTTGAACAAATCACAAAAAACTGATACAATACTTAACTTAAACTTTTTTTTAAACTTCATTTTTTCATTATAATCAGTAAATATTCTTTACGTTAGTAGTGATGACATAAGCATGATTATATTAAGAAACAGTAGTGAAATAATTAATATAATATAATTTCATACATTCCAACTTTACAGTACTCAAGTTGAGGTTGCCATGTTTGCAGCAAACCCGATAATTTAAAAGTCAAGTTCTTACAAATAAAGCCATATTTTGACTGACAATGTTATAATTATTGTAAAAAAATGTATTCTGAATGAGTTTCAATTAATATCCCATTTTATTTAGATTTTGGATTTTGCCGGGTTCGCAAGTACTACTCTGCATATGCATCACGCAAATATTTATTAAAAAAAACAATGTGTGTTGTTGGATTTGCATGTTAGTGTTATTATTTAAGCGAGGAAGAGATGGGTATGACTCGAAACCGGTAGACATAAAAAAGTCGGTAAGTGGTTACATATAAATTTTTACTAACATTAAAGTTCATATTAAAGTCCAAATTAGAACCTTAAGACAGGATTAATTGGATAAGAATTGTTAATTCTCTTGTTTTTTAAAATGAAATGCATTTTAAATTGGGAGCATAATTAAACTTTCTAGCTGTGAGAGCAGAATTATTTTTCCACTCCTTGATTATGCAGGTGTATGTTATCCAGATGCTAATTCTGGATTGCTTGATAAGTTGGAACCATTGCAGAATGTTTGTATACGTTATATATTATTTTTAAACTTCGCAAATTCGACCACATAACCATATATCGCACGCAACTACGCTGGCTCAGAATCAGGGCCCCGATTACAATGGGAACTCAACATTTATCTTCAATTTTATCTTCAAAGTAAAATCAAGTTTTTTTTATGAAAAGCAGAGTTTGCATACATTTTTTTCTTTTAACATGTTCAATTAAAGGTTAGCGACAAAGATACTCAAAAGTCTCATGCAAATATACTCATTTTCGTACACAAATATCGGTTTTTCTTTATAGACAGTCGAAGATAACTCTCTTAACTTCCCATTGTGATCGGCTCTGAGATGACATAATGCGCACGCGTTGTAAGGTACAATGGAAACATTTCTCGCGAAATATTGCCGCTATGAAAAATAAATATGACCATTTCAACTCGCGGCGACACGTTGCATGTCGATAGAGCCAGCTTCATAATACCTCGGTATAAGACATAAGGATGTTAACAGAGTTATCTTCAATTGTCTATTAAGTAAAATTGAATTTTCAATTGAATTGTCAGTAACTTGTACTTGAAGATTATTTTTAAATCCATACATAATACATTTTCATTTTCGTACAAAAAATCAGATTTTACTTTATAGATAATCATTGAAGTTTACTGCGTTAATTTTCCATCATAAGGAATGTAAAGTGCTAATTAATATAATTATTTGGAAAATGTTGAGCATCTTAACTTCTCATTGTAATTGGGGTCCAGGCATAGAAAAAACATTCATATTCTATCACTTCATAACAATAATTTTAATAATCCCACTTCACTCATTCATCTGAAAGAGCTTTTCCAACCTCTATCAGAACATGGGCTAACTCTTCGTTCTAGTAACGAGAGAACCCTTTTAATACCCATTACCGCTGTAATTTGTAAGAGACGGGTACGCCTCAAAATCATTAGACATCAAAAGTCGGTAAGTGGTTAAATACAAATATTTATTTATCATAATTAAAAAATTTAACCACAAAGGTAATGCTTTAAACATAAATAATGATTAAGCGCAGAACGGCCGGTGAAAATGTCAAAGTTTGAATTGTTTTGTATTTTGAATTTTAATTTCAATTTTAATTAAACTTATACACTAAGTTATCTTTTTAAATGCTTTTTCTTATACACTTACTTAGTTAATTACATTATTATATTCCTGACATCTAGCGACAAACATTAAATGCTGATTTTCCTTCAGTTTCCTACCAAGCCTTCGAAGTTTTCCGCTAGATATCACTGCTTGCCATGTTGAAAGTTAACCTTTATTTCTTCCGTTCATTCTACCTTTTACTTTTCGTTTTTCAAAACAATTTTTCACTTCTGCTGAAATATATAAATATTGGTCAACAATCAGTGTGCATGAATTATGAGCATTATGATAATATTATGAGAACCAAAGTGATAAAATAATTAGTGATTTTATTTGTCTTCTACTACGGTTAGTGAGAAAACTTGCTAATTTTAGGAATATTTTATATAAAGTAAAGGTTGTTAAAATATTTATTTTTCTCTTGTTCCAGAAACTTCTCTACACCTGAAGCAAAAGGAAGCTTTTGATGTTCTTTTGAACGGAATTCTTTGTCAAGGGTTGTTCCTGAAGGAAATTTAACTTTTAATCAGTTTTGGAACTCGTTAAGTGATAACGTGATTTTTTAGGTAAGTGAAGTTAACTTTTGCATAATCCGTTTATTGTAAGTACTTTTTATATTTTTAAATATGCGTATTAAAGTTCAAGACCAAGCCGCGAAGCTTCTTCAAATTTATTGTTTAACATTATAACATTTACAACATAAACGACACAGTCTAATTACAATAGTAAAATACAGAAACATAATATAGTAAATTCACAAACATAATAAAAATATCTTTACCAATGACAAAACGAGGATAGAAAATATAAACAAAGGATACTGTTTTGTGAGTCGGATAGAATCAGAAACATTTGATTTTA
Source organism: Micrasema longulum (assembly GCF_059751315.1). Classification (NCBI taxonomy): domain Eukaryota; kingdom Metazoa; phylum Arthropoda; class Insecta; order Trichoptera; family Brachycentridae; genus Micrasema; species Micrasema longulum. Next base: position 188,715 of record NW_028278077.1, read on the forward strand.
CTAAAACTGATAATGGTGATTAAGTATCTTTAAATTTTACTCAAATGTATAATGGTCCATTGTTCAAGGTGTTCACGGTGGTTCCATGAAATTTTTCTGTATTTATTCATCATATGATACGGCCTAAGCCAATTACAACAATCATATGAAGACACATATGTACAAGAAACTAAAATTCATAAAACTATGTAGCAAAGGCAAACAAAGACAATGAAATAATAATATACAATATATTCATAAACACGATAAACATATTAAACTTTGAGCTTAACCGTACAAGACTATCTTCATCCCACATTGTTTTAGTGGCAAAAAGATCTACACAAAGCCAGAAAATCTATCATAAAAAAATCCAAGTTGCGTGACGGATTGACAAATCTACACGTTCTGGACATTGGGGAATAAAAACAAAAGTTGCTCTTAGAAGATTTGATAAATAACAGATTTCCACTTCTGGTGACGCGGTTGGGAACAAGAAACGAAATTGATTGCAACAGAGATGGGACATACTAATAGTATTTTGAAAATGCGTAGAGGGTCCATCTCAGTTCTGCGTGTCTCCAATGAAGACATAAAGAGATCGCTCTATTTAAAAATAGGAATAATAATCCGAGCAACATTTTTCATGGAAAACGGTGTTGGACAGACTCTATGTAGTCAAATTAACAAGGCTGCAGCAATATCAGGGTACCTCAAAAATACCGTGTGGAGGAATAAGCACATGAAACTGGACAGTAAAATGAGAATATCCAAAACATGCGTTAGACCGATAGCCACCTACACAAAACAAACGAGGGCAGACACTTCCGAGAGAAAATCTCGGCTGAGAAGTTCGGAGATGCAAACTCAACGACCCATAACCGGGAACCGCATTTGAAACATTGATACTTGGAGCACGTACAGTACGGAAGGTGGGGAAAACAACAAAGGCGGTATTGTAATTACTATGTCAACAGAATGGCGGAAGACAGACAAGGGAATCCTGAAGGAAGAAGACTCCCGGGCAGACCCCCAAAGAGGTGGCCCGATAGCTGACAGTTAGAGTCCATCCACAAAACCTGTAGAAAGAATGATGAAAAAGAAGAAGCATTATGCTAGATTAATTCTTTTTCACTAATACTCGTAATGGTCGTCAAGTATCGTTTTACTGATACTCATAATGGTAGTTTGATACCTATTGATTTTACTCCAATTAAAAATGGTCGTTAATTGATTATTAAAACTAATGTCTGAGCACCCGGTAACAAACTATTATTTAATAATTTATCGGGACAAAATATGTTTTCATAATTTGTTCTATTTATAATGTATAAATAAAAAAAAAAAGGTAGCTTGCGAAATAGTCATATTCATAATGGTGGTTAAATATCCTTTTACTCATACTCTTATTAGTAGTTTGATTCCTGTTAATTTTACTCTGGCTGATAATAGTGCGTTTGATGTTACTTATGTTCATAATGGCGGTTAAATACCTTTTCACTCACACTTAATATAGGGGTTGTATCATCATCATCATTCCCTTTCTGCACCTAATGGTGTATAGAGCACTCCATTGGTTCATCAATCGCAGCGTATCTTGATTATTCTTGTTACATGAAGTTATAATGATCAGTCAAAACACCTATTCTTAATAAATATTTCATGTGGTTTAATACCTATTAATTTTATTTATGCTTATTATGGTGGTTAAATACTTTTTTACTCATACTTTTGATGGTGGTTAAATACCGTTTAATTTTACACATACGCATTTTGGTAGTGAAATACCTTTTGATTTTACTCATGCCTAGAATAGTTTTTGATAATATTTCTACTCATTCTCATAACGGTGGTTTAATACCTTTTGATACTACTCAAACTGATGATGGTGGCTTAATACCTTTTGATACTACTCAGACTGACGATGGTTGTATAATACCTTTTTATACTTCTCAAACTGATAATGGTGGTTTCATACCTTTTGATGCTACTCAAACTGATGATGGTGGTTTAATATCTTTTGATACTACTCAGACTGATGATGGTTGTTTAATACCTTTTGATACTACTCAAACTGATAATGGTAGTTTAATACCTTTTGATTTTACTCATACTCATAAGGGTAGTTACTTGTAATGATGGATTAACACCTTTGATTTTGATCATACTTATAATGTGGTTGAGGGACTTAAAATGGTGGTTTAAGTACTCATCACGGTGGTTAAATATATTTGATGTACTTACTTTTGATGCTCGTATCAGGGTGCGGTGGGGCGCGCTGGCCCGGCAAGCTGACGGCGGGCAGCGGCAGCGGCTCGGCGGGAGGGGAGCGGGCGCGGCTGCTGGCGGCGGCCATGCTGCCGGAGCGGGAGCCTCTCGCCTGGTGACGTCACGGGATGGGGCTGCTCGTGGCCGCAGTCGTGACGCTGGCGTTCGTCGTCCTCATGGGTGAGGAGCCCCGTTTCTAAACATTACAATAAACATACAAATATATGCATGTAATTTACTAATCACACTCCTGACTCATTTAATGTTTTTAAATAATTTAATTTAATATACTACCATAATAAAAGTACATTTAAACAGTCTTAATAAGCATAAAAGTAAAATATCGCAAAGGATTATTTAACCGTCTAGGTCTTCGCGGTGTAGTGGTTAAGATGCTTGACTAACACTTGGAAGGTTCTGGGTTCAATTCCCGGTGAGAACACAAAAATAAATGTGATTTTTCTCAAGTCTGAGTATTCTGTGATGTAATTCACCTCTGTAATTGGGCTTCTTGGCCTGTTGTGGTGCAAAAAAAATATTAAAGCATGAAATAAAGCCAGTGTCATTGAAATACAATTTTTAAAATCGAGTGATGTTAGGAAAATAAACAAAAAATATTTAAATTACGATGTATGCGAGTGTGTGTGAGAGCGCATGGCGGCGTAGGTATGGGAGTGGGATTTGGTACTGGTATACATCGAAAAGATAAGATATATTGTTACCAACAAATAATAAAGAAACGTAATTATAAAAAAAACATTCTTGAAGAATTTTCAATTTAAATGTAGGTTTTCTACGAATAAACGATTTCTTTATCAAAATGATCAGGTGGGTGAAAAAACCTTGCTATTTCGTCAAATTATATGTCGGTTATTTTGTGACGTTGATTTATATTAGGAATTTTTTTTTAAAAGTATGTATTTGACTTCTTATGATTTGTTTATTTTTTGTTTATTAAAAAAAACAACAGCAATACAAAGAAATATACACAACATAATAAAAAAAACATAAAATAAAGCCAAATCAGTTTTTCACATAAATACAATTATAAAAATCCAGTTCAGTTAAATATAATTTATAGAAGTGCATGTGTGCGAGTTTTTTTTTGTGTGTGAGGATGCTGTGTAAAAAAGTGGAGTGTGGTTTTGGTAGGTATGTGAATATGTGTGTGATTGTATATGGGTGTGAGGGTAGGTTTAAGGACAGGGTAAGTGTGTATTTGATATGAGTGAATAGAAACAATTTAAAATTATAATGTAAAAATATAAATATATTTTTTTTTATAACGAAACATAATTTTTTTCAAATAATAGTTTTTTAATTTTGGTTTTAAAAGTGAGTTTACTGTAATTAAATATGTCTATGTTATTGAAAAATAAATTATAATTACGCGTCAAGCGAATCAGAGGAGAGTTCTGAGCATAGTTGGTGCGAACTGTGGGTACATGGAAAAGAGATAGATTCGTGTGACGGGTGCGGTAGCCAGGTACGTTAAGGGCCAACTCAGAAACCAGAACAGGACTATCAAGACGTCCATTAAGAATGTCATGTAAAATACCCATATCTAATAACAAACGACGATCCTCAAGACTGAGTATATTATGTTTATGACAAGAAGTTTTATAGTTAAGGTCCGTAAATCTGGATCTCCAATTGAGATGTCTCAAAAATGTTTTCTGAATATTTTCAAGCCTTATCTTGTGTATGGAATACTGGGGAGACCACACAGAGGAGGCATATTCAAGGAGACTACGAACGTAAGCGAAATAAATTAATTTGATACAACCAATATCATTAAAAACTTGGCAAGTGCGGATAACAAAACCTAAGTTTCTGTGTGCCCGGTTCACTATATTTTCAATGTGGTTTTCATACGTAAGTTTTTTATCCAGAATCACACCAAGATCACGAACACTTTCAACTCGTTGTATAGCTTGATTACTTAAAAAATATTGATGTGAAATAGGATTGGAGCTACGTGAAAAAGAAATGAGTAAACATTTTGAGACATTTACATTTATGAAATTTTTTTCATAGTAATCTGTTAATCGGTGAAGATCGTCTTGGAGATTATAGCAGTCACTAGTATCTTTAATATTCAAATATATTTTTTTATCGTCAGCATACATCAAGAAATTTGAATTATGGATGACTGCATATATATCATAAAGGTAAGCATTATAGAGCAAAGGACCCAAGTGTGAACCCTGAGGAACTCCCGATGTAATATCTATAAAATTGGATCGAAAACCTCCGAGTACGACAGCTTGGCTCCTGTTGCTTACGTAGGATGATATCCATCGATATACGTCACCTCGTATTCCAAGGTTAAGAATTTTTCTCAGAAGGATGATATGATCCACACGATCGAATGCCTTTTCAAAATCAGTGTAGACCACATCCACCTGTTCAAATTTATCCATACAACGAAGTACAAAGTTCGTAAACTCAATTAAGTTAGACGCGGTTGATTTGCCTTTGAGAAAACCGTGCTGATGTGGAGGAATTCCTTTAACAATAATGGGATAAATGCTTTTATAAACAATTTTTTCGAATACCTTACTAAACGTATTAAGAATGGAAATACCCCTGTAGTTGATAATTTTAATTTTAGAACCTTTTTTATGAATAGGTAAAATATGAGCCTCTTTCCATTTGAGAGGGAAATATCCCTGCTTGAGAGAAATATTAAATATTATATTTAAAGGGGAACATAGTGATTTCGCGCATTTTACAATAAAATATGGAGGCACTCCATCACTACCAGCACCCCCGTTAGCATCTAACATGGACAAAAGTTTACAGACCTCATTTTCCGTAGTTTGGATATTGTTAATTACTCCATTATCATTGCAGTATGGTGGGTCGAGATTTACCCAAATGTTTAATTTTGAGGGCCATTTTGAACGAGCTGTAAATAACTCACTGTTAGAAAATGGGAATCAAGTTGGGGTAGAGTGGGATTCGAACCACGGACCTTTGATCCATGAGTCCGAGACACTAGCCACGGGACCACAACCCGATTCATTTCTGTTGTATGCGTCCGTGCGAAGTTAAAAGGGAAATATCACATACTACGAATGCTGATAAAAATATTATTATGTGAAATGGATTTATTGTATTTTCAAAATCAATATGTATTTTGTGGAGAAATGTTTCCATTCGTAACTTTAAAAAAAATATATAAAAAAATATGTCCTTACAAAAACGCAGCATGTTTGATATTGTGACGTCAAGATTCGTGACGATATCCTATTTGAAATTAAACTGTCACAACCATTGCAATTGCCGTTTTCGTGAGAATTAAAAATTATAAATTAAAAAATATTTTTTATGCCACTAATAAGTAGCAACAGATTTCTTTTTACTCGACAGTAATGCATAGATCCTTATTAATTTGAAATTATTGTAAAAAAATTGAAAAGTGGTATTTCCCTATTGTGGCAGATAGTTAGTTAGTTTACTGACTAGTTAGGCCCGGTTGTTTGTAGTAAGAGTAGAGTTTTACTACAGTTTACTTTACCAACGAATTCGGTTTTACCATCGTTCTACTATCAGTGCGTTGTTTCCCCCGCGTTTTTACTTTAGTAAAATATAACCAGTGGTTTTTTTATTCCAATGCTCAAAAATGGAATATACTTTATTTATTTTTTACACATGGTTAGACTGTGGAATGTGACTTTGCAAACGTCAAACTGCGAACAAATTAAACCACGTGACAACATGGCATAGGTAAACAAAATAAAATAGTATTAGTAAACAGAATCTTAAAATAATTGTAAAATTTTACAATTTAATGTAATAAAAATTGAGTGACAATAACAATAGAATAATATCTTATTTGAAAACAAGAATGATAAGAAAAATGAAAAAAAAAAAGTCAACTAAAATACTGTCAGTCCAACAAAATTAGCAAATTTTAGCTCTGGAATATTATAAGGTAGGTATATAATAATAAAAAAAATCTTGTTATTTGTTTATCCCATTATTTAAAATATATGAAAATATTTTTTAAATAATTAAGACCTTGACCAAATTATTTGTAAAAAAAAAACACGATTTGACTGCCACAAAATTGTCCATTCGAGGTTTGATGGAATACTGCCGTATCTTTTCGCTTTCTTGAAAGAAGTAAAAAAAAATCATCATTGAAATAACCCTCTGATTTAAATTGATCATAATAAGCAAAATACATTCCGTATTCACAAATAAAAGCAATACTGAGAGACGTGAGCAAATAGCGACACCGGTAAACGTAAAAAAATTACGCCATCTTGATAATTCTACTATAGTAAAACGTTTTACTCGCCAACATTGGCTGGTTAAATTTCTAGCCAACGGTTAAAGATTTTTACTATCCACCGTTAGTTACTATAAATGAAACAACTCATTTTGTCCATTTTCAACTATGAATACATTTTTTTTACTATTTCTAACGATCAAACAACCGGGCCTTAGTTTAGTTAGTTTACTAGTTAGTTAGTTTAACTAACGTAACGGCCAGTTTGGCAGTTACCCTACGTCTCATCCGCTGTATTGGATTTAGGGATATTCGCGATATTGCTTTGCTTCTTTAGTAGGGAGGGTTCGTTTGCGGTGCTGAATTTAATCGAATGCAAGCAGTCTATTGACCAATTAAAAAATTCAAATAAACCAATCAATGCGGCTTATCCCATTCAATTGCAAACGCCAAAAAAATCTATTTGGATTTGGCGCATACGGGATATTAAAGTTACGTAGAAGATATTAGGATTGTTTTTTTTTTCATTATGTTCTCCCAAAAAGATACAAACAAGTCAATGTTGGTGTTTTTTAAAATGCATGTTTACGCTTTCCATTATGTTGTTTCCCAACTTAAAACAAGGTTGTTAGGTCTCATGAAGCTCGGGATGCGTTTCTATTTTGTTTACTGTACCTACGGGTGTAATGAACAAATAAATCGTAATATTTATGTAATAATACTGTTTACTAAATAACAGCATTTATCGATATTATTCCTGGCCGATTACCTTTCTTTCCCATCCTATCCTTGACCCGTCCTTATGGTACCTACCTAACATCAAGATAGAAGAAATTCAAAATTAGAAGATTTGAATTTGGAACAAAAGACACAACATTTTTGACATAACATCACATTGCATAAAAGTTCTTGAATAGTCGCGCGTCGTTCTAAAGTTATCATAAATAATTACATATATTATGGTGCATTTTATCATCCAGTGCCCGAAATTGAAAAACATTCACATCACATCAAAGGTAGGTGTCCATTACATGTTCCGATCCTTTATTCAAATACTCCCAACCTCTTACAAAACTGAATGAAATTCTTTTTTCCATTGCAGTCCGCCTTTTCGTTAACAGCTACAGAATTTTGAAAAAAATAAAATCCCAGTCAAACTGAATTTATAATACTACATAAAAAAAAAAATTAGACTCCCATTTCGAAAGAAGGCGCAATCACAGAATAAGGTAGTTCAGTGCTACGGGAAGTTGAATATAAAAATGTTTTCTAATGCGCGTTGAAAATTAAGGCATTAAATTGTACGGCAAAGTTTCTTGAAAATGCATGAAAAAAATAATAAAAATGATTTAAAAAAACAAACTACATAGAACGACATTACTAGTTCTTCCAAACAAAGCAATGAAAGAGTGCTGTGATAGATTTCTAGTTTACGGGAAGCCCATGTACCAATCAGAAAAAGTTATCGAAGAGAATTTGTCATGTCTCAAGAGGAGTAATTTCAAAATATCAAAAATTAAAAAAAATAAATATATTTTATTTTATTTATTTCGAATACAAACAGATGTACAGGTTAAATGAATATTTTTTTATATTTTTTATATAAAATGTATACATAGTAGGGCCTGCCATCCAATTATATGTATTCACTAAATAATACTGTAATAAAGCGACGACGGCTTGAAGTTTAAACTATATAAATAATAAATATACTATATATTAAAATAAGATAAATATGGACAAAACAAGGAGATAGTGGAAAGGAAAATAAGGAAATTGATAAGGAGTGGTAACGGATGATTGAAGGAAAGTGAGAGTGGAAAATTGCATTTGATTTAATGATTAAACGAATTATGAATGAAGAGCATGAATCAAGCCTATTAATTCTCTTCTGTACATATTGTATGGAGTGTTAAATATATCAAGACTATTAAATTTTTTGTTAAATTTTTTACATATACGAGGGATTGTAGAATGTTTCCGATGATTAGTTTTAAATTTACGAATATAGAAAATATCAGAGAGTCTAGTTGGCCTGGAGGGGACACGGTAAGTAAAGGTTATAGCGGTTATAATACGATGCACAAACATGTTTTTTTTTTCCTTTAGTTTCCTGATAGTCCAATAACAAATAAAAAAATAAAAACCAACCACTCAACTTCCATATTCAATTTTATATGGCGGTAAAAAAATATTATAAAATGGGAAAAAAAAACATTTATTGTTAAAAATACTTTTATTTATTGTATATGTACATACGTTATGTTATTATTAAAGCACAAATAAGAATATGTATATGTTTGTACGATTTTTAAAATAAATTCTTCACCTTTAGAAAAAGTTACAGAGATGACAGACTTAGGTATTCTTTTTGACGAAAAACTGAGTTTTATTAAACATATACAAAACATTACAAATAAGAGCATGAGAACCTTGGGATTTTTGCTGCGAACGATACGGGATTTTGAGTCTATAAACACAATGAAAACATTGTATATTGCCCTAGTGCGAAGTCAACTCGAGTATAACTCAGTTATATGGTCACCGCATAACAGGGTTCATGTTAAGGACATCGAAAGAGTTCAGCATAAATTTTTGCGTTTTATCAATTTTAAATTAAGTATACCGATTGAATACATAAATTACTCATACTTAAATGATTATTTAAACATCCAAACATTAGAAAACAGACGAAAATTAAATGACTTGCTTTTTTTGTTTAAAATAATAATGTCGATGTTCGATTGTTGTGAACTTATCAATTTGATTAATGTGCGAGTGCCTGGTCGAGTTACCCGATGTAATACTTTGTTCTACTGCGGTCCATCATCGACCAATTACAGCGCGAATTCGCCAGTAATGCGGATGCATGTACTCGCGAACCAATATGCTAACAACATCGATGTCTTTAGCGTGAGTCTTGTAAATTTTAAATATCAATGTATATGTTCCTTATCAAATAGAACTTAATATTCTGTTCATATTGTATTTTATAACATTATGTACCTAGCTGCTTTAAACCTTTAATTGTATTTCTTTAGCTTATTAAAAAAATAGAAATATATATATATTGCTTTAATTTTTTTAAAACCAACTTAACTTTAAAACACAGTTCTATATTTTATTACAGTATATTGTATTTTTTAAAAAAAAATTATGTTGTTAATACACTCATCTTTTTATTTTTATACCAACTATACTTCTTAACACTGTTCCTTTATTTTGTTCCTTTATTTTATTTCTTTATATTGTGTTTTTTTTTAAATCTATGCTGTTTATATACTCATCTTCTTTTTTTATACCAACTTTACTTCTTAACACCGTTCTATCTTTTGTTGCTTTATATTGTATTTTTTAAATTTAATGTTGTTTTTATACTTATATTTTGTAAAATTTTCATGTATGTAAAAGCCTTATGTGCGTGAAAAAATAATAAAATAAAAAATAAAAAAATAAAATAAATAAAATATTCAACGGTTATTTCGCAAAATGGAACTGCATTTTGCGCACATCTTCTTTTAAAATGAATGTTGTATTTCCCAATATAAATGGCTAGGGCCGTCAGTTACAGGGCTGCCGTCGTCGGCGCCGGGCGGCATGGCGGTGAACGCGGAGGCGGCCGGGCCCAGCGCCGCTCCCGCGCCGCCGGGCGCGCCCGTCCTCCCGGGCCCGCAGCCCGGCGGCGGCGTGGGGGGCGTGCGCAGGTACGTCACAATCACGCACGCCGCACGAGACAATCACGCGTCACACACACCAACCTACACTATCGTGTGTCACACACGCCAACCGATACAATCACGTTTCACACACACCAAACTATACAATCACGTGTCACACACACCAAACAACACGATCGTGTGTCACACACTCTCATTTTTTGTAATCTTCAAATGGTCATTTTTACACCGGATTTGGAAAGTAAAATTTGTTTGACTGTGCTGGATGTTAAAACAAAAAATATTTATCCTTTTTACGCCAAGAATGAATGTCCGCTAATTCAGCAACACATATGATGTATAAGAGAGAACACGAAAATACAACTCATTACAAGGAAGACAAAGACGCTGTTCTGTGGCGGGTGTTATGTAAAACAGATCCAGTATTTAGTCGGTTGATGATAGCGGTGGAGGACGCACGCGCGTAATATATTCATATTTATGAGCGGCGTATTTAAGATTTTTTATTTATTTGGCTATAACAGGGCTAAATTATCTGTTTTTTTGCTTAAATTATGGAAACAAAACTATTTTACAATATATTTCCGTTTTTTTTTTCTCAAATGTCTGAACTTTAGAATATTCCATCTTTTACTAGTGGTCACATGATGTAACATCACGAATTTTTTACCACAGTTTTTAAGAGTTGATATTTACGCCCATCCTACTTACATTTCCTGAAAACGACAAAAATATTCCAAATAAAAAATCTTTCTCATTATATAACATGTCACATTTCTTAACATACTCGTTATTACAAAAATATAACAAACATTTAAACCACAAAAAATAGAATTCTCTATAAAATAATTTTTGAAGAAAACAGAATACATATAACAAAAATATCACACTTCTTGAAATAACATGAATATCATAATTTTTACCGAATTTCCAGTCCCAAAAATGTTACACTCATTATTATTTAATTAAAACTAACAAGGACAATATTATTTAAAAACATTACACAATTTTTTTTTATGTATTTTTATAAAATAAATATTATTATATGTAATATAATGCTCAACTTTTCCAGATACATTTAAGTTTAAACCTGTAAGCTATATATGAATATAAGCATTAAACATGCGTTTTCTATTATATGTCATGTTTTGTGATTTTTGAACACTGTTTAATAAGTCAATAAATCGTATTTTTTATTATGGTTTAAAAAAATGTTACTGTTGATTCTAACATTTACTTATTGTATTAAAATGTGCATTGGCTTTCCAAAAAGAGTTATGTTACATTCATATTGTATTACGTTTTTGTTTGTTTGTCAACCCTTAACTACGCGCGCGCGCGGCTCTCCGTACCGAAATTCGCTTTAAGTTATTTCTGACTGATGAATTCTCGAAAAAAACACAAATTGAATGGTTTGATTAGAAAAACTAAATGACAAATTATATTAATATTCGACATATTAAATCAACGTAATTAAGTACGAAAGATATTATTTTTAATGTACGACCTATACAAAATAAAATAAAACATTAAGGTATAAATATTTTCCGAATTCACGAAACAAGTAGGCATTGTTGGTAATGAAATGCAGTATAAATTTACGTTAATTTTTTTTTTTAAATGTGAGTGGCCCCCAAATGAGCTCCAAAAAATGGAAACAGAAAGATCACACAATACTTAGGTAGTCAATTGTTGTTAACTTTGTAAAATAACAAAAAAGCTTTTAATATAACAATGGGAGGTGACTAGGTAATTTACCTTAATAATATTACATTAAAAAAAGGAAAGGTTTCCCATAAACCATTTTAATGCAAATAAATAATTATTTATTTATTTTACAGTTTTTAAATGTTCAAGGGTTCTTTGTTTCGGGTCCCGACTAGCCAAGAAATTCCTGTGTTTAGGAAGGACCTTCTTTTTACATGTATTTTTTTTTCATTTTATTAAATGATGCTTAAAAAATCAAATAATAATGATAATATCAAAAAATTTGAAATATGTATAAATAAGAAAACATACCGATAAAAATAAAAATTGCAGCATAAATATAAATAAGATAATATACCATTTATAATTAAAATATGAAACATAAATATAAATAAGAAATCTTCCAGCTAATAATAAAAATTGAATCATTAATATAAATTAGAAAAAAGACCATCATAATTTAGAAAATGAAACATAAATGCAAATTAGAAAACATACCGATAATACTAAAAATTGAAGCATAAATAAAAGAAAGAAAATATTCCGTTAATAATTTATTAAATTAAACATATGTGTAGATTAGAAAACATACCAAGAATAATAAAAATTGAAGTAAAAAATATAAATAAAAAAATATACTATTTATAATTGAAAGAAAAAATGTAAATGCTAAAATTAAAACAAATATAAATTACAAAACATGGAAAGTAAAAATAATCTATAAATAAAAATAATAAGGAGATATTTATCAGTTAAATCAACACATCTTTTAGTCATCAAAATAATTTACAGAATATGAAAAGATCTACTCCTTGTCCACTTGATAATGAAAGCTATACAAGTTTCCTTATCAAGGTATAGTTAAGTCATGAATATTATTCTATTCTGTGTTAGAGATTGTTGCTTACCATTTTGATGTGCCATTTATTTATTTTTTTAAATTATAATTATGTTTCTGATCCTACGCAATAATTTGTGGTGACATTCGTATGCCTGTGTTATCTGACAATTTGTCCTAACTCAGCACGTGACTTTTGGTCCCAAGGAGCTGGGATGTCTTAAAAAGTGTGTATTAAACTAAGTAAGTAAATTAATAAATTCATTGTTTATTCTGAAGTAAAATTTATAAAATGGGATAATATTCCTATTTGAAACATAAACACTCGCGCGTGGTATAAAGTGCCGCAATCGGGACCTTCCTACTTTGACACTCAATGACAGACGTCCAGTTGATAATTTTTAACCAGCGGAATTTACAATCAGTTGTGAAAAATAATATAGCACGAATAAATATGGCTCTACTGGTGATTTGGCTTTCATTTACCATGCACTTTGAAATTTAGAAAAAAATGCGGGTCTCAGTGCCGCGCCGCATGTAGGTAAGGGTTAATAAATTGTTTTATTTTTATTAGAAGATAAAGTATTTTAAATATTTTACTTCCAAGTTAACATTTTCTTTTGCAATAATTGAGTCATACATTTGGGTGTATAAAACGCATTGAATAAGAAAAAAAACAGCCTTTTTTAAAACAGCGTGTATAACTTAGATACGTGCAATTTTGGAGAAAAAAAAATGCATCGTACACTCTTAATTAAAATATTTACAACTAGGGAGAATAAACTAAGTTTTTTTTTGTTTGTAGTGGTTTTATTTTTAATTTAAAATAAAATTCTAATTATTATGTTGAAAATCAAGATGAAGATCCAATGAAAACAGTAGGTAAAATAAAAATGTATAAATTATCCATGTGAAAAGCTTTAGAAAATTAAAGAAGTAATGTAGGATAGAGGTATTAGATTTAGTACTAATTGGCAATTTGTATTTTAGTTTTATGTTTTTTAATTTTCAGTTAAATTAGAAATTTGCGCCTTATTTAGAAATTTTTAATTACATGCAAATAAATCATAAGCAAAACATCGTTTAACAAAATTGTTGGCATATTATTGTTTGGAAATCATGACCTTTTTTTAAAAATTATTTTGCTATTTTATATGAAAAAACAGATTGAGATGACCTCTTATTAATTTGAGACTCAAAATGATAGACTTAAGATTAGTTTTCGGAACGTTAATAAAAAAATCACTTATAATAATATGTATTTATAAATATAACTCATTTTTATCATACACCTTAAGAGGAAACGCGGTCTCACTTTTCTTCATACAAACGTATTCCAGTATTTTCTCCCTGGATTATGTCACAAGAGCGATAATTCTTTTACACAATGTAAATATTACCTATTGGCGTATCTCTGTCGTTTTGTTTTTTTTTTTCACAAATTGTTTATTGTGGGAACTAGAACCATCTCAAAACTCTTAAAAGCACCTAAATTTATCTGCCGTCTTCTGACTTATGCCATGTAAATATGATAACTATTTATAAAAAACACAAAAGGTGCAGACACATAAAAATGAATTCTGATACTCTTTAATAAAAAAACAACATTATCGGTTCGAACGAAACGTCGATTTTAGTCAGGGATAATCAGTCCGAGCTCCGAACTCTTTTGCGCAGTACACGCATATGCGAGAGAGTGACAGAAAAACAATATTTAAATACCCATTCATCAAAATTCCCTGCCACCGCATATCCTCTTAATTGGTTTGATTCCATTTGATGCACGCCAAAAAAAACAGTTTTATGACACTGAAATATCATATAAAATAAGCATGCAATATCAATTTAACTCATTTGAATTAGAAATAGCAGAAAACATATTAGAAAACAAAAAAAACACATTCGAATATCTTTGTTATTTAAATAAAGTTAGTTTTATTTTATTATAGTTAATTAACATACATATTATTTTAATATTTTACATAAATAAAACATGCGGTTATAATCATTCTAAAATCAATTTTTTTTTTTGGAACAATTACCATATTTTAATATCATTATTTAACATTTCTGAAATCATAATTTTACGTTAAGAGTATTTTTTTATTTAAAATTGAAAAAAAAATGTTTGTAAAATGTTAATGCTTTTTATTGTTCACTAAAAAAATATATTAAATTATTTTTGAATAGCATGTAAAAGGTGTAAGGTGTACAGAATCTTTTCGAAGTAGTTTACTAACTTAGTGAAGATGATTTACTTTAATTGATAAAACCTATTGAAAACTAATTCAACTGTTTATCTGCACATTTAAAATAGTAATTAGGGTATAATTTTAAGTTGACAAGATGTCATCATCATCATGTTGGTCCACTGATTTGTTAAAATTAAAAATGGCTGCAAGTGACATGGATCTTAAAATAGTTACATCTAAGACTCAATATATGTTAACAAGAAAATCACAAATAAACTATGTACAGCAGGCAATTGACGTTGGGTCACACCACATAGACAATGCCAACTCCTTTAAATTTTTAGGTACTGAAATGACTAATGATAACCATTATAGTACCGAGATTAGAACACGGCTGTCGGCAGCAAACACATGTTATTATGGCTTGTTTAAACATCTGGGAACCAAATTGCTCACTAGAAAAACTAAGACCATTATTTACAAAACTCTCCTCAGACCGGTCATTACATATGGTGCCGAATGCTGAGTTATGACCAAGAGAGATTTTCATCTATTAGTATTTGAACGAAAAATATTAAGAAAGATA
Organism: Micrasema longulum; assembly: GCF_059751315.1. Lineage (NCBI taxonomy): Eukaryota > Metazoa > Arthropoda > Insecta > Trichoptera > Brachycentridae > Micrasema > Micrasema longulum. The sequence goes on from NW_028278077.1 coordinate 204,202, forward strand.
TTTAGTGATGTCAACCAAAACGGAGTGTGGAGGAGACGGTTTAATCATGAATTAGAGACACTGTATGGCGAACTCAACATTGCACATTTCATCAAAATAAGAAGATTACAAAGGTTGGGCCATGTGCACAGAATGAATGATAACTGTACCACAAAAATATTTATATCACTCCGGAAGGCAGGCGAAGCAGAGGCAGGCCAAAATTAAGATGGCTGGATAACGTGGAAAGGGACATTAAGGCGAATGGCCTGACAAACTGGAGAAAAGCCGCAGGATGCAGGGACGAATGAAATTTTGGAGGAAGCCGAAGCCCACAACGGGCTGTAGCGCTACTGTTGATGATGATGGTCTACTGCAGGACATAGGCCTTCTTCTGTGGCTTCCACTGCTCACGGTTATCCGTTCCATTGTCTAACGGCAAATGTCCGAATATCATCCGACCGTCTCACCTCGTAATTTTTGGTCTCCACTCAGAACATTTGTTCATCTATCATCAGACATTCAAGTGACGAGGCCTGTCCATTTTCACTTCAACCAGCCAATCTTTTTCACATCATCACATACTTTGATTTGAATGCGGATTCAATCGTTTTTTTTTCTATCTTTAAATATTATTCTAGGCATTACGCGTTTCATACTCGTCTGTGTAACTTGCAATTTATGAGAAAATTGTATGCTCAAAGTCATTGTCTCCGCGTTGTGTGTCAGAACGGGTCGGAGACATTGGTTAAATAATTTAGGCTGTAGGGAGTTTGAAATTGAGCTTCTTAATTTCGAATTTTGTTTATTTATTGTCACTTAAGCAAGACCTATCTTTCTTTCCACCTCAATAATTTGATTAAACTGTAAACAGAGCTAATCTCTTGCAGTAAAAAATAATTTACTATGCATTTCCTTAGAAATTTGGTTTTTGCATTTCGCTAAAAAAGTTATATAAAAAACAAGCATAAAATCAATACGTATCAAAGACTGCATAGTAAGAATTCAGTCTTATAGTTAAATATTATATAAAACATTAGATTGTTGATTGCAAAAACAAAGTCAAATCAATATAATGCACAATTGATCTCATTGTAAGGATTCTGTACACCTGTTTGGTCAAATTTACTCGCTTTTATTGCTAGATTTAGATTTTAAGGTATCGCTTTTCGAATGGCTTCGTTCCTCAGTACACACTAGAAAATTAATCCTTTGTATGAAAAATAGATTCAGTCACTATTCCAGAGGGCGAGGATATCGCGACTGGCGAACAAGAGGGGATCCTACCCTCATCAACTCCCTGTGGAGGAGCAGACAACCTCTGGGCATCAGGAAGCAACTTGGTAAGAACTACAACAGTTTATTAAATTTGTCTTTTTAAAAATACTTTTTGCACAAATATACACCGACGTATTATACCTACATAAACACTGAAAATTGAAAATGTATCCAAAATAAAACACGTTAATTGGAGTTTAATTTTTATTTATATTTTGAAATATATAAGAGGGTATATTTTTAAAAAAAGTATAATTAAAATCCAATAAATGTGTTTTATTTTAGATACTTTACCAAGTTTAAAATGAAATTCAACCAATTATCTGCATACACAATAAATTCGTTACAAAACACAACTGAAAACATTTGTATCATAAAGGACTTAAGATATTTAATGAGTTGCCAAAAGATAATTTAAGGATGCTGGGTCTATCTCATCGTTCCGTGGGATGGCGATGATTTTTATTAAAAACAAACATTCATATAGGTAGATAGAGTGTCATCGGAAAGCGTGTGGATTTTATAACAATGTTTTGTTTTTATTTATTTATTTTTTTATTTATTGTTTATTATTTTTGATCAGATCCTGCTTTACAAAATTAAAAATAATAAATTTTACTACCCGAGTTAATTCATCTACTTGCTTACCGTGTCCCCTCCAGACTAACTAGACTGTCTGATATTTTCTATATTCGTAAAATTAAAACTGATCATCGGAAACATTCTACCATCCCTCATATATGTGAAGCATTTAACAAGAATTATAATAGTCTTGATATATTTAGCACTTTATTCAATATGTACAGAAGAGAACTAATAGGCTTGATTCAGAATAACAGAGAAGAGACGTTTTGTCTCCTTTCTTGCTCTTAATTATTAAATCAAATACAATTTTCCATTCCTACTTTCCTTCAATTATCCTTCACCACTCCTTTTTAATTTCCTTCTTTTCCTTCCCACTATCTCCTTGTTTTGTCCATATTTATCTTATTTTAATATATAGTATATTTATTATTTATATAGTTTAAACTTCAAGCCGTCGTCGCTTTATTGTAGTATAATTGAGTGAATACAACAATATTTTGAGTTTGTCCAAACTTTTGTAGACGAGGACTGGATTCAACTCCCTGGGGAGCTGTTTATATTAACATATTACAACATAAGTGGCCACTTAAACCAGCCATTGACAGGTCATAAGCCCTGTAGATGCCTAGACTTCTATATTACCTTCTCTTAAATGTTCTTCGTCTCTGTTGTAATATGTTGAGTGAATACATATTATTGGATGGCAAGGCCTTCTATGTTTACTTTTTTTTTGGTTTTTATTTATATTTATTTAACCTGTACATCTGTGTGTATTCGAAATAAAAGACATTAAATAAAAATTTGTAAAGATACAACTAGGTGTTCAAATTTCATTTGTACAATTATCTAAATAAATACATTTTATTTCGCATTTGCTCCACTTGAGCCAATGATTTAATTATTTCAAACCGAAATATTTTCGAGATGGCCAAACTTAGCATATTATTTCACTTATCATGTCTAATATTTAAAAAAAATAGGACATGCGTATACGGTATTTCGCTGATGTTTTTGTTAGTGTTCACCTATTTTTTTCCCATTTTCTAGGAAACGCCGAGGTTTACATCGTCCTCGCGCTGCTCATCGGATTCGTGACGGTGGTGATCGGGTGTTGGCTATCGGACAACTGCTGGTCGCCTGAACCGGAGCACGTGGTCACGCTTGCATGATGGCGTGGCATGCAGGGTTGCACGCACATCTAAACACGTAATGGCGAACGCGAGCGGCGGGGAACTCCCAAGATGGCCGCCGACCGCGACCATCCCGCCATGTCCGCGCATGCGCACCCCTCTCCTCGCGCGGCTGACACCACATCTATCGGCCGCGACAGCAATTACAATCTCCAAACAAACTATTGAAATCTTTACTATATTTAATCGCTAACGTCACGGACGTAATATTAATAAAACGTAACTTAAAAAATAACAAACCTAAAACAAACTGTAGCAATTAATTTCCGTTAAAGAAAAATACCCCTTTCCTGTTTTAGCTACCTTATCGACCCTGCACGTTCTTTAGATTTTTCATCATTATTTATTTTATGGAGACAAAACTGCCAACACTTTATGTTTGTAATTGTACTCACGAAATAATTAAAAAAATAAATGCAAATATCGCATTTATTATTTTTATTTATTTGAGTGAAATGGGTGGGAATCGTGTTTAGCAACCCTGCAAATGCCAAGGCCTCAATTAATTAAATAAATTAACATAGCATAAAATTATGGTAAATAAAAATAGTTTTAACGAATTGATCGAATTGAAGGAAATTAAATTACTTACTAATTTTTTACAATGTAAAATATTTTTTTTGGTTAATAACAATGTTTTTTATTTATGTATAGCTTTTCCTAACGCAACATTTTGATCTAATAATTCAGTAAATAATAAATACACGTTTAATAAAAATACATAAAAATTGAAAATTAATTTTGTACTAGTAAATTTGTCAATTATATTGACATTTACGTAATAAAATCATTTGCTAGTACGGAAAATGTACGCGTGTAGAATGTTCTGATGTGTTAAAATTTTCGTCTTCGTCTACCAATATTTATTTTCTTACTTCCACTCATTTTCTTTTGAAATTCGAAGTTCCTGTAATGAATATTTATTGAAAGTTGAATAAGCCTAGCTCAGTGGTCAGCAAACTCATTAGTCAAAAGAGCCAAAGATCAGCAGTACAACAACAAAAAATACTCTTGAGATCCAAATTTATTTTCATTTAAAAACTTTTCCCGTAGAAAGCCAAGGTACCGGCAGCAGAAGATTTGGCTATTCACTCTCGATTTCAACTAAAAATGATTTGAATTGGCAATGACAAAAAGCTTTAGCTATAATTGTGCTGATCATCTTGATCAGACGATTTTTTTCTGGAAAAGTCTGTGCGCAAAGCGCTTCTTAAATGAGCAATAGTTAACAAATATCTCGTAATTAATTTTACTTTCAAAATAGAAAAAAAACCTTCTCTCGGTCCGGTCATGCTTTTACCCCACCCGTTAAAATTGAAGCAATTTTATCGGGTTTAAATCGTTGTTTCTTCATGCTTTTTATGACAGCATTTGAAATATTTTCAAATATTCAAAAGACAATCATCCTAAAATGTCTTCTTCAGATCTCGTAGACGAAATAAGTCGAACGAAAAGTTAAACTTACTCTGTGTGAGCCGCACTCGAGTGACTCAAGAGCCGATTGCGGCTCGCGGTTAGCCGACCACTGACCTGGCCGAATAAATGTTGGAGCTGGGGTAGAAATGTGTATTTTTTGATAAAATGGCTCAGAGTTTTTTTAACTACCGAGCCGAAAATATTTTATTATGTAGCTACCGAAAATATAATACTTTGATGTTGCTCTAGGTCTTGTTTTTCAGGTTTTTCAAACTGATAACAGAAGATAAACTCGTTCATCAAATCAAATCCACTTCTGATATGATGCTTATCTGCTTAGGTCAGGTCCCTGCCAAGCGTCGACATACGCAAGCGTGTGAATCGGGCAATTGGCTTGCCTCCCCGTCGCCACCGAAGTTTGGGACGGTGTCAGTATTCTGTGCACAGATCAAATGAAGCCATACATTTAATACAATATCTACTTTTAGCTTGAACTGATGAACGCTTAGGATTAACTGCAATATTCGCATGCGATGTTTGGCTTGCGTACGCTTGCCAAGTTTTTTGGCAATTTGTGGCAAGCGTCTGGAGGCACCTTTAACTTAACCTGGTTTTAAAAATAATGTTCCAACATTTATTTTGAGCACTGTCGTATATAACCTCCAGATATGAAAAAAAAATAGATGTTTTACAATTATATTTTTTTAGATATCTGGAAACGAGAATCTAGAGCCGCCTTTTATATACGCAAATACATTTTATGTATCTAATGTATTATAATTTTAATTATTATACCTACATGCTTAAAATGCGAAAACAACGATGCAAAATAAAACTTAGAGTATATAATTATACTGAACGTATAGTTTTAAAAGTTAATTTTTATCAATTTGTAATTTTTATTTTTAAAAAAAAATTAATATTATATTGTAAGAATAATAAAAAAGATTTTTGTAAAAACGTCACACGCATCTCTGTTCAAATAGCAAATAATTCATTTTAAAATACTTTATTATCATTTATTTCTTGAAATACCAAAATAAAAATATCAATTTAGACACTGAATGATACCATTATGAATGATTTTATACATTTAAGTTATGTATAGCACCCCGCTAGAAAAGATATAACAATAAACGGTATTTTTATAATTATTTTCTTGTTTTCTGTTTACATACATTTTATATTTTATGAAGTTAGTTCATAACATTTTTAAGACAAATATAATTTATTAACTACTTTATTTTATCAAATTCCTTAATATATGCAACTATTTATAATTATGAAAAACATTTCGAATTATATGACGATATTTTAAACATTTTATTTAAATTAATTAATTATATTAAATTTTACTTCAGTAGCTCAATCACAAATGACTATTGACGTGCTTAAAAACATGCGAAGCACTTGAGCGATCACAATGAACAATAATGAACATCCTTAAGTTATAGCAGTCATACGTCAACGCGTGTGTAATCGGTTTGTTTTTTTTTCCTCGTAAATAAATACAGTTCATTGGTGAAAAATCGGCGGTCACTATAAAGAATAATACAATACATTGCATTTGCAAAATACTAAGGAGTATCTAATACAAAAAAGTGAAAACTAAATAACAATTACTATGGCGACTGCTTTTCTTGACATTTGGCTTGCCAACCGCCGCCGCCGGTTAAATGCAATAAATATTGCATGATGAATAATAAATAAATGAATAAAAATTGCAGTTTTGAAATATTTTCCATATTTATAGCGATGAAATTTAAATATGTGATTGCGCAGCAGGATTATACATCGCGAAACGTAAATATTTTGACATTTAATATTAGGTGTTCACGAATGTTGCATTGTGATCACGAATACGATAAACAACCACGGTGAGATTTTTTTATCACGTCGCTTATTAGCTCGACGATAGTTATTTGTGATTGACCTACAGTTTGCGCATAACTGCGCAGGCAAAAGGTTGTGTTGGCTTATAGCAATTTTTTAGAAGTCATTTGAAATAAAGTAGAACCTTTTTAAAATCGCTTCGATTAACACTAAACAAACTAGAAAAATATGTTTTGTAGTAACTAAAAATAATAATTAAGTTAAAGCAGACTTTAGTTTATAAAAAAACATAGGTACTAGTTGTGATATTTTTTCAGCGGGGGTGCGATATATATTATGTTACATTTATGGAATATTTTTCAATTTTATTTCTATTATAAAGTTTTGAAATTAAATAGAATGAAAATAATATGCATAGAACTAAGAATAGTCTATTCTTAATTCTATGACAACATGTTTGATAAAATATTGTAAAATAAAGTAAAAATATACTAATACTAGAGATGCGCCCGAAAAGGGGTTCGAATTATTGTAATAAAGTATTAGTCTAGTTCCTATAATTATCGCAATGTAAATATTCTAGTAACAATCCAAGGAATTGCTTAGATAAATGTCAAATAATTTATTCATAGGTATTGGGTATTCGAATATATGAAGAAAAAAGATTGATTTAATGAAGCATTTTTTATTGGAAAAAAATATATTATATTGTTCATAAAAATGAAAACTTTATTTTATTTTTTGGCATTAACTCAGCTTGTTGCAAAAAAGGATTAATTGTAAGAATATAATAACATAATATGAGGTAAACGAATAATAAGTTTTTTTTTTAAATACTCAAATTAACCTAGGTAAAATTAAGCGTTCGTGACAAGAATTATTTTCATTATTAAATTTTATTAAATATTTGTATTTAACCACATATCGACTTATCTATGTCTACCGGCTTCGAGACATATCCGTCTCTTCGTCACGACACTAATTACACTTGCATGCAAATCCCACTGTACACCTCCACCATAGTAAATGCACGAAATATCAAGCCAACGTTCTTATAGGTCAGATACTATTGGAAGATAACACCAACGTGCACAAATGATTATGATAAAAACATATCTGCAAACAATAAATAAATAAATAGATTTAAAAAATGGGGGAAAAGGAATGGAGAAGTAAGAACTTACAAAGGTGACCATTTCAATGGAAAATCATATAATCGGCTATATTGATGATTATTTGTTAATTAATAAAGGGACATCATTTTTCAAAGCTTTCCAAATGTAACCTGTTTCCATATTATTTACATTTAAACCTTAATTATTGGTTTATAAGATTTTTACTCCTGTATTTTAATTAAAATCACGATTAAAATTGATTGGGTGATTTGCGAACCCGGAGAAAATATTGTTGTGGGGAGACACCTTATGTGTTCTTCAATGATAATATCAAAATTTATTTTTAATTTTTAACGTTAACTGAAGAACAAGATTTTAGATTAAAATTGGTACCTGGGTTTTTATTTAATACGCTTTTTTTTATCCTTATGACAGTCAATCTTCCTAAAACGCGATTAATTTGTATCGCGTTATGTATAACCCGCTCTATAAGAAACCCCGAATAAAATGCCAATCAGATTATTCGCACCGCGTTTTACAGAAATCACGCTGAGCGAATTTCAGAAAAGATTTAATAGTACATAAATCAGACCGATTTTTTTCGCATTATATATGTGGCAAGTAAGCGAAAGAAGTTTTATTTTCTAATTTCGCCAAATCTGTTTGGTTTATTTATTTACATAAATAAGTTTATTGTACATTAATTGAGACATAAGTCCCAACTCCATGGGACTAAAAGTCCTGTGATGAGGTGGAACGAGCAATTAGTTGACAGAGACACAGTATATCATCACAATATAGGATCAGAAACATAAAAAATAATATTAAAATAAACAAACATATGAAACATCAATATGGTAAACAGTAAACTAAATCATTTGGAAAATCATCAAGGAGTTTCCTATTCAAATCCCTTCCACTAAGGAAAATCCAGTCCTTAACTCCTTTCTTGAAAATAGTTTTTGTCCTTGAGAGCTCAATACGCTTTTCCAAAATATTGAACACTCTCGGTGCGATAAATGAGAGATTTCTCTGAGAAAAAGTTGTACGGGTTTTTGTTATGACAAAATTCGTGCTTGGGAAAACCTCGTATGGACATTTTGCTGAGACCTCTCCTTATTGTTTGACCAGAAGAGTGTAAGCGCTTTTTTTAGGTACAGTTGTCTCATATCCAGCACCTTTGATAGGAGCAATAGATATTTTTTCCAATTTACGCTGTTGGAATGTTGTCATGTGCAAAAAACGAGTTATACGAAAACCGCGTTATATGGTCACCGCGTTATTGGAGGGTTCTTCGAGATTTTTTCTTCGCGTTATAAGATAATTGCGTTTTAAGAATGCAGCGTTACAAGAGGGTAAACTCTTTTGAGGGAAATAATTATTTGATTCTTTAGAGGATAAAGAATCTTTCTCAGAGACCGGTAGACATAGAAAAGGAGATAAATGGTTTTACAAAATTGATGATTGAAATAATAACCATGTTTTAATTATTTAGTTTTTTTACTAACAAATACGTTTTTCGGTACAGCTCTGCATTGTGCGTTTGAATGTTTAAAAACCCTTTATTAATGCGTTAGAGCCTGTCGGTGAACCAAGTAAAGATACGATTTCGTTTGTGTTTGTAGGCATACTATAATTTATTTCATTTGAAAACTTACTGTCAGTAACACGTTAACATAGGATTATAAACATTCGAACGCACTGTACGCAGGTTAGAGTCGGCCGAGGATGGATGCAGTTGTTTATTTTTTTAGACATTAAAGTAAACAGGGTCTAAAAGTTGCATTTTGGATCACATTGAACGAAAAAATATTAAAAAATATATTTCATACTCCTTTTGGCTCTCAACCAAAGTTTAAAGTTTATAACTCTCAATATTTTGTTAATTATCTGTATAGATAAAAATTTTTTTTTGAGAATTGAAATATAACTTAATCACATTACAAATTCAAACACGTTTTAAAACTACCGAAATGTAAAAAATTTACACTCCGCGGAACTGATTCCGTTGAGCGCCTGGCTAATATTGACAAAAACAATGGTTCATTAAAACAATGCTACCCATTTATTACAAAACAAAGTGCAACTCACGCCCTTTGATGTTTATTTAATAAGGTTGTATGCACGTTAAAAAAAATAATTGGACTAATTTACTTACTTAAATATGAAACGACAGCCGGTTTAGCGCTAATTGTTACTTTTTTGAAAATTTCAATCTCTGGTTGAGGGTCAAAAGTAGTATCAAATAATTTTTTTTGATACTTTTCGCAATCCGAATAGTCCACAAGGTAAATTTTGAGACTTCTTTTATTTTGAAATTCGGAAAAACAAATTGGCCTACCTAATGTGGGTGCATAATTTTTTCAAACAAAAAATATCCTTTATTAGTAAATTGATTGATTGATTTGGCGTTTATTTTGTAGAACTCTATATTTGAACTTATAATATTTATTTTATATTTACAAATGTAAAAACAAAAATTTCGTGACAAATGTTCGCCTTGTTAGGGCATTTTCAAACAAATGATTTGGAAACCTTGATGGTGAATGTTCAAAATAAAAGTATGATTTGGCTTACTTTTGAAGGATTACAATTTTTAATATTTATAACATGAAAAGATTCATTATTTTATATACTATTATGCACGCAGGTATTTTGGCTCATATTGCACTTATTATTTTTTGCAAATTTTACATCATTTATAAAATGTTGGAAGATTTAAAAAAAATAACATTCAGAACCAAAAATTTAAAAGTATTTAGATACTCGTATCAACAATTAATAACTTAGGGTAACAAATGCATTCATTACATTGCGCATTGTATTAATAAGATTTCACATGTATTATAAATACCTGATTAAATTGGTACATGTAAAGAGTAAAACAAATATTCCAGTGTACCTTGACTTAAGCTACACTTTTTGAACTCGTCAATTATCGATATTTAATAAGACTAAAGAATATAGGGCTTAAGCAAAATGATTGTATGTAATTATTAATTATAATTACTGCTAACGCAACCGTGTTAGATTTAAGCGATTTATTTTACCATTAAAGCTTTGCTAAATGTAAAATAATTCTGCAAAATGATTGTGTCTGTACCAATACTAAAATCAACAAATATGTCATTTTAATAGTAGTATTTTGAAGCTTTTGTTCCTCTTATTTGCTTACAAATATACAAACATTATTATTAAATGAAAACACCCTATTCTCCCGCTTATTTCTATAGTAATTTAATTTGTAAAAAAGCAGTTCTTAAATGAATACAAATATTAGTAAGTATCTGTATTTAACAAATAACCTACTTTTTATTGTTTACCAGTTTCGTAACGTTGCCATCACTTCTTAAGGACACTTGTTAGCAAATATGCAAATCCTTTTTTATGTTTCAGAGGTGGTTAAAAATAAAACAGTTATTTTTAAATTGTTACGGTTAAAAACAGCTTGTATCGCACTATTTTCGTATCATTCAACGAGTCACGATCATAAGCAAACACCCATTCCTGGGATTTTCGTTACAGTTTTTTTTTAACGAAAAATCTGAGTAAAATTTATTTATTTAGACTGTTTCAGTGTTGTTTGTAACTGATTTATGATAACACTGCTCTAAACTGTTATTTAACAACCGTTTCAAATAGCAGTTTAATTTGTGAAATAGTATATGTTACTGCTACTTTTTTTGATAACTGAAACGCCCTTTTTTATATGTACACCTTTACCATAGTAATTGCACAAAAATATAAAACCAACATGCTAATAGTACCCATGTTATTTAAAACTAACATTAACGCGCACAGATAATAATTTTTAAAATCATTATTTTGAGGGAACAATGGATGAAAAATTAAAAGGCGAGATAGCGGAAAGTACGAGTTAACTAGGAAAGGGATGACCGTTATAACGAAACATCGAATAATCAGCTTTATTGAATAATTATTTGATATTCAATCAAAGCGCACTCTTTTTTATAGCCTTCTAAAAGTAAAATATATCCATTTTATTTACTTTTAAAACAATTCTTATTTGTATGTTAGAAATTCATTTACGAAACAGGATTCAATCAAGACTTAGGTTTTATATTTATGTGCAACTACTGACAGGCGCTGTAGCACAGTTGGTTAGATAGCTAACTGTGAAACTGGTATCGCGGGTCGATTCCCGCCAGTCACAAGAAAAGAATCCAGGAAAGATTCTTCCTCAATTCTTTAGGGTGTTGTGATTTTTTTTCATTACTTCCTTCCATATCTCCGCTTTCCCACCCGCTTCTAAAATAGAAACCTAGCTGGTTTTTTTTTTGCATGTGAGAGTAATTCTTGTCCTGATGAAGAGACAAATACGTCTCAAAACTCAAAATGGTAGACATAGAAAAGTCAGTAAGTGGTTATATACAAATATTTTTTATATTTTGTTGAAATTTTGGACCACAAAGTTCCATTCTCTAAATATTAATAGTACGGTACACACATTTATAGTTAATAATGGTTTTATTTTAATTTCCATTTAAACTTTTTTCTGTAATAATTATTTAAAATAAAACTGTCATAGCCATTTTTTTTACCAATTGTCCAGGTGCATAATTCATTTTTTATGTGTTTATTTTAATTATTATTTTAATTCTAGTTGCACGGAAAAACCTTTGTGTTGGGTTGAAACGTATAAAGGTTCAATATTGATTTCAGCAAAATAGATAAAATGGGTTACGTAAAAAGAATGGAACAAAATAAATTAGAAATAAGATGCATTTTTAACAAAACGCTTTAAATTAAATAACAATGTTTCTAGTCTGTCCAAATGTTTGTAGACAGGCTGGATTTCCTCCCTAGGGAGTTATTTTGATATGAATTTGTCGGTTGCAAAAATCTTTTTCCTCTCTGTTGCAACAAATTTAAATTTAACTAATTCATTATGAAAATAAAACATTGTTATTAGTGTTACACAATTATTATTATTTTACAAGAACACTACTTTAGTTTCGGGAGAGCATTCCTCCCATCGGCGGGTGATATAAAACTATTTATATCACCCGTCGATGGGAGGAAGAGTACTCTCCCGAAACTATAGTAGTGTTCTTGTAAAATAATAGAAGTTGTTTAACACGAATAACAAAATTTTATTTTCATAATAATTTATAATGAAGTGTTACGAAGTGAATGCCGATTCAATTAAAAATATAAAATAATTCACTTTGACCTTTTGACGATTTTTTTGGTGCAAATGGCTCTTAAGCATATTAACTATTATTTAACTTTTAAACACATATTTTGTTCAGACTAACGCTTAAGCGTTACAATACTCTTACTAATTTTACTGATTCGGCGCAGCTGATCCTTATTTTTTTCTACGATTTTAAATATTTTTTTGTAGATTTGCTAAGCTTAGGTACTAAATATATTCTAAAACACACTGTACCAATAATATGTTTGTAATAACTGATAGATTTTAGATAACTCCTATTACTCTTGACTAGATCTTAGCCTTGTGCCTATCGAATGTATATTATAGAACATTTTAATCAGTACCATCACTTTTGTAATATATTTATACTAAAATAAAATAATTAAATGTTAGTATCTGTGTCTAATATACTAAAACGTAGACATAAAAAAACCACCTATTTAAATTATTAAAAGAGTATATATCTTTAATTTTAATGCGTTTACTAAGCTTTTTTCTGTTGCTGTTTACTCTGGACTGGTACCTGAAGCGTAAGACTGATCATCTTACCTTCATGTAACAAAAAAATGATCAAGATACGCTGCAATTGGTGTACAAACGCAATGCACCATTAGGTGAGGAAAGGGAATGATGATGAATTTTGTTTTCATAATATTTTCTCAATTTCTTCATTGTGCCATGCAGTATTAAATATTAAAAAAAAAAATTAGATGGAAAAAATGCAAATTTTTCTAATACGCATTTTTAAATGATATCAAAAAGAAAAATATTCTCAATATTAGTAAATATTAGTATTTAACCACTTACCGACTTTTTGTGTCTACCGGTGTCGAGACGTACCCGCCTCATCGTCAGGATACTCACCACACCAAGATGCAAATACTAAAATCCACTTTTATCTTAACCGTCACCGTAGTATACATAGTGTTAACGCAAAACTACCTCAATTACATGTAGAGTTACAGGAGATGCAAACACTACCATGTCCGAACATGCACTAAAATAAGGTTAATAATATTCAGCGATATGTTGCAGAATGTGTAGTGATGGGAAGTAGGAACTTAGGGAGCTAAGAGGTTTAATGTTACACGATTGGTTAATTTTCAAATTAAAAAGTGGACTATATTAAAAAGATTATTTACTGGGGGAATCTTATTTTATGAATAAATCAATTTAAATGGTTAAATACTAATATTTAATAACATAATTTAAGTTAATGCTTTCAACTGCTTTCAACATAATTAAGGAAAATATTCCATTTAATTTTGACAAAATTAAAGCATAACTTAAATACACGTATTGAAAATTAAACAAAAATAATGCATAAACACAGCAGTAAAATGTATTATCAAAGTGCAACGTTACATAATTTGACTGCCGCATGTCAGGTATTTAAACTGAGATGAAAAAACTCTTTGAAAAGATGATAATGAAGTCTTAGCATTTACTGTGTATTATCATTATTTTATTCACATCTTTTCACCAATTGCAGAATTGTTTTAGTGGATTTATTCTTTAGAAGCCTATAATTTTTTATTAATTTTTTTATAAAAAGAAATATTTGCGTTCTTATTATAAACCCGAATATTTCATTTTGAGTGCCATTTTCAACGAGTTGTAAATAACTCACTATTAAAAATGTGAATCAAGTTGGGGTAGAGTGGGATTCGAACCACGGACCTTTGAGCCGTGAGCCCGAGACACCTAGTCACGGAACCACAACCCGATTAAAAATAATTCGATTAATTTTGATTAATACGTAGCTTTTTACGCTATGCTCAAGGCTATGTTACGGAAATTTACACTCTTGGAAATTAAAAAAAATAATACCCGATTCTATTTAATTACTTAACTGTGTTTAGATAGCGTGTTTTTTTTATATTTAAAAAGAAATATTATTAAAAGAACATATAATACATTAGGTATGTAATATTTTACACTCAGGAGTTATAAAAAAAACTCATTTGGGACTGTATATAAAAAGAAAACATTTTTCTGATATTACATAACATCATGTATAGTTAATCCACTCGAAAAAGTAACAAAATATAATGTAAAAAACACAAAACACAGTACTTTACATTATCTACTCGTATAGAAATTACAATAATATCTATCACTATCAAAAATATATAAGCAATATTTTTTTATTGCTTCACCTGGATTTGCTGTTTGACTTTCCGTTCGTCACTATTGCAGGGGTGCTACTTCAAATCATATTGACTCTCTTGTGAGTGATTGTGATTAATTAGGTGATTTTTTTGCCATGCTGTTACACCTTTCTTCATATCTGGCCACACTGATGATTAAACGTTGAATAAATATAAATACGTAAAATCAAACATGATGTTTTACATTTAAAACGTTAAAGCGACCTTAAGCATTACTCAAAACAGTTAATTAGGTTGAATTGACCAAACCGTATTCGTTTTTTTTTTTCGTTTTTAAACAGTTTAATAAAAGATAAATATAAAGCAAAGTGTTGCCGCATAAAAAAATCCAAATCAACTACTCTCTAGGGAGTAGAGAAGATTCAGAATACCCCCCCAGGTCATGATCAATAAAACGATACGCGATTTGCTTCTCACATAAGATTTATTTTTAACTGAGTTTACAATGGCAAGAATAATTAAAAATATGGAGCTTTGGAGACTGTTGGCGTGAAAGAAAGAGCGATCTGTCTTGGGATATTTGATCAAAATAATTTTGACAGCGCCCTTTGTTGGCCGGTCTTTCATTCATTGCGATGTTCTGGCACATGACTATTTCAACTGATAGCTTAACTGCATGTGACTGTAATCAGTCACAAATATATGTACCGACAGTCTAGGTATACTTTCAAAACTGTATTTTGCGAGGTTTAAAAAAAAGCAAAAATATTGCTTGGTATTTTTTAAGAGTCTTGAATTACATTAAAATACAATAAAAATATGTTTGGCAATCCAACTATATCTGATAAGTTTAGAAAAGAATATCAAATTTTGTTTTAACTCTCCTGAAAACCTTACAAGTTTCAGTTTCAATTGTATACGTAAGGACCGTCCATAATTTGAGATATAATTCACTCAAATTTTCAGGTCATTTTCTAAAAGTCGTAAATTACTTGTGCTACATAATTGGAAATTAATTTTTCGAATCTCTAACATTTGATCTACGCGTCTAAAACACTATCACGGGACCACAACCTGATTACTAAAATAAACATGAATGCAAGATAATTAGTCTTTAGCTTCATGTACCAGTACAAGGATCATTAAATATTGCATTGTAAAAATACAATTTTTTAATGAATAGGTATATATTGAGAATTTTGTTTTATTTACAATATTAGCTTTATTTTGTATATTTTAAATAGTCATTTTTTTTTATGTGCATGATTCACAACTGCAGTTATGTTTTTACATCTGTATTTCTTTAATTCACCAACAGATGATTAGCAAATTTGATTGGAAAACATGTAACAAGCATATCTTCAAATTTAGAAAATATACTTCCATAAGCCCTGTAAATGCCGTGACTTTCATATTTCCTGATATATATTTTTGTTTTTTTGGTGATGCCGTGTGTTTTGGATTTGTTCCGACGTTTCAGCTACCATTGCAGGAGCCATCTTCGTTGTAAACTATGTGTTTTGTAGAAATAAGTATGTGTTTAAGTATTAGTAATTTGTAACGTGTTGCAGTTGGAAGTAGACCCATTTCTGTTCGTTTTTGTAGTATGTAGTGCTGGAAACCATGTTGAGTTTAATTTAAGCCCATTGACTTTGTTAATGTTATTTGGGTGTCGGTGAATTTTAATTGCCTCTTTTATAATTCGTGCACTATAATTACTGGGTAAATGTAAAATTTTCAAAGGCGAAAAAATATCCGATGTCTATAAAGTGTTCCGCTATTGCGGATTGGTCTGGGTACCCAAGTTTACCCTTAAGATGGTGTTCCAGCAATGGTAACTAAAACGAATTAACAAATCCAACACACAAGGTATCACAAAAAAAAACCGAAACGATAACAGTAACCGTTAAAACCTTAGCATCTATTTCATATTTCCTTTTCTGAAATGGGCGTTTGTTAATATGTAAATTTACTTTCATAGAATTTCTTAGCTTAAATGCCGTATCTTTGTCTTCTTAGGTTTTGACACATTATAAATACTGTATCCCAAATAATGTTTTATTTCAAAATCAAAAAAGGCTAGGCAACCTTAATTCATGATTATTTGTCATAATATTAATAACAGTTAATTAATATAGAAAAAAATATTCTTCGATTAGCTGAAAATGACTCAACTCGCATCTTAAATTTCAAACAATAAATTAAACAAAATATTGTCAATTTGTAATAATTTAAATTTAAATAGTTACCAATTTTTTTCGGAAATGATGAGCTTAGTAAGAAAATTTATGAAAAAACTTGTCGAAATGTATTTTTGAAAATATTGAAATTATTTAATTAAAATATTTACTTACCAGCTCATCCATCATTAAGAATGATAAATAATACAGTTCTGCGTATAAAATAGAACCAGAATATTCTACGTTGACTCTCCCAGGAATTGATTCAGGACCTCAAACATGGTAGCCGAAACATTTCAACCACTGCACTACGGGGTGAACTTTTCTCAACCTTTCTCAACCTGGGAGTAGCCATTGAGTCGAAAACACTCGTCCTGGATTCTGATTATATTTTAAAGAGAGAATTGTATTCTTCATCCGCTTGACAGTTGTACAACGTAGAAAAAAAATAAATTTTTTTTCTAAAAAAACCAAGAGAGAAGTTTAAAGTAAAAAAAATAATACATGCATTTTTTAAATTTCAATTTATTAAACAATTGGTTAAAAAAATATTTTTGCAGTCACAAAAGGTGTGGAAATATGTAAATCAACAAATTACAAAAGAGATGAAGAACATTTTAGAGATGGGAATATTGAAGTCTAGGCATTTACAGGACTTATGACTCTTTAAAATATTTTTTTACGTGGGAGTTGCTTTATTATAGTTGCTTATAATATACAAGGTTCACATCTCAAAAGTAGATTTTTCTGCAATTAAATTTCTTTAAATTTTTCTAAACTGTTGGAATCACGAGAAATATTTTAATGTGGCCCAATCAGGAACTTCTCAGCATTTGTTCATGTGGAGAGGAAACCACTTAAAACTCTTCAGGAGAAGCCAGCCCGTTAAGAGTTGTCAACAGGCCTTCCGTTCCACTAGAGGAATGTTAGGCATTTTGTTTATTTATTTAGGACGTATGACTTGTCATTGCATGGATTATGTGGCCATTTTACACACCGTGTAAAATTCACCATTCTGTCTATAATTGAAAATAGAGACCATAGGCAGAATAGTGAAAGTTACACAAAGTGTAAAGTGGCATCTACGCCGGCTAATGACAGGCCATTCACCATGTAAACCTTTCAACTTCTATATTCCCCTCTCTAAAATGTCTTTATCTCTGTTTAAATATATTAATATTAATATTAATAGCTTACCACAAGGTTAAACTCAGTCATCAAACACATTTTTTAAAAATTATTAATTATATTAACTGGTCCAAGGAGAAGTATCTTAAAGTCTATGTTGCTTAGTATGTAGGTGAAATAATTCAGTCAGATAAGTCTGACCCATATCAATAAGGATTTCAGCTCTTATTTCAAACAAATTTACAGATAAAAGAGATTAAACAATTAGGATTTTCAAATATAGGCAGAATGGTGAATACTATACAGCGTGTAACGTGGCCAATGCCTAAACTTCCATGTTTCCTCTAAAATGTTCTCCATCTCTGTTGTAATATAAGAATTAAGGTAAATAATAATTTAATATTTTTTTCATTTATCAGATGAAATAAAAGAAAAAAAAAATTGATGCCTAAATTTTAATTCGATTTTTTTTATAACATAAACCAATAACTTAAATGCTGAAGAAAAAACTTTAAAAAAAATCCTGTTTAATTTGATTTATTTTGCGTTAAAACTGGTTCACAATTTAAGAAAAAAAATATGAAAAAAAATATTCATGTCATATATATTATTATAATAAAATGTTTTACTGTGTCTTAAGTAATTAAGGGCTCAAATATCAAATTACTCACTTTACCCCTAGATTGGTGCCAAAATAAGTATTTAATCATGTATTTAAACATGTACATATAATGTACTTATACCGTTTAATATTAAGGGATTTGTGTATATTAATAAAATAAAACGAAATGATATTCCACATACAAATATGGCTTTCATTTCAAAATGGTAAGACGGAAAAAGTATTTTAAAATAAATGTCCGTGGTAAGTAAAATGGCTGATACATCACACACCTTAACTCTCAAAAATCATACCTTATACGCTTTAACTCTTAAAAGGCTGTGCTATAAAATTTCATTACACACGGTGATGTAACATCATGTTACCACAGATAAAAGACAGAATATTTTGAAGTTCAGACATGTAAAAAAAAAACATGCAGACAAATTAAATAATTAATTTGGAAAAATACGTAAAAAAATATTATATATTTTAATTATAGCGAAATAAATTTAAAATCATAAATAGGCCAGTCAAATAACTATAATGCACTTTAGTTTACTGCAAATAACCGACTGATTGAATGATTTACTTCTTCTTTTGTGTTTTTTTGACACAAACACCGGCCTTACAGCAGCGTCCCTGTCTTCTTTGTTATATGTTTTATTCTCGTGTATTTTTTTATACAAATAAACACATTTATTGTGATATTGGCATCACTTGCGCTTGTTGATTATGCTTCGCATAGCAAGGATCAATATTTTTTGTTATAAAATCAAGTAGGATATTTAAACAAATTTAATTTTTCTAATCCTGTGTGAAAATCTTTATTTGAAGATTACAAAAAATACATCATCATCATTCAAATAAATAATACAGATATATTAAGTATTGTATTCTATGTAGACTCGTGTTACATCACAGCCACACAAGAGTTAATGAAGAATTTAGTCCAGGTTTGCAAAGTAGAACCTGAAACTTTAGCCAGGTTTTTTTAGAAAAACCCAAGACCCACCTGTTTTACAATTTATTTGTATGAATACGTAGCGCGTGACAGTGAAAAAAATAATTTACTGAAAATTTTTACATTAATTTTTAATATCTCTTAGACGAATGTGTAGGAAACTAATGTATGACAGGGTCACAAATGTTGAAATCAGGCTTTAGTGCAAATCTGAGAATGGTTTGATTGATGATATAAAGAAAGAGGAATAGTCCGCCTCGTGGTGTAGTGGTGAGCGTGTTTGCCTACCGTGCAAGAGGTCTCGGATTCGATTCCCGATGTGGTTAACATGAAATATTTATTAAAAAATATGTTTTACTGATAATCTTCATCATTCATTACATATCATTCTCTTTTCCACACCGAATGATGCATAGAGCACTGCATCGATACACCAACTGCAGCGTATCTGGCTCATTTTTAATTCGTGAAGACAAGATGATAAGTCTTACGCGTAAAGTCCAGAGACTAAAACATTTTAGTGAAAAAACACATTTTGAAATAAATATTTCATGTTGAATTGAACCCGATAATTCTTGCATGGTAAGCAAACGCGCTGACCACGAGGCCGACTGCATCTTCATCTTACCTTCACGTAACAAAAATAACCGAGAAACGCTGCGATTGGTGTATCAATGAAGTACCCTATGCACCATTAGTTCTGCAATGGGGAATGCTGAAGAAAGGGTAACTTAAATAGTTTGATTATGAAGAGCGAATGTCGATAACGAAAGAATACTATAAAATATATTATGAATGGCAATAATAAATGGGAACTTTGGACTATTTAAGACGTGACATGGTCAAAAAAACCAAAAACTTCTGGTCATGTAAAAAGCAAAAACAATCAAGGATGTATTTATTTATTTATTTTATTAGGTAAACAAACAGCACGTACACAAACATTGCCAATTTCTTTGTATATTAGGGTAAGACACTCATGCACACACCAAAAAAATTGTTTACACTATTAAGTGTATTAGTTGTATTATCAATAATTTAAATAAAGTTCAAATCATTGTAAGATTTGATTGTTAATTGATAAATTAATATTTGAATAAACAGATACATACCTGCGTAAAAAATGCAAAATTATAATTACACACACAAAATAATTAACGTGGAATATGTGTGAAAGCTTTAAGCTTTAGAGATTTCCGTTCACTTCGACATACTCGTATTGCATAGCTTGGTTATATTTTTCAGTTCTTCAAGTAAGGGTATTATCGTATGAAAAAGGTTCTTCTTGACACCAACAGATGGCATGAAAAAGCCTTTTGCCAAGATAATTTAAATTTCACACAGTAATTATAATCAAAAATTATTTAAAGTTGTAAGTAATACATCGGGTTTTTATCAGTATTTTTTTCTGTGCCATGCAGGTGAGGAATACAGTCATGTGAGTGAAATAGAACCAGAACCATAGACAAATGCTTTTGACTCGACGGCTACTCTAAGATAATAATCGGAGGAGATAAGTCTGCCACGTATTGAAGTGGTTGGCGTATGTGCTTACCATGTTTGAGGTCTACGGTTAAACTCCCGGCAGAGAGGACGTAAAATACTGATTTTAAAGATGGCTTTACAATGCAATGTTTTATATTTCCTGGTTACCTTCTTATAACATAATTAATATACGCTGCAATTGGCGTACCAATAATTTATGGAGAGGATGATGATTACATTTAATTAATGTAAATAGATATGAATAAATAAATAATTATAAATATAAAAAAATAAAGAAAAACAATTTTACAAAAGGAAGGAAATATAATTTGAAATTAAAAGTAATAACATTTCAAACAGTGTAAACGTTTTAAACTTGATAAAAAGAAACAAAATAAAACTAAATAAAATAAAATAAAATAAACTTAAGCATGTGATACAGTGTTATGTAAAATTTTTGCTTTAAAAATGAATTAATTAAATAATAAAAAAGATTAAATAAACATAAAATGCTATTATTTTTTTGTATATAACTTAACTACTTACCGACTTTTCTGTCTACCGGTTTTGAGACATACCCGTCTCTTCTTCAGGACACGACATTAAACCAACATGCGAAACCCACCAATACATTCATATTTTAGGGAAAAGATGAAAAGAAGCTTTAAAAAAATAAAAAACAGTATATTTATTTAAGTTAATTAAAAAAACATCTTTAAAAGTAATAACATATATAAGCAATTTGTAATTTTAATGGCAATTCGAAATGTTGTTTAAAAATAGTAAAACATGCAGAGTGCAGCAGAAGAATATTTCAGGTTATCTTTAAAATTTGAAAAAGATTTTTAAAAATGTAGTTAAAAAATATTGAAGCGATATTATCAGAAATAAAAATTTCGTGTTGAATTATATATAAAAATATTGAAGTATGTAATTTTATGTAAGAGAAAAGGGTAAGTACTTTTAATAATTATTATTATCATAATAATTATGTAATTAATCGGGTACTACGATAAAAAGACTCCACGAAATATTAGGTGATAAAAATAATAATGATCGATCTAGCTTCTTGAAGTGGACCCATAAAATGCAAATCTCTCTCTAGATAACATAACACAGAAATATTTTATCGGTCAACAAATAAAATATTAATGGCTTCTACTCATTCTGCGAAATACTTTATGTGCCCCATAAAATAATGCAATCAAAAAGGAAGGGAAATAAAACGGCTATTCTTAACATCGCATGTTATAATAGATAATTTAGGCACTTAGTTTTAAACCCGGTTGTGGTCCCGGGTTTTCTGTGATCAAGAATACAGTTCTGTTGGCGCAAGAGAACCAGAACGCTGGACAAGTGCATTCGACTTAATTGCAGTTCTTAGGTAAAAATCCCGAAAAGGTTAACAGAGTGGATATAAGTTGTGTAGTGGTCCTGAATTCAATTCCTAGCAGGGTGAATGTGAATTACAGGGTGGTTTTTTTTTTCAAGCTAGTCAACACATTTATTAAACCTCTAATGGATTGGCATAATGTATTATAAAAGGGGGTTAAAAGTAAAACTGCCACTGTCCATAATCGCTGTTTTTGGGAAGACCAACAAAACCAGTAGCAAAAAGACTATTTCCTTAAAGTTCAATACGTTACAGCGTGGTATAACAAGTAGCAAAAAGACTTAACTAATACAATTTAGCGTATTAAACAAAAAATAAATAGGCTTTTTGATAATGGTTTTAAATTTATTTAGGATAATTAAAGTAGCGTAATTTCGTGAAAATCGCCTCAAGGGCCTTGTACAATAACCATTCCAACACGTCTTGTGGCTGCAGAGCGCATAGGCGGTTGGGATTCTAGTTCCCCGAATCCAATTAGGTTAAATTTAAGTAATTTTATTATAGGAGCTAGATCACAATACCTCCTGAAGCATACATAGCGCACGAACGTTTAAAACTCTAGCGGCCATTTCCACCGTACAAAAAATGAGTAAGATGTGTTTTTACTTAATGTTATTAAATATTTGTGTATAACCATTTGCTGACTTTTCTTTGTCTACCGGTTTCGAGACGTACCCGTCTCTTCGTCAGGACACCAACTAAACCAACATGCAAAACCCACTCTACACCTTCACTATAGTCGTTGCACAAAAATATAAAACCAACACGATATGCATTTTAATAAGCAACCCTTCCATGGGTTGATTGGGTTATGAAAATATTATATGTTGTGGGAGAAATAGTTGAAAAAAGAGGCAGAAGAAAAATTGTTTTTAGTTTACAAATAAACGTTCACAAACATAATCTAGATTACATGACCTATAGCTACACATAGCATTGGCATTTTAAAAACTAGACCCTTGAGTTGAAGTTTAATTTAGACATAATACTTATGAAACTTAAATATGATTTTAAAAAGTGTACAAAAAAAAACAATGATAACACTTAGCTTTGTTAGTCTTCCCGAAAAGAATGATCATGGATAGTGGCGGTTTTGTATTTAACCCCATCATATATAATCAATTGAATGAACTTAATAGATTGAGTTTTTTCTTAATAGATTGACATTTCTTGGTGGAACTGCATTTTAATTATAATAAAAAAAATACGTTTACAGTCATATTACACTTTTATATATAAATTTTTACCAGTGACCGGGTTTTGTCGTGACCGACATCATCAGACTGGTGGGAGACTAACTGTGTTACATATAAGTGGAAGCAGGGGTTGTCAATTATGATTTTATATAATAATATGGAATGGAAATAAAAGAGTTTCAATTCAAATATAAAATAATAACAATTGTATGTATTTTTTTTAATGTATGTAATAAAAACAGGTGAAAATTGTATAATTTAATTTAGTTTTATAATAAAAATGTATTTGAAATTACATGTATTTAAATTTTATTATAACTATAACAGGGGCCGCTGGTTGGTAGCTCTATCGACAGCCATGTCCCCGGGCCCAGGGGTAATTAAGTGATTTTCTGAAAGAAAGATTTAGTGTTTTTTTCAAACTATATTTCTTGCTTTGTATTTTGTTATTTACTATGTATTTACAGGGTTTTTTAATATGTTTTTAATGATGTGTTTACTATGTATTTTACTGGGTTTTTTAGTATATTTTATAACTATGTTTCTTACTCTATTTTTTACATAACTTAAAAAAAAATTATCCCCATTTTACTATGTATTTCACAATGCTTTTTTCTATATTTTCACTATGTCCTACTTTTTTATGTGTTGATTACTGTTTTTTGTATATTTTTTTGACTGGCTTATAGCGAGAAGGGAGCGTTATAATAACCCTTGATTGATAGTCAAAGCAACTTAGTAAAAACGTTTAATTATATTTAAGTATATAATATGATAATAAATAATAAATAAATTTTCTAAGAGTTTAAGTTTTAATTTGGAAAAACTATTGACCAGTTTCATCGCGACTGGTATCTTTATTATGAAATTCAACGTATTTATACAAAACAGTAAAGACTATCTCTTCGTTCTAGTAACGAGAGAACCCTTTTAATTCCCCGTCATTGCTCTAATTTTCTTGCCTCCACTTTCACAATTGTAGCCGATTGATTGTGGAATAATCTACCCTCTTATGTTAGAGACACCCCTTCTTTATTTACAATTAAGTCAAGATTGAAAAGTCATTATCTAAATATATAAATTGTTTGTTTATCCATCTTATTTTCTTCCCATCCCCTCTTCTCTCTTCATAGTATAGTGTTATTTATTTATATTTTTATTTTGTTAATCTTTGTTTCTAATTTTTGTATAAAATTGTAAGATTCAAAATGTCCATGTATTTGTTATTTTCGCAAATTGTTTGGGTAGGTAAGAAGAAATTTTCTTAAGGCAATATGCCCGCCCTAATATGTTTATAAAGTGTTAAATAAATAAATAAGGGAAAATAAATAAATAGAGGATTGAAAATAATATTAAAGTTATTTTATTATTTAATTTTTGTGTAAAGGAACTATAGTTAAAGTGTTTCGAGGTAACTAATGAGTTGATATAATGGTATTTCCTTTTTTCAAAATTTGTGCGTTAAAGTATCACTCGTAATGACGACGTAAAAGTATTTCTATGATAAATTGCAATATATTTCCATCAAGGATTTTCACTTACAAACTTGAATGTTTTAATAGTGAGTCATTCAAAGCTGTTTAAAAGTTGCCTCAGAAATTTAAATATTTCGATTAATCACAAGACAAAATAATCTAAAATATTCTCCGAATCCATTCTCCGTCAATTATGTTCTTGACAAACGCTTCAAACCAGCATCATTATGGAAAAAGCGGTTCCATTATGTTTAATGATTTTTCAACCAATTACGTTATGTCTTATATGTATTCCAACAAAAGTGTCCATACCGTGTTCACCTTTTTGCGCAATTCTTTTGCGAAAATATCAATAAGACCCATGGTTAAAACCCCAATAAAACAACTTTGGCTGAAATAATGGTTCGAAGCTTTTGTCCTAAACACAGACAGTAAATATTTTCATCACATCACACTCACCACAGAAAGTAGCTTGGTAGAATTTTAGTTTTAGTAAAAGTAAGAAAATGGATAAAAGAATGTTTATTAATATAAAATAAAATACAAAAAAATAGTTTACCCCGAAGATGACTCCGGCAACGGTAACCAAAACGTCAGAACAAATCTAATCTTGATAACATAGCTCGTGAAAATCCATTCACCAATTAAACTGTTCCTTCTTTGCCTTCGATTAAGGACCCCATGGTCCTTAATCCAACCATTTGCGCTGTAATTTATTTATGAGAAGTATTTTACCGCTTCATAGGTAATCATGAGTATACGTTTTGAGACTAACTACGCGTGGGATTTTGCATGGGCCATTGAACTTCAGTTTACAGGAAGATCGTGTGAATATGCCGTTAATCCTAAGGCTTAGGGCAGCCTCTCCTAACCTGGGGTCCGCAAGAATCTCCGAAAGGCTTACCGGTTATCTTTCAATTTCAAAGCTCTAACCTTAGTATAAAGCTTTATCTACAACGTTTAAGATCGTCTATGAAAATTCATTATGGATGTTATTTATTATCTTTATTTTTAAAACAAATAACAAGTAAAACACCATACATTTCAATCAATGTTTAAATGATTACCGGGTCTATGAAGACCCCCAGCTCCTTAACCTTCGAATTAATTGTAAAAGATGGACCTCTTTTACCGATGTGACAGTGTGCAGTTTAAAAATGCAGTGTCCTATGCACCACTGAGTGCAAGAGGGAAATGAGGATGATGATGTATTACATCCCAAGTACACATTGTTAGAAAAGAAAAAGGTAGGTACAGGTTGGTACCGGATTCAATTATATTTTTAGTAATTATTTATTTTTCCGAAGAACATTTATTTAAATTTGAATTTTGTTATTTATCATTGGAATATTATAAATGACAGCTTTTTAATTACGAATATGTAAGATTATCAAACGTGTAATTCTTTTTAATTAAGTGATTTCCAAATTTGGAGATTTTATAACTACTTAAACAACTCATATGTTTATTATAGAAGCTAGGGCATGAGTTACATTGAAGGGAATGAATTGCGACTTGTTTTAGTTTATATATATTTTTTTTATAGTACTTCATTTAACAATTAATTTAAATACAAACGTTCCAATACCATGGGATTGAAGTCCTGTTTTGAGTTGGAACGAGAATAATTAATAAAAATGTTTAAAAATTATGACAACAAATAATACAAAAAATAGAAACATGTTTTAAAAATTAATTCGTGACACAAAAAAAATAAAATGAAAACTCAAACACAAGGAAATTATTAACATTAAAAGTAAAGAGAAAAAAGAAAACAATTAAAAAATTATCATTGAGTTTCCCACTCAAATGCTCCCTCTAAGGCAAATCCAGCCCTTAGCGCCTCCCTTGAAAATAGTGGTTGCCCTTTAGAACCTTATACGCTCTTCCAAAATATTGAATACTCTGGATGTGATAAAGCAAAGTTGCCTATGAGCAAAACTCGAACGGGATTTGGGTTGATTTGGAGAAAATCTCGTGGTATCGGAACGTTTGTATTTAAATTAATTGTTAAATGAAGTACTATAAAAAAAATATATATAAACTAAAACAAGTCAAGACAAGATTTTTGCTGAGACCAGTGCTTCTTTTTAGTAGAGTTGCCTTACATTCAGTAACTTGTGCATTGGAACAACTGTTCTGAAAGGTATGTTTTAGGGTGCCGAAATACAATTCATAGTAAACAAATATTCTGAATTTATAAGAAGTTTAAATATGGATGCCGCACAACCCCCCCTATTTTTCCTACAGTATCTTTATTTTTTGTTAAAGTTTATGTTTACTAGTATAAGTGTAGGCGTGAGTTTAATATTATTTGGGGAGGAGTAAAAAATTAGGAGTGACGGGTTCGTGGCGGTAATTTTCTATCTCTTAGGGATCCACGTTTAAATAATGTTGAAAAATGCTGGTTCAAGGAATTCTACTGACTAAGATTAATTGCCTTTATTATTTTTAACTTATGATGCGTGCTTTTCACAGAAAACATTCTAGTTGATTAATTTTGATTTATTTACTTTAGTTAATATTAGTCCAGAAAGAAGTATAAAAAATTGAAAATGGTTTTCAGGAGTTGTCTAATATGTGAAATATTTCAATCAGATTAATCTCTTCGCAACGATTAAGGGTTCCAGCTCTTTAACCTCTGGCAAAATGGTGAATGTTACACAGTGTGTAAAGTGCCTACATTAACCAGCTAATAACAGGTCTAAGCCATATAAATGCCTGGACGTCCAAATTTCTTTCTTTGAAATGTTCTCCATTGTTTCCATTCCTATTGTAATTTTATAATTTTTACTATATATTTATAGATGAGCTTTTACAATTTTCCGGACTTAGAGGAAAAACGGTCTGACTTTTCTTCATAATTCAAGGTATTACGGTATTTTTTCCATGGATTATGGCACTAGAGAAGTAATTTTTTTTTCGCAGAATTGATATTAACCATTGGCGTGTCTTTATTCTTTTGCTTAATCGTTATTACGGAAGCTAGGACCATCCATTTTAAATCATATTTGTACGGTATGCAAATATGATTTAAAAAATGAAAATCAGAAAAAATACTAACACGGGAAGTTTCATTTTATTATCTTTTCTTAAAAAAAAAAACCTAATCAAGTAAGTTTTGGGGTGCAGAAAACGGGACAACAAAACGTCGATTTTGCCGATTTTAGTTTGGCAAAATTTTTCCGACGCGCAGTTGTCTTTTTTGCACAGCATCAGGTAGGTATTTGCGAGACAGTGACAGAAAAATAATTTTTAAATATCTATTTATCACAATTCCTAGCCTATTTTCTTTATAAATTAAAATTGAATAAGAACCGAGCGATTTCACCAAATCCGATGTTTTCATTGTTCTCTGCGCAAATACCGCAATCAGTTTTGGCAGCTTTATTCCCTCGATTGAACATAAACAGAAGAGGTGTCAAAAATACTCACTTTTATCTACTTTAACCCCACCCCCTCTACCTCACACTGCCTTGCCCCTTCCACACGACCCTATCAGTACCTAAGTACTAATCTGTATATTCAAGTTTAGTTAATTTATTATTAATAATTAAATCATTAACTTTGCTGTCAAACATGTAACTAAATATTATTAATTATTTGTAAATAACCACTTACCAACTTTTCTATGTCTACCGGTTTCGAGACGTACCCGTCTCTTCGTCAGGACACCAATTAAACCAAAATGCAAAACTTGTTTCACAAAAATATAAAACCAACACGACATGAATTTTAATAAACACATGCACTGATTAGGACAAACATGCACTGGTGTCCTGATGAAGAGACGGGTACGTCTCGAAACCGGTAGACATAGAAAACTCGGTAAGTGGTTATACACAAATATTTAATAACATTTATATGTTTATATTATGTTTACATTATATGTTTATATATATTTTATATGTATTTTTACACCTGATGATGGGTAGTTCAGAATAGCTGAAACTATAGGTGTTATTTTACTAAACTCGTTTGTGGGAAAAAACACAAGTTGTTTTATTTAAAATAATTTTTAAATGTAATTTCACAAAGTAAATGCCGAAACAATAAATAATATACCAGTAAATGCAGACTCTCTAGAGTGTTAAATTCAGTAATGGTCTGTAAACATTTGGATTTACTCTAATTATTATTTAATAGTGGTTGATTTCAATGGAATATTGTTCGAAAACAATGGTTATGTTCCCGTGTTTAGAACAAAGCTTCCATAAATAGCTTTAGAACTAGCTTGAATACAGCGAGAATCCTTTGACGGGAGAGAAGAATACAGTTGTGATAATGCATGCAAGTTGCTGGCATTAAAATAATTAACGAAAATGCATTTGAGAAATGCATAACAACAATAAAAAAACAGCCGGAGTGCGAGTAAGCGCATTCCTTAAATACTTTGGTTTCAAACCGACTTTGATTTGGGAATAATTAAACTCAATTTTACCGAAATCAATATAAATTTAAACCGGATGGGGTCTTTTGGTCACGGGCTTTGGATCAGTAGACCAAGCTTCAAATCCTGCTCTACTACGACTTGTTTTCGTATTGCAGTAAATAACCACCCTTTAATTAATATTTCATGTTGATCATCCCAGAAATCGAACCACTTACCTTAAACATTGCACGTGGACAGGCCAACCACTACAGGCGGACTTATCTCCATTCAATTTCAGTATTCAGAGACTAGCCATCGAGTTGAAAGCACTGGTTTTCGACACTGGTTGTATTTCACACATAAAACTGTATTCTTAATCCGCCTGGACATCCGCCATGTTAACATAGTACACTAACTAACAATTATTTTTAATCTTTTTTTTTATTATTATCATATCAATATAACTTATTTTTGTAATTAATAGCATATACTTTTATTATGATTTTCTCATTTTTATTGATAAAAAACGTGTGTTCTAACAGAAGCACTAATTGTTTATTTTTTAATAACAATATTTTGAGTTTGTCCGAATTTTTGTAGACAAGGACTGGATTCAACTCCCTGGGGAGCTGTTTATATTAACATTTTACAACAGAGATAAACAACATTTAAGAGAAGGTAATATAGAAGTCCAGGCGTCTACAGGGTTTATGACCTGTCAATGGCTGGTTTATGTGGCCACTTTACACACTGTGTAACATTCACCATTCTGCCTATATTTGAACATCTATATTCCTTCAATTCTTTTATCGATTAGAGATGAAGAACATTTAAGAGAAGGTAATTTAGAAGTCCACTTTAACTTCACAAACATCAACAGATAAAATAATTGAAGGAATATAGATGTTCAAATATAGGCAGAATGGTGAATGTTACACAGTGTGTAAAGTGGCCACTTAAACCATCCATTGACAGGTCATAAGCCCTGTAGATGCCTGGACTACTATTTTTTTTATGTTTATCGTGTTCTTCCAGAAGCCTTTATTTAAAATTAAAATAAAATGCATACTCACACACAGGCCATGGCTTTTGTAGGGTTTTTTTGCGTTTATGTTATAATTTTTTGTATCTAAATGCAAAGACAAAAATGTTATTTTTAATTTATTATGGTTCACAAACAATAAACAATACATATGAAATTGGTATAATTAATCACAAATTGTTATTTTAGATATTGTTTATCAATTATATGTGAACACAGCATACACAAACAAAGAAATAAAAAGTTTATCATGGATTTTTTTTTAATTGGCTAGAAAGGTTAATTAATTAACTTCTATGATTGTTAAAAAAGTTATTACAATAAATCATTACTAACAGGTTATTACCAATTATTTAACCTAACTAACATAAGTAACTATTTCATTTTATAAATTGCGTTATAGTGTTTCTCTAATTATTTAATGTCTCAGTTAAAGATATTAAATTATAATTTTAAAAAAAAAATCATCCACATAAAATTATACATATATAAAAGTTGATTTGACTGTCTAACTACGGTTATTTATCTCGTTCTAAATCGGTCAACATATAAAAACAATAATTAATACAAAGAAAAAAAAAATGTTATTAGAAATAGTCAGTTAACATATTTAAAACACAGTAAAGAACATAGCAAAAAACTAAGTTAAAAAACCCACTTAAAAAAACATAGTTAAAGACGCAGTAAAAAACAAAGTAAAAAAAGTATTTAAAAACATAGTAAAAGACGTATTAAAAAACAGTAAAAAACAAATTGACGAACATCGTAAAAAACACACCTATTAAGAAACATAGTAAAAATCAAAGAAAAAAGTATTGAGGATCTCCAATTATACTATGTATTTATTTATCCACACCTATACATTTCTTAATTACCACAGGAAACATGGCACTTCTTCGAATTCAATCATATTATTTTCATTGTTAATACAGTATTATATACAGTATAATATAATACAGTATATAATACATGCATCTCAGTAATTACAAAAAAAACATTTTTGGGCGTAGGTATTCAAAATGTTTTCCAAATCTTAAAAATTATTCTACTTTACACGTTGTGTGAAAAGACAACTTTCCATGCATTCGCTATTATAGCTTTCTAAGTATTAATTTGACATTAATTTATCACACAATAATTATTTTTTGTTATAAAATAGAACGTATTTGTAGCGAATACAACGTAATTCAATTGATAAAAAATATTTATTTGCAAAATGTATTCCTATAAAACTTTACTGCTCCAAAGTCTGGCAAACTCAAAGAAGAATATCAAGGTTTAACCGAATTATTGTAAATAGTCCAGTAAGTTCACCGAGCTTTATCGGAGATTCATTTTCAGGTGAAAACATAAGAAAGTAGAGGCGTGAAACGGGCGTTTATTTAAAAAACCCGCTTCCAAATTACACGACTTATTGCTTAAAAGCTTTTGAGAGAAAGAAAGCCAGTGAAATGAAAATACTACCTGAAGAATGTTCGTATAGAAGAATGCTATTTTTTTCTGTACTCGGTGGATAAAAATTAAATTAAAAGCTACCAATGACTTTTAAAAAAAGTAAGTGTTGCTGTATTATTGACCTTCCTTATGATGTAGAAAGTTTATATTTTACAAATGGATTTAGTTTCCTGGCTATCTAAATACAAGAAATGTTAGAAAAGGGAAGGAATTTCGGCTGTGAACCTGTCCGCAATTGCTTTGTGAAAATCAGTATGCCTTCCGTTTCACTTTAAAACATCACGGCCATTTTTTGTCCTGTTATCATTTTTGTCCTTATTTCCTGCGCTATCCTAACCATGAAAGATCATACCTCTTGTGATAAGTCGTTGGGACTTATTACTTAATGGACGCGCTTTAGATCCTCTCCAGGTTATGTCTTTCACCGCTAAAAGGAGGGCAATGCATCATCAAGTGGAGAACATCTTAAGGAGTTTCATCATCAAATGGACAACAAAGTTTTCTTTGGATTTAGAGAATGAGATAAATCGTGTTTTTTTTTGTTTTGCGTTTTGCGTTACGGGGCACACCGATGTGAGTTGCAATATTTCAGGCGAATTATTTTAAGCGGACAAAGGCAACCTCTTCTGGCTCTTTCTAGAGCATATAGGACATGCTCAACGGATGCACTCCCGGTTCTAACGGGCTTGCTTCCTTTAGATCTGGAGGTTTAGCGACGATCTGCAAATTTCCACCTAAAAAGAAGGCGTTCCTCTGTTATTGGTGGCGCCTGCCTACTCCCAACTGAAGGAATGTCTCAATCGAATATAGTAAAATGACTTTAAATGCTCTTCTTAATGCTTGGCAATCGCGATGGGAATCTTCCCCTTCAGGGAGGGTTACCTTTCTTTTTTTTCCTTCAATCCGTCATCGCTTTGAATTTTTTCGGGTTATCCCCGATCACTGGACTGCGCAGTTTTTATCAGGTCATGGTAAATTTAATAAAAAAATATTTGTTTTTAATATTGTTGACTCCCCTTCGTGCTGCTGCGGATATCCTAACCAATCTTCCGAACACATCCTGTGGTCTTGTCCCTTTCCCCTTCTCTATGATTACCGAATGAAGCTTCTCGCTACTATCCGTGGCTCTGTTATAGGTCCTGTCGGATAAACAGATCTGGTGGCTTCTAAAAATAATTTCAAGGCTTTTAAAAAGTTTTGTAATCATTTCGGCGAATTGATCATGTTCAATCAATTTAATCCCAGTAAGTGAAAAATTCACTTCCCTCTCTTCTCAATCCAATGAAGTACATATTATGTACTTCTGGATTACTTTCTTTCAGCACAAAGATGCTAAGGCTACCAGATTTCAGAGAGCTCCTTTGAACAGCTTTTCTCGTTTGACAACAAGCAAATTTTCCGTGTATGTGGGCACCGCTGAGGAGACTTATGTCCTCAGATGCGGTGTGCGGTATGTGGTGGGCAAGCTGTTTTACGTACGGTTTTTAAAAACATGTTAATTTTTTAATTTCCTCTCGTTAGGTCCTCTCGTTAGGTCAGCCCCTATCTTCTGCTGAGTTTGAGGATGAGCTGAATCATGACTTGGCCCATTCCAAGATGATATTTATTATTTTTTTATGTGTAGTTTTTATATCGATCTTGAAAGAGAGTCAAAATAAAATTCACAACTGAAATTACGCCTCTAGGCCTGTTCTAGTAAAAAAAAAGTTATGTATACAAATAAGTATAAACTTAAATATCGAAATGTGAAGATATACTGTTATAAGTGGTATAGTAATTAATTTATTAGGTCATAGATTTTTACAATAAATAAATATTTGCGCTCTAATGATTTACATGAATATTTAAATTTTGGGGCAACGTGATCGTAATAAATTATTATATACTGCAAGAAAACTAAAACCAATTTCGGATATAATAGGATTAGAACCTTGATCCTCTGATCTGTGAGTTTGCAACGCTAGCCACGGGACCACAACCCGTTCTGT
This sequence comes from Micrasema longulum, assembly GCF_059751315.1. Taxonomy (NCBI): domain Eukaryota; kingdom Metazoa; phylum Arthropoda; class Insecta; order Trichoptera; family Brachycentridae; genus Micrasema; species Micrasema longulum. The sequence goes on from NW_028278077.1 coordinate 238,167, forward strand.
TTTAATATTTTTATTCCAATTGTATTTTCTTATTTGTTTATTTTGTATATTATATCACATCAAAGTTCACAAATATGTGTGCCTACTATCATATTTATTTAAAAAATGTTTAAGTCCCCTGTGGGCGTTTAGATATAAAATATGTATAATTAAAATGAATGAAAATATTTTGAAAAATATGTATCTGCGTTTTTTAAAATTATTTGTATATTCAGTTTCCTCAACTCGACCATCTGTTGACTTCTGTTAAGTAAAAGAGCTGATTTGAAGAATGTTTAAGCATAGGCAGAATGGTGTATGTTACGCAGTGTATAAAGTGGCAACTTAACCTAGTCAATGACAGTATATAAGCCTTGTAAATGTCCAGAATTTTTTTTCCTGTTTTACTTATTCCAAATTTTTGGATCCACCTAGTAAAATATTTCAGATAATAAGCAATGTCACAATCAACAAAGTTGTAAATTCAGAAAATTAGGTTTTAACTCTTGTGTGACTGTGATGTCACACTAATCGCCATAGGATACAAGACTTGATATATCTCTCTTATTTTTTAAATAATGAATCTGTATTTTTTGAAATCTATAAATGGACGTTTTTACGCCGGGTTCGGAAAGTAAAATTTGTATTACTATGATGGATGTTAATACAAAAAATATTTATCCTTGCTACGCGAAGGATGAATGTCCGCTAATAGGGAAATATCACATACTACGAATACCGAAAAAAATATATAATGGATTAAAAATAATTTATTATATTTTCAAAATCAATATGGATATTGTGGAGCAATGTTTTCATCTATACACATAAGAAATTAAATAAAAATACGTTGCTAGAAAAATGCTACGTGTTTGACCTTGGTTGTTGTTACGTCAAGATTTGCGATATTGTTCTGAACAAATTTCAATGGCCAGGAACAAATGAACATGAATCCTGATGTTTTAGGAGCTTGGCCAATGTAATAACCGTTTTTCGAGAATTCGAAATTACAAATTGCAAAGTATTTTTTTTGCTACTTATAAAAAAGGTTTTCTTTTACTGGACAGTATTTCATAGACCTTTATTACCCTAAAAATGTTTTTAAAAAGTTTTATTTTCCTATTCAGCAAAACATCTGCATAAGAGAGAGCACGAAAATAGGACTCATAACAAGGAAGACAGAGACGCTGTTTTGTGGCGGGTGTTGTATTAAACAGATTCAGTCGGTTGATGACAGTGTAGTGAAATCTTTTGTGAAAATGAAATGGTTGGTTAGACTTTCCGCAGTATCGTCGCAAGGTTGTGTGGAATTAAATGTAAGGTTTACTTACATTGTTATGAGATTCAATAGATAATATTATGATTACTTGTAATCTTGTATATATATATATATAAATAAATTGTCTTGATATGCAAAGATGTAATAAAATCAAGTACAACACTGAATGAATAAACCGTGACACGAGTTAACATGATGTGGGTATTTGTACGTTTTCGAAAGAGAGAGCAAAAACCAACTGAACCGAAGCTGACCGGGCACACGCAGGTTCTGGCAAGCTCCGATCGTGCCGACGTCGGGCAGTTCCGGTGTGTCTTGCACGGTGTTGTTAGTGGTAAAAATGCGGGACATAACAGTTATGGGGGACGCACGCGCGTAACATGAGCAGCGTATTTTTCAATAATTTGCTGTTACAGAGCTAAATTATATTTTTATTTTCATCAATTATGGAAAAAACATTTTTAAACAGTATGTTTTCATGTCTGAATTTTAGAATATTCCGTCTTTTACTAGTGGTAACACGATAGCGGACTAGTCCCCAAACTTCCTTTTCCAGGATTTTAACTCAGGGCTCTCCATCGAAACGACAGCACTTGTCCCAAAATCTTTTTTTTTTCACATACAGAACGGATTCTTTACTATACCGTACGTACGGTGCGGTGAAGCTTTAAATTTCTGTAAATATCTGTATATTTCATGACGAGTTCACAATAAGGTTGTGTCGCTGGTTAGTTTCTATAGACATCATACTTTCCAGACACAAAGCCCTTTAAGCTCACAGGGAGCGGAAACTAAACAGGAAACGGAACTTTCCACAAGTTCTATTATTCAAAATGACACGATGTCATACTAGGGGTATGTCCAAACATACGTTAAATTGTTAATACCTAGTCAGAATTTTAGATATATTCATTCTGTTTGTTTTGAACATATTCGAAGCTTTTATTTCCCAACAATGTTTTGAGTAGGTCCAAATGATTGTATGAAGACAGGCTGGATTTCACTCCCTAGGGAATTATTATTTAGATCTTAATTTATTGCAACGGATAAGAAAATCATTTTTGAGAAAAGATGGAAGTCTAGGCGTTTACAGGACGTTTGACCAGTCATTGACTGTTTTATGTGGCCCTATACACATTGTGTAATATTTAAAATACTGCCCGTGTTTGTTTATCTAAATTTCCTCATCTGTTCCATCTGTTGATTTTTGTGACACGAGTATATTTAACTCACAGTGAAAAGTGCAGTGAAAGAAGAAGAGTCTAATGAAATAAATAAAAAAAACAATAAAAATAACATTACATATTCTACCTGTAGATGGTTAACGGTTAACTTCTATACTCAAATGTGGCATTTTTCGATTGTGTATATTACACTCTTTGTTTAAGTATTAGACAGACTTTCGAAATGTAAATGAGAATCTAAAAGTCAACTTCTTAAGCAGCATTGTGAATTTTACAGAATTTGTAAACTGATCATTTAAACAAACTGATGACTGATTATAAGCTTTGTAAATACTTAGACTTCCTAATACTCAACCGCTTCACCTCTGATTTAGGAGAAATACTTTAATTAATTTTCTTAATAAATTATTTTAAAAATTAAACTAAGAACTAAGGTTGAAATTAAAATGTTCTTACCTAAAATAAATATTTTCAAACAAAAGAGTATTTATTTTAAATGTCAGAATGTTAAATTCAAGAAAATTAAAGATTGATATAATATATCAATAGACAAGAAAAAAAATTGGATTTGATAATAATTGAACACCAAACTAAGGTCAGTTTAGTTTTGAATATTTGATTGAAATTTCCTTTTTTACAAGAGGAAATCACGCTTATTCTTATTAAAAAATAAAATTCATACTTGAATCACTATTTTCGTGGTTATTCATTATTGTAAAATAAATAAAAACAGCTTCGTTTTTAACCACTTACCTTTTTTTTCCACCGACTGGTTTCAAAGCTATAAAAGCTTCATTGAGGTATACTTTATTAATTAATTAATATATGAAGCCCCGTTAAAAACATGTATAAAAAATAGACAAAGAACAAACGGCTAAAAAGATTTACAATTTACATTTATTTATTTATTCATTCAAATATACGCAATACATAAAAAACATATCCCTTACTTTATGAGACCAAGAGCCCTGTTTTGAATTGGGATACAACATAATGGAAAGTAGAAATATGCAAACTTATAATATTAGAAATCAAACCCTAATTCGAGTCTACTGAACACTATATTTTATTTTTACAAATATAAACATATAAAAATAAAAACTTCGTGACAGTTGTTTCGCCTTGTTATGGCATTTCTAAACGAATGTCAAGATTATATGGATTGTATGTCCTTATATAATTATCTAATTCAAGGTACTTAAGTAGAAAATAAAAATAATCTTATGAACTAAAGCATGTACATTAATCATAATTGAGGGAAAAACCAATGGTTAAGGGCGAGGCTAAGTATTTAATAGGTAATGGGGAATTTAGGTATTTATATTTTTAATATTATAAGTTTAAATATGGAGTTCTACAAAATAAACACCTAATCAATCAATAGAAATATGCACATTATTTAAGCATACTCAAAATAAAAATTATAACTATCACATGAACATACATTTTAATAAACATCTAGACATCACGTTTAGTAAAATATAAATCTGTGCAATTTCTCGCGGCAGTCTCCTGCAATGGTCTTTCGCCTTAGACAAAATCGAAACTTATACACTTGTGAAAACGGCAAAACACTTTTGGGATCACGAAAGAGAAATTTCTCTAAACAAGAGTCGTACGTGTTTTTGGTATGCAAATGTAATGACCAAATCCATAAAATACTTAAAAATGGAAATGTCAGGCAAAGACAAAATGATACATTTTATATATACATACATACATTTTTTTGCACCACAACAGGCCAAGAGGCCTAATTACAGTGGTGAATTACATCACAGAGCACCCAGGCTTGAGAAAAATCACATTTTTAATTTTTGTGTTCTCACCGGGAATCAAACCCGGAACCTTCCATGCGTGAGTCGAGCATCTTGACCACTACACCACGGAGGCCACCGTTATATAGCGTTCTGTCCTTTCTGCCTACCTCTTCAAGGAAACGGCGTTAAGGTTTGTTGGTTTCGTTTAAAAAACGCCAATAATAATCTTAATACAAAAGATTCTATTCTTCAACAATATTTTGAGTATAATTTTTTTTGTTGACAATATCTGGATTCAACCCCCTTGGGAGTAATTGCACTTACAAACTGGGCACCGCCTGAAAAGATAATACTTTTATTTTTGTATATGTTTTCAGGCGTTGCAGAGTATGAATAAAAAATGTTTTATTTAATTTTTTTGTAAAATTAATGTAATAATCCGTAAGGGTTAATAAAAAAATTTTTTTTTTTTTTCAAGATCGTAAAATAAAATTCTCATAATTTTTATTTCGATTCTTGTTTAAGGATTAACAAATAAATATTAATGAAAAATGCTCCAGTCTAAAAGTGAAATATCACTTCAAGGTGCAGTGAAAGAGGCCAATTCGCCATGGGAAAATTTTAGAACAATATTCTTAGTGTCAAATTCAAACTCTGAAGCTTACAGAAAACTCAAAAGCTTTGAAAAAATAAGACAAGAGCAGATACGGCATATACTGGGAAATTACCGCACTATCCATCCGTATAGTAAATTCAGGTAGGGTTTTTTTCACTTGTTAATTAATTCGGTAGTCAAATGGCAGCAGGGACCATCTGGGATTTTCAAAAATGTTCAAGAGAGCTAAAATACGTCTCAATTTCAAGACTCTAATGCACAAACTGAAATATTTTAGTGTTGCTTTTCAATAATAAATGAACGTTGTTATGCAGAAAGCAGCCAGTCCACAATTTGGAAAAATGAGATATTGATGTTATCGGGTGCAGAAAAGTCAATTCTATATTCTGATAAAAACAGCCAGACCGCTTTCATACAAAAAGTTGTTTTAATCACCTTCTGAAAAGGGTATCAATCACAAAAACGGTATTTTTCAATTTGCAGAAAACACCCACAGTACTAGAAAATTTTAACGAATTTAAAAATCATTATAACCTGTAAAATACATAATTAAATTCTGGTTTGAAATGTAAAAAAACTAATATATTCCTTATTTAGCATTTGTTAAAATCAAACACATTGGAAATATTGTGGAGATTTGTTTATTCACTCTTTTCACAAAGATGCTATTATCTCAGTTTCACTTTTGTATGGCTGGCTACTTTTTGCATAACTACGTTCAAATAACATTTCTAAATGACGCTATTTTTTTTTTGCTGCGTGTATTTACTGAAATATTAATGAAAACTTTTGAATATTATTAATATTCAAAGCATTAACTTTGTGGTCCAACATTTTAATAATATATTAATAAAATTTGTATAAAACCACTCACCGACTTATCTGTCTACCGGTTTCAAGACGTAACCCGTCTTTTCGTCAGGACAACAACACTACACCATGAAATATTAGCTTCATAAGTCATTAACCCTCGGTGGTGGCGTAGTGAAGCATGAGAGAGATAATTATTCTTATGCTGAAATAGAGTCAATGTTAAATATTTCTAGTCTACAAAAACGTAGAACTAATATTGACTCCATATATATGTTCGGCATACTAAATGGTATAATCGATGTTCCATCATTACTGGGACAAGTAAAATTCAATATTCCGACTCGTAGATTGAGAAACAGTGAAGTACTGTTCATCGATCAGCATAGAACAAACTATGGCCTAAATTCTCCAATGACCCGCCTTTGTCGTATTGTTAACTCAAGACAGGATCTGAACTTTTTTGGTTTAAGTTTACAACGATTTAAACGAGCACTAAATAAATAGTCCAGATCTTGTCTCGATGTCCCTTATGTTTGTCAATGCTTCTTTCTTTTTTCTTTAAATGTTTTAAACTACTCTTTTATTGTAATATTTAAACCTTATAAATTGTATAATATACTGATATACTGATATAATAAATTGTATATTGTATATAAATAAATGTGTCTAACCTGCATGTCGATTTTATATTTTTGCAAATCTACTATGGTGAAGGTGTGTAGTGGTATTTGCATGTTGGTGTAATGTAGTTGTCCTGACGAAGAGACGGATTACGTCTCGAAACCGGTAGACAGATAAGTCGGTGAGTGGTTTTATACAAATTTTATTAACATAATATTAAAACTTTTGAAAACTAAAACATTGACAAAAATACAGATGGTTCCTTCTGCCATCTGACTACCGTATTATATTTGGGGTATAATTAAATAGAAATCATGCTTTACATTACAACAGTTATGTGGTGTTCTGAAAAATTAGTAAAATCGCGTCAAAATTGATGTGCAAAACGCGTAGTAGAGAAAAAAAAAATTAACAGTCTCTACCAGTTTACTGTGAATTCAAAGCTGTATGTTGCGCCTTTTTCGATATTACAAGTTAAGTCCCGGAACTTAAATTGAATGAAACATTACGCAGGTGCTCAGTGTTGCATCTAATGTATACAAACAGAGTGTGGCGTATTGAATGGATAACGTATAAGGGACATCATGATGGGTCAGAAAATAAAAAGATATGTTCAGTAAAAGTCTCATTGTTTTTAAGTTATTCGATTATTTAGAAATTTTAAGAAAATTACACCCTTCGCAACGCCTTTTCGGTGATAAAATTGAGAAATCGAGAAATTTTCTTAATTTGATTTTAAGAAGTCTTTTAGATTTTAGGCCTTGAATAAATGTGCTACCAAATGTTAATTGCCATTTTTGTGTCGCATGAATTGTTTTTTTTTTAAATTTGATTGCCTTGCTCTATTTAATAACGAATATTCTTATGTTAATAAAAAAGGCTGTTTATTTATTAATTAGTCACTCAGGCGACCGTACAATTTTTACCCCACAAGTGGTCAAACTTACAAAAAATGAGCAAAACATGGTTCTTTAAGAAACATTTTTATTTAAAAAAAAAACTTTTCCTGCTACACAAAAAAGGCAGTTTACATTCAAAAGTACATCTAAAACTTCTATTCAAGTAACAGATTGAGAAAATTCTTCCATTTGAAATCTGGAAGAATAATTTTCTTAAAATGTTGAATTACTCGAAATCGATAAATCTTTTACTTAACACAAATTTTGATTTTCGGAACTATCATGATGTCCCCCTATTCAAAGGTTATCAATTTATTACGCCACACCCTAAATTTAATGTATTTTTTTATTTCATTTCATATAGATTACTGCTCAACAATATTATTTTTAGCAAACGAAGGAAATTTAAATAAACTAGAAATTTTACAAAATAAAGCGATGAAAATAGTTCTTAAGAAAAATAAAATGCAATGTAAAAAAAATGAGAGATGAACTAAAATGGTTATCTGTAAGAACGAGACTTAAATTTAATATGTTGATATTTATACATAATTTTTTTCACGATAAATTACCAAAATATTTTAAGGATAAAGTTGTCTTAAACAAAAATTGCCATGAATATGCTACTAGACAAAAGGATAAAATAAGACTACCATTATTGAAAAGAGCTAAGTCGCAAAATTGTTTGATGTATAAGGGTTTAAAAATGTATGATGAGATGCCTGAATGTATGAAGAATGAAAAGTGTCTGAAAAAATTTAAAAATAAATGTATAAGTCACTGTAAGGAAATGTAAATATATATAGATGATGTAAATGTACATAATAGTTTATATTAGTTTAAATATAAGCTAACTTAAGAAATAAATAAAATAAAATAATATTTCACTGTTTGTTTTCTTTTTAGATCCTGTTGGAATTTGTCCATGTCAGTGGTCATTTATACACTTACCGTTGTTGACACCTTTGTTTTGACATTCGAACAAAAAGACACATCATACGCTACACATATCAATAACCTAAAATGGTTGCTGCTCTTTTTTAACGCTGTTCTAATCTTCGATATAGGGATCAACTTCCACACTGGATATTACGACAAAGAAACGAAGTCCATCCGTCTCGAGAGGAGAGCCATCGCCGAACACTACTTGAAGGGAAAATTTTGGGTCCATGTTATTTTCTCCATACCCTGGTTTTTTTTCGCTCAAATATACGAATCAGTCACCGAATTGAATAAAAAAGAGCACGTTCAATACAAACTGAGAGATTATTTTTCTATCGCATCATTTACTAGGTTCTTTAGATACGGAGAAATCACCGAATTTCTCGCTTTACTCGAAAGATCGTCAATCAAAAATAAACTGTTTTGGAGAATCCTTAAAGTCATATTAGATGTAACAACTATACTACACTTGTCAGCCTGTTTTATACTCAATATTTACTGCATCATGGAAGAAGACATGCATCGTCAGTATTCCGGTGACAGTAATTCCTGGATGATTCGGCATGCAATGAATGACAAATACACGGGAAACGTTTGGTCGAAATACGTACATTGCCTCTACAGAGCGGCGAAAGCCGTGATGCTGCACGGAAGCGGAAGTGAAAAAGAACTTACCCAGGTAGACAGAAACTTGGCTATTCTCTTCCGTTTTATTGGAGTGGGGTGTTTTCTTTACTACGTGTCGTGCATTACTCTCATAGTACACACGATGTACGCTGGTGACGGAAGACTTCAAACGATAGAGCAATATGTGTTTGAGATGGCGAGACACAAACGACTCTCTCCGAGAACTGTCAAAAGGATGTTGCTTTATTTCAAGTTTAAATGTGAAGGTGAATTCTTCAACGAAACTAAACTGATGGGTATGCTGTCGCCTAACTTGCAAAAGGAGATTAAGCAATATTTTAACGAGAAGCTGGTGCGCGCCGTCCCGATGTTTGAGGTGCTTCCAAATTCAATAATCGATTCTATAGTGACTCGTCTCCAAAGCGACGTTTACCTGCCGGGAGACATTTTAATCAAAATCGGAACTCACGGGACTGCGGTCACATTTCTGGTTAATGGTAAAGTCCAGGTGAGGAAGAACGTCGTGACGGAGATTCTGCAAGATGGTTCATTCTTCGGAGAAGCCGTACTAGTTTCGAGCGATTTGAGAGTTGAAGAAGTGGTAGCGCTTGTTCCGTGTGAGGTTCAAATATTGAAGAAAGAAGATTTTATTGAAATTTTACAACCATACCCAGAATTACTAGAAAAGGTAACGCAATGTTATATTGAAAACCAAACCGACAAATATGACCAGAATAATGAATCGTAATGTCAGTTGATTTTGTTGGAACAATTGTGTTTTCCTTTATCTTAGTATAGTAGGTACTTATAATTTACATTTTTTACTTCGCTCCTAAGTGGAGCATGTGAACTTCACCAGATGCCTCCAGGAGACCAGCACTCTCGCTACCTCTCATGTCAATCCAGCGTCCCTTAGTTCCGCTGAATAAAATCGAAATATCGTCATCAACGGCCTTCCAGGATGGCGTGGGCCCGTGAGGCGTGCGCAGCACGTGTCCCAGCCAGGTCCCCTGCCGCATCCTCAAGACGCTCGTTATAGGAGGCTGCCGTGTCCTTTCTCGGACTTCAATGTTAGTAAAATCCATGCACCGTTCTTATTCGAGGTTCATAATATATATTAAGTTAAATAAATGTAAAATTATAATATCCTTGTTTTTTACATATTAAAAAACTGAAGGGTAAAAAGTTTATTCATTTATTTATTTACACATTTTATCATAAATACAATTTTATGTTTACTTTGTCCAGATAACAAGGGTACATACTCCGATCCAAGCTAGGCAGTTACATTTTAATACATGATAGGCCTTACTTATTAGATTTCCTTATACCAGGTTTACATTAAGAAATAACTAAACCCGATTCAACTACTTATAACCGATATAAAAAAAACTTACTTATAAACATATGTATTACCAGAAATAACAATTCACTTGTTATAATGCTTCATTTTTTTAAATAGTCAACACTGATATGTGCGCGTGCGCAGTAACTTTTTTAAGAACAACAAACAAACGTCAACATTAAATCGAGACAACTGCCAGTGTAATGGAGAACATGGAGAAAACTGTTAAAAAAATAAATCAAAATTGGGAAGAAGAGGAGAAGGTAAAAACGTTTCTTTTTTTTATCACAATTAATTCAAATACATAAAAACCTATAACATTTCAGATATTATTAAAACAAATTACTAAAAATCACTTAAAGAAGGTTGCAGGACTTTGAAATTGTTTAAAATTGAAAAAAAATCTGATAAACTATCCATTTTGATTCCCGAAAAATATGACTTTTGACAGATTGCGTGCTTATTCCAGCGTTATACCACATAGTTAGCAGGTATAAGTTTTTATGGTCGCTATCCCAGATTTAAACTGAGTTTAACTCTAAGGGAGGTTTATAAGTGATACTTTTTGCTTTACCATTATTATTCTATCACTATTCTCCAGCTTGACTTGATACCCGATTTATAAATGAGGCCCTATAATGGTTTACAAGTTAATAAAAAGCAGAGACTAACAAAATATAAACTTATTCGTATACACATTTTGATACATATACATACACACATACACATACACACATATACATATATACACATATAAACATATATACAAATACACACATATTTTTACATACATACACACACATGTATTTACACCCATGCGCATACACGTACACAAATTCACACAATTAATTTTATATAATGCGAAACTTCATGATCATTTAATAAGAGTAATTGAATTAATTAACTTTGAACTTAAAATATAAAAGAAATTTGATTTTACATAAAACGGATATTTTAATATCATGTTAAATAATATTTGATGTTTTAAAGATAATGTAGGTCAAATGTCCACGATAGAATTGTTTGATCCGAGATCCAATTTTCATTAGATGAGCAAAATAGGGTATAAAAATTTACTACCCTGGCAACACTAACGAAATGTTAATTTTGTTTCTTCGACAATTTGACAGATGGAAAAATAATTCAATTTTAAGTAATGCATTTGTTACATATACATTCATGCTAATTACACATGAAATGCGATTACATCCTATTTCTTTAAGATCCTAGCAGTATGTCTACACTTTAAAAGGACACAACACGGCATAGTTGAATTCAAATCAGGAGTTGCGTTCTGAGCAACGTCTACAAAGAAACTAATGGGTCAAAACGTAAACCTACTAATTTATGAGTAGTTTAGTCGCCTTATGTTTTATGTGCGTATGCGGTTTCTGGACTATTCTTAATTCTATGAGATCAAAGCTTTAAATTAATCTATTTTACAAGGTGTCAACTTGCTATGTGTATTGGTTACTAGGTAACTGTCCACATATTGTGTTATAAACTATTATAATTTGATGTAAATATCGTAGCTGGAATGTTATTTGAGCCAGAATACATTTTGGCTAGTCAATTTACAAAACGGCAACATATTATTATTACGGGCAAAGCAAAATATACGGACGCGGTCTGCGGGAAGGATAAATTAACTTGGTCCGGCCACTCGCTCAAAGCTAGCTCAGAACTTTACCTTCCTGGCTCCTAAATGTTTTAATCATCTTTCGGCAGCCATCCAAAACTCCACAAGTGAATATGTTTAATAAACATGTTTGCAATTGGCTGTTGCACATCGATACGGAAAAGGTTTTGAATCTTTTTAAAGTTCGAGATTAGCGAAAATTAACTAATATGCTTTGTTTCCATATTTTTATTTTCTTATTATCTATAAGATATGTAAATTGATATTTTTGTGTTTTTTCACTATTTATTTTTGCTTAATTTAATTTAGTACTCACTGTTATTTGGCATTGTATAGAGTGAGTTTATAAAAACCATATCTTTATTATCATTTCAATTTTGTTTTCGTATTATTCTCTATTGATTCCAATGATACCTTTATTTTGTTTGTTTGATTATGCAACTAAATTTGAATAGTTTATTTTTGATTTTTTAATTTTTTTTACTTGAATTATTATTATTCTCTAGATTGTTTTTCTATTGCATCACATATTATTATAATTTAATTATTTTACCCATTTTTTTAATTGTTAATTATTAGGGTTTAGCACGGGCACAGCCAAAAAGCCTTAATATGAATGTAAACGAGTGTAAAACTCAATTGGTCTAGATGTTGTGGAGTATTATTCAAAGCTTTTGACCATATCCTGTCTTTCCCGTCCGCTGACATAGCCGGGTTATTCCTTTAAAAAAACAAAATTTGAACGAAAAAATAAATATTATTAAAAGACCAATCGATGATTAGTCGTATTGTTAATACTTGACATTTTACAATTTAACTGATCACGTTTATTCGCTTTGGAAATGTGTAAATATTTTAGATCTTTTAGAGAGAGTCGGGGGGGTGACTTATATAATAATATTATATTTTTTTTAAAAAAGAAACAAGTTTTTCGAAATTCGCAAAATTAACCTAACATTATCTTACTTTATATTACACATCAAAATATAAAATCGTAGGTATCTCTTGTGATGTCACAAAGCTGTATTTTTTTGTAATCTTCGAATGGGCATTTTCACACTGGATTCAGAAACTCAGATTTGTATAACTATGCTAGATTTTAATATAAACAATATTTATCCTTACTACGCGAAGTATGAATTTCCGCCAAAATAGCACTTAATCTGTAAAAGACGTACAAAGGTAAAACTGATATCAAGGAAGACGAATCAACTAACTGTTAAAAAAATAAGTAATATAATTGAAAAATTCTTTTCATACGTTCCCTAGTAGGTGAATTGGTTTAGTCGGATGAATCTCGCCCACATGATAAAGGTTTCAATTATTTTACTTCACAAAATTCAACAGATGCTTCCATCTGTTCTCGACTCTTCAATCGAGGAAATGTGGATATTTGAACATAGGCAATGGTGAATGTTACACAGTGTGTAAAGTGGCCATTTAAAGACTAGACTTCCATATTCCCTTCTCAGAAATGTTTTTCTCTATTGCAACAAATTTAGGATATTTATTGTACCTAAAATTACACTACGGCTGCGACATACATTTTAAAAAGCGTACTTAAATGTCGTTCTACTCTTTCACTTAATTTAAGCAAATAATTTCCTTTCTATATTTCAGACAATGACTTTTAATTTATTCAAATGAAATTAGGAAATTCTTGTGGGAATTTAATTAGAATTTAACAGATAGACGCCATTTTCCAACCGTTTCTGGGATTATCTTAATTTTATAAGACACTTATAGGATATTAAGAGAATCGTTATACTTTTGTAAATCCTTTCCAGTTTGTATAGATTTTTGGGAGACGTGGTGCTAGAGATAACTTTTATTAATGATTTTATAAAATAACCGAGTAACATGCAATGTTGTCTGTGTCCGGGAAAATGAAAAAATAATTATGTCTGTAAAATAGAACCAGAATCCTGAACCAGTGTTTTAGACTCGATGGCTACTCACGGGTAAAAATTTTGAAAAAAGAAAATGGAGAAATGTCTGCATCGTATTAGAGGTAAAAATTTGTTCGTTGAAATTTTTTATGTACTGACTTTTTGAACATTTTCTTGTTAAATCTAGACTCTTCCTTATTGAAATCAATATTTTTATAAATATTTTGACACATCATATACAATATACAAAATACACAATAAAAAAATATATGTATTAACATAGATGTTCATAAATTAATTATAAACATAAATACGTAGTGTTTATTAAGTTAGTCTTCTTTGTTTATTCTTTAATGTAAAAATATTTTTTAAAAAGTGTGTTGCTAATTGTTTTTGCCACAGATAACCTCAGTGAGGTAACACTTTTTTTTAAAATTATAGTTTGTAAGAGAAAAAATATGAATAATTAAAAATAAAATATCAAGAAATACAATACAGATAAGTTATTTGATAATACACCGAGAGGCAAAGAAAATAAGAAATTAAATCACAACGAAAATAATATCTAATTTCAGTAAAATGTAAAGAACTAAAGCTTTAAATTTCAAAAATTTAAATGCTTCATATATCAAAATATAAAAAAATAAGCTAAATAAGGTAATGAGTTTTAAATATTTTTTTTCTTTAAAATAGAAAAATAGAATCTTTCACTTTAATTACAATAAAGGTCATGCATCTAAAATTTTAATTTAGTTATTTAATGTTGTTTGAATTCAATTTTTGAATTATTTTGATAGCAAATTAACAAAAGTTATTTAATAAAATAATCATAGTAATAAATTAATATGGTACAACAATAAGTTTAATAAACAGATTAATAAATAATTTTATTTTTCGATTAGCAATACGTATATTTATATAGCAATATATAATATATAACAATATACAATATAAATAGCAATGCATATATTTACCGGGGCGAATCGTCCAAATAAGTGATTATGCACAGCTTACTACTATGGCTGACTTTCTATAATAATATTTTGTAGTTAATTTATTTATGGGAAAACCATTTTTTTAAACATTTTTTATAAATAACCACCAACTTTTACATCTTCTTACAACAAAAAAAATCAATGAAGTGCGCCCAGCGTCCCGCCCATTCTCGGTGAACGATGAATCTAGCCGATTTCCTCAGCTCATTCCTCCCTACAAAAAAGCACGCTGTATTTTACATCTTTAACCTAGTCGCATTTTTTTATTACTAAAACGATCTAGAAGATTCTCTATTTGGAAACTGGTATTTTGTACATCATTTCCGAAAGACTATTTTTCTTTGACGTGATACCGTTGACGTCTTATGTATTACATATGACATGTGGCGTTTGAGGTGGCCGTTTTTGGCACTATCCATTTTAAAAAGAATCAGCCGGTGTTCAGTGTTGATGTTTTAATCGTGGTATTTTTTAATAAACTTTAATTTAAGTGTTGTATTAAAATAGTGTTGAATAAAGCTACGTACATTGCAAGTTAATAATAATTGTTGTATGAGTTAATTTCCACAGAACCACAGAAAAAATAGCCATTTATAATTATTTACATTTTACAACACAGATAAAGAACATTTTAGACAATATGATATAGAAGTCTATGCATCAACAAAGCTTTTGACCTGTCATTCGCTGGTTTCAGTGGCCAAAACATTCACTATTCTACCCATTCAAAAATATCTGTATTCCATCAATTCTTTCATCTATTGATGTTTGTGAAGTCAAAGAGCTGAAACCTTTATTTATGCGGGTGAAATTCATCTAATCGAGTTAATTTACCTTAGTAGTTCACAAAATTCAGTTCACGAAATTCAGTTCAGTAAGTAGTTCACAAAATTCAGGCGTTGCTGTTTTTTTTTTCTATTAAGACGTATAGACTTCTTCATGGACCAGGTGAATTTATCAAAAATATTTCGAGTTTGTCCAAATATTGTTGATTTATATCTATGCTACTTATATATTATGTACTTTTATGTAGGTACAAATGAATGAATATTTTTTGAAGATTACCTATAAAATAAATCACCGCTTGCCACTGATGTATACATATAAAGATAATAGTGAATACAACATTAATACTATATATTTATTCCCGGAGCAATCTTACACAGTGATCTTTTCCCCTCGACAAAATCCAGCACTATTTTTTTATTTTTATAAACTACCGCTGAGTATTGAGTTACCTTGTTCCGAATGATTTTAAACACTCGAATTCATGTTATATTCATTCCGAGTCGCCTCTCGAGACTAAGAAACTCTCCTAGTAAATAAATGGGAAACAACATCAGAGCTGTGTAGAGACGTATTGAGAATTTCTAAGCAGATTGTTACCACAATAGAACGAACAACTTTAAATTATTTCTGAAAACTATTTAACTGAAACCCCACTGCGCAGTAAACTCACAAAGCTAATTAAACCCACTTTGACACTGGCAACCAATAAGAGACATTTTTGCTGGTGAAAAGGGCGTTTTAAAATTGGTTTTATACTGAACTTTGTTTGATGGTTTTATAAATTACTTAAGTTGTAGAAAAAAAAATAGTTTTGGATGATTTTTTTTATCTACGATAAAAAATAAACGTGGTTCCGTAAATTGTAAGAATAATAATTTATTATTAAGGAGAAATAAATGTTTAAAAATGTACATTTTTATTAAAATCAGTATGTTGTGCTTGTAGAATAATATATTGTGTGTATGTATGTTTTATAATATTAAATAAAACAAAAAAAACTGTGAAATGAAACTGAAAAAAAGCGGAACTAACATTTGCTATTATTTGCAAAAGAATTTGGTATTTTTGTGGATAAAAAATGTTGTTTTTAAATGTTTACAAACAACATTCGCTTTTTGTGGATCGCAATTATATTATTTCCCTTAATTCCTTATAATTTCTACCCATTTATTTATTTTTCCTGGATTTTTGCTAATGCTTAAATAATACTAACAGACAGTAAATACATTTTTAAAAATCGCATTCCTACATAAAATGCACCCCTGTTGATGAGAAGAGCAAAGTTTAAAAATTTAGAACAGAGTTTTAGGGTTTATTATGGGGTAGAATATGAGCTAGTCTTGAAAGGTTTATGTATCATTAGTCTTTTAGAGTAGATTTAGTAGCTCGAATATAAAACTTCTACCCTTAACGTCATCAAAAGGAATGAACTGAAAATTAGGGTATTTTTTTATTAAGTAAAGAGTCGTGGTTTTTTATATGAACTATGTTTATTGTCCTCTTTTTTAAAAATCTATACTTCTCCTATTAACAAACTTTACCTAGTTGAGATTGTAAATTTTTGTCTAGATTTTTTAGATACTTATAAATAAGTATTATTATAATTCAATAAATT
Organism: Micrasema longulum; assembly: GCF_059751315.1. NCBI lineage: Eukaryota > Metazoa > Arthropoda > Insecta > Trichoptera > Brachycentridae > Micrasema > Micrasema longulum. The sequence continues at coordinate 255,156 of NW_028278077.1, forward strand.
GAATTATAATAATATTTTTACGTATAAAGTTTTAACCAACAACAACAGGGATAGAAAATATTTGAGAGAAGGGAATATTGAAGTCTAGGCATTTACGGGGCTTATGACTCGTCCATGGCTGGTTTGAGTGGTCACTTTACACACTGTGTTACATACATTCACAAGTGTTAATGCCTAGACTTCCATATTCCCTTCTCTAAAATGTTTTTCACCTGTGTTGTAGTTTGTTAACCTTATCAATTTGTTTCTTTTTTGGGTGATACCATGTGTGTTGAATTTCTTCCGAGGTTTTGGCTACCATTGCAGGAGCCATTTTCAGGGTAAACTGATGGCTTCTAAAATGGTAGCCAAAACGTCGAAACAAATCCAACACACACGGTTTCACCCAAAAAAGAAACAAATTGATAACAGTGACCGTGAAAACCTTCGTACCTATTTTTTAACGTTTTTTTTTATCAACAATATTTTCAGTTTGTCCAACTCCCTGGAGAGCTGTTTATATTAACATATTACAGAGATGAAGAACATTTAAGAGAAGGTAATATAGGAGTCTAGGCATCTACAGGGCTTATGACCTGTCAATGGCTGATTTAAGTGGCCACTTTACACACTGTGTAACATACATTCACAAACATTGACAAATGAAAGAATCGAAGGAATATAGATGTTAATATGAGCAGAATGGTGAAGGTTACAAAGTGTGTAAAGTGGCCATTAAAAGCAGCCATTGACAGGTCATAAGCCCTGTAGATGCCTAGACTTTTTTTATCACCAATTTCTCGTAGCACAGAACGTCTTCATTGCCCTAAAAGAAATAACGCCAGTTCCTATACGTAACTGGTTAACATCACCGAGACCCATACCTGAGTCAACCATAAACCACGGGAAGGATTACTATTTTCTACACCAACGTAAATACAGGCCACCCCCGGGGACCAAAATACGTCCTTTTGCGTTTTATTTTAGCTACGCTTCGTAAATCCTACGGTCAACTTTCCGGGACTTCTGCCTCACACAAGGACGAAGTTTTCTGGAACTAATAACCCGCTAAGTTCGTGGACTTGTAAACAAGAACCGAAGCAAGGATGCGAAAATTGAACTTGTCATATAGGTTTGGCTTTATTGCCATGAAACTGATTTTCTTATTGATTTATATTGATATTTATTTCATATAACTAGTTATGTTTAGTAAAGAAATATTTTTTTCCCTGACTAGCTGCACAACAGGAAATAATAAACAGATATTCCTCTAAAGTAAAATACTACGTACCAAAAAGTAAAACAACTTTGGCGAGACATTTTTCTTTGGTAGGTCCAAGAATTTTTCATTTACTAGATCAGGTAACACGGGAATTTGAGTCATTTTCTAAATTCAAATCTGTTTTGAGTAATTGGTTTGCTCGAACGGGAATAGATTTCTACGATCAAATGTGGACTAACTGGTAAATGATAAATATGTTTTTATGAATGTAAAATGTAATAATGTATAAAGTATCAATAATGTGTATAAACTTAATATATATGTATATGTATGTATAAAATTATAACATAAATATGTATGTGCGAATAAATATGTATATATGTGTGTGAATGTATGGTTATGAATGCATTACAAGTGCCCCGACTCAACACGGATTTTCTAGCGAGTCGGAGCAAGTTCACAGACACGGATCGATCCTAATTGTGTCGCTTTAAACTGTGTCTCTGTCCTTAACAAATGGATGTATAATGTAATTAATAAATAAATATCAAATTAAGAAAATATTGCGTTGCTCTCTACGAATATATTTTTTTTAAATCTCCTCACATATGTAGAAATTTATGAGAGAAAGACAATTAGATGAATCTCACCCACATCCCTCAAGGTGTCAGCTATTTAACTTTACAAAAATCATCAGATTGAAGAATTTAAAAAATGTGTTTTCACAGATTAACAAAGGTTATATTCGAAAAAATCATTTAAAAAATGTAAATCAAGATAAATAAATAGTATTTCATTAACCAATGAAGAGTCTGTATAGGATACAAGACTTAATATATCTCTCTTATTTGTTTCAACGATGAATTTGTATTTTTTGTAATCATCAAATGGGCATTTCCACATCGGAAGTAGAATGTAAAATTTGTAAAAATATGCTCGATTTTAATACACAAATTATTTATCCTTACTCTACCAAGAATAATGATACGAATGAAAATGATACCAATACCACAATAAATATGTTTTTTCTCTTAAAAAGAGCACGAGAATATATTTTATAACAAGGAAGACAAAGACGCTGTTTTGTGATTGGCTTTTGTGTGAAAGAGACCAACACAAAGGCAGAAATTCGATCAATCAGTCAGTTGTTGACAGGACGCTGGAGTGCACGCTAGTCATATGACCGGTGTATTTATGATTTTAAATTTATTTTCTTATGACAGGTCTAAATTTCATTGTAGTTTTTTTAATAAAAGAAAAATAATTATTTAATATATATCTCTAAATTTTCTTTTCAAATGTCTGAATTTCAGAATATTCTGTCTTTTGCTTGAGGTAACACGACATTACATTATTGCTTGTCAAATAGTTTTGAAGCACAGCCTTTAAGAGTTTCAGGTGTTCCGAAAAAGGTTGAAAAATTTTTGTCTTGAAAAATACTGGTAGGGTTAAAAATATCCGGTGACGGTGAAAAACCGTTAGGAATATTCGTTTATCATGAAAAGAAACCGGAAAAATTCCGGATCCATCTTTAGAAACTTTTTTCGTTTTAATATTATGTACAGGTAGATTCCGAGGCAATTTGAAATGCCTCTCATTCCCTGTCTTGCCAATTTCATGAAACTTTTTTATTCAAATTTAGATAACTTTTGTCTAGTATAAATGAAATATTCATCTTTCATCAAAATACATGTTATGTTCATACCTTAAAATGATGATAAAAGGATTTATATTTGTAATGTTTGAAACACTTTCTTGGAGTAACATAGTTAATATTTTTTTTAAATGTTATAAAACGTAATTACTAATTTCTTTACATACATTTATTGTACATTATTTGAGACAATAAGTCCCAACTCTATGGGAGTAAAGTCCTGTGTTGAGATGGGACGAGCAATTGTATGACAAAGACACATATCACTTTAAATATAAGATTAGAAACATATAAAATAATTATCAAAAATATTTGAAAAATATATGATAAACAATAAACTCAAACGTTCGGAAAATCATCAAGGAGTTTCCAACTCAAATCCCTCCCATTAAGAAAAATCCAGTCCTTAACTCCTTTCTTGAATATAATTTTTGTCCTTGAGAGCTTAATACGTTATTCCAAAATATTGAACACTCTCGGTGCGATAAATGCGAGATGTCTCTGAGCAAAAATCGTACGGGTTTTGGGTATGACATAATTCATGCTCTAGGAAAACCTCGTACGGACATTTTGCTGAGACCTCTCCTTATTGTTTGACCAGAAGTGTGTAAATGCTTCTTTTAGATAAAGTTGTCTCATATCCAGCACCTTAATGTATTGGAATAGCTGTTTTAACGGGTATGTTGGAGGGTGCCAGAACATTTTTCTCAATATCTGTGAAATTATGAGCGGCTTGAAAATGGATGTCGCACAACCCCCCCAGCCAGCTATTCCAAAGGTTGCCGTAGATTAAATAAAAGAGCATTGTTTTAAATTGATAACAGGGTTAACTAACATACTGTGTACATAAAAAACGTACCTAGTGAGGGTTGTGTGGGTATGTCTAAGGGAGGAGAGAGATTTTCAAGAGAAATTTGACAATCAAACAAAAAAGGAAGTGCACTTATAAATTGAGAAATATTAGAAATTAGAAAGGCAGTAGGTTCATATCTAAATAATTTTAATAATTGATAATAATAAGTCATATTTTGACTACATTTCCTCTTCCTAAACCCCCCTCTTTTCTCCTATAGCCACACTCACTCAACTCACACGGTGTACATTTAAAAGATAATATTTATAGTAATTTTATTTTTTTCAATTTAAACAAGGATTGATAATAAAATAATGTGACCTCGCTGAGGTTACCCGTGCCGAGGACATTTAACAATATACTTTATTTTTTAAATATTTTTGCATGAAAGAATAAACAAAGAAGACTTAAAATATAATGAAATAATTAACAAAGTGTTCAGGCAGTTTTAAACACTACGAATATAAATTTATATTTAATTTATGAACACCCGTATTATTTATTTTATAAAGCGTAAAATAAAAGTACAAAAACATAATATAAACCATTCATTTGTGGAGGAGTTTATTCAATATTGGTTATTTATATTATGTTCGTTTGTAATGAACTCTAAAGAAGGCAGAGTATTTGTCCGAAACTAATTTAACTTCACAAAAATCAGCAAATGAAATAATTGAAGGGATATGGTAGTTCAAACATAGATAAAATGGAGAATGTTACACAGCATGTAAAGAAACCACCTAAACCAGCCAATAACAGGACATAAGCCCTGCAAAATCTTAAGCCTCCACATTAACTTCTTTAAAATATTATTCATCCTTGTCTAATTGCGTTAATCTAATCAACTCCCCTGGGGGTGAAATTCAGTCGTTATCTACAAACAATTGGACAAGCTCAAAATACAGTCAACAAAAATACATACACGGATATACTCAAACATTGTTGAATTAACTACCTGATAGAAGATGAAGTATAAAAATAGGAAAATTGTTTTCAGGCGTTGCCTAGTAGGTGATTTGGTTCGGCCGGATGAAACTCACCCACGTGATAAAGGTTTCAGCTCTTTTACTTCACAAAAGTTAACAGATGGAAGAGTTGGGGAAATGTGGTTGTTCAAACACGAGCAGAATGGTGAATGTTACACAGTGTGTAAAAAGACCACCTAAACCAGCCAATGACAGGTTATAAGCCTTGTAAATGCCTAGACTTCCATATTCCCTTCTCAAAAATGTTTTCCCTCTCTGTTGAAATAAATTTAAACATAAATTATATTAGCATTAAGTATGAACACAAGTATAATACATAGAACAATATTTTGAGTTTATCTACATTTTTGTAGACAAGGACTGGATTCAACTCCCTGGGGAGCTGTTCATATTAACATTCTCTGTTGTAATATGTTAATATGAACAGCTCCCCAGGGAGTTGAATCCACCATACTGCCTTTATTTAAACATCTATATTCCTTCAATTCTTTCATCTGTTGATGTTTGTGAAGTTAAAGAGCTGAAACCTTTATTTATGCCGGTGAGATTCATCTAATTGAATTATTTCACCTACATACAAGGCAAAGCCTGAAAATATTATTTTTTCAATTTCTATACTTCTTCATGTATTATATATATTACAACATATATTACAACAGAGAATGTTAATTAGAACAGCTCCCCAGGGAGTTGAATCCTGTCCTTGTCTACAAAAATTTGGACAAACTCAACATATTGTTGATAAATTACCTGGTCCATGAAGAAGTATAGAAATTGAAAAAATAATATTTTCAGGCTTTGCCTTGTATGTAGGTGAAATAATTCAATTAGATGAATCTCACCGGCATAAATAAAGGTTTCAGCTCTTTAACTTCACAAACATCAACAGATAAAAGAATTGAAGGAATATAGATGTTTAAATAAAGGCAGAATGGTGAATGTTACACAGTGTGTAAAGTGGCCACTTAAACCAGCCATTGATAGGTCATAAGCCCTGTAGAAGCCTAGACTTCTATATTACCTTCTCTTAAATGTTCTTCATCTCTGTTGTAATATGTTAATAATACATATAAGTTTAAAGTTTTCACAAATATAAATACAAAATTAGTCAGATTTAATTATTTGTGGAAATTTATGTCAATAATTACCTCAGAGTGAACCTAGTAAACCTCCCCTGTTTCTGAAAGTCACACGAGGGTTGTGTATACCAATATTTGTTGATATTCTTAACGTGATAAAGTATACAAATGTTTTTGTGGTAAACGTGATAAAGCGTACAAAATGTTTGGCTTGTTAATGCGAATGTCTAACGACTCCAAAAACAAAAAAACATTGATACATTAATATAAGTTTGATTTTACTCCAAATACAATTCAATCTTTGGAATATAGAAAAGTGACTGCAGATTTAAACAAATATATTTATATTCGTGAACAAGGTCATAAATTTCCCGTTAATTGCAAGTTCTTTAGAATATAATATTGTATCCAACATGCTTTTCAAATTAAGAAATATAAAACAAATGCTGTGAAGAATTCACCAATCAACCGAGCATTTACTTACTGAACTGAAAATGAGCAACGATTAGATCTTAATATATTTAACGACTCGGTATGGCAGAAGTTTTGTAAAAATTATTCATATTCTAATTTAAATACATATTTTTAAAAATATTTAACTTATTTATTTTACATGAACTTCATTATTGATGTTCTAAAATAATCATCTTAAATATTTACATATTATATGGGTACATACATAAATGTAATCATTTTATACTTAATCTTATTCATAGGGGTGGATGTCAGTGCTATTCAAGCTCCTGACGTCACTGCGACCCGTGAATGTCTATTATGACAGAACCCTATGAATAATTAGTCCTTACATATATATATATTGTTTTTTATTACTTTTCAACTTTTTTTTACATATTTTTAATGACAGATCATAAGCCCTGTAGACGTCTAGACTTCTTTATTACCTTCTCTAAAATTTTATTCATCTCTGTTGTATTCATATGTTAACATAATTATTTTTTTTAACTCTTGTGTGGCTATGGTGTAACACGAGTCTATATAAGATACAAGACTTGATATATCTTATCTATTTCATTTATGTAATTGTATTTTTTTTTACTCTTCAAATATACATTTTTACACCGGATTTGGAATGTAAAGTTTTTATTAATATGCTGGACCTTTATTTAAAAAATAATTATCCTTACTATGCAAAGAATAATCATACAAAAAAATTTTTGGAAATTACCACAGTAAATTTATTTAACTGTTCAAGAAGGAGCAAGAGAATAGAACTTACAACAAGTAAAACAAATACGCTGATCTGTGGTCGGTGCTTGTATAAATGAGACCAAAGCAAAATAAGCAATTCATTCGGTTATTGGCAGTAGGCAAAAGTTCATGCTAGTTATTTAATTTTTAATTCATTTTGATATAACAGGCCTAAATTTTGGGTTGTGGTCCTGTGGCTAGTGTTTCGGACTCACGGACCAAAGGTCTGTGGTTCGAATCCCACTATACCCCAACTTGATTCCATTTTCTAATCGTGAGTTATTTACAACTCGTTGAAAATGGCCCTCAAAATTAAATATTTGGGTAAATCATAAGAACGCAAATATTTCTTTTTTTTTTTTTTTTTAAATAAAATATATTGTAATATTTATAAATTATGGAAGAAAAATTAGCTAACAGTATGTCTCTGTTAATGTTTTTTCAAATTTCTTAACTTCAGAATATTCTGTCTTTTGCTTGAGGTAACACGATGTTACATCTCTGTGTGTAAAGCAATTTCGTGGCTCTGCCTTTTAAGAGATAATAATTTTCATTTATTATAGTTTTATGATATTACATAAAAAAAAATTATAGTTTTATTTTCATACTGTTCCTCTTCAAAAAAGAGATACGCTCTTGTGTATAGAGAAATCAATAACTGCGGAATATCTTTGTGGAAAATGTGTAATGACTTTTTTTTACAATTAATTCCAATTTCTATTACCTTCTCTTATTTTCAATATGCATCGTATCGATATATTTGACGAATGTTTTGTGTTGTATTCTGTTGCCTTCATAAAATAAATAAAATAAAAATACGATTTTTTTCTTAATTTTTTTTTTTTATTTAAGAAAACATTTTTTTTTTAAATTAAGAAAAAAATCTTTTTTTATTTTTTATTTTATGAAGGCAACAGAATACAACACAACAAATGTATCAAAAGAACAGTCTGAACGGATAAAGAGTCTCATGTTTGCATGAAAAAACTGATCCAATCGATTTGATCGGTACATGATAAGTGATCAGTGATCAGTAGTTTCATTTAATTAAATCACTAGTGAAATTAGTTTGGCAGCTGTCATTTTAATCAAGCTTTATTTTAAGGCTATAGGTATGTCAAAACAGGGTGTGTTTGTGTGTAAGAAAGAGGGAATGGGTGGGAGGGTTTATATGTGTCTGTGCGAGTGAGAGAGTATTTTTTTTTAGAATATTATTTTTAAGCGATGTTGCAGAGTAAAGTAAAATGTTGAAAGCGTCGTTTCTTCAAAGTTGGAAGTAGGTGACACGTATTGTTTTTGCTGTATTTGAAGGGAAAATATTTGACTAACTTGTCTCGAATGTATTCTATTTTATCTGTATATATGCGGATTCCATATTGTAGATGCATATTCCCATGGATACCTGACAATTGCGTAATAAAGCGTATAGAGGGTTTTGGGATTTTCGAAAACTTTTCCTATTCTAAAAATAAAACCGAGCATTTTACAAAATTTTGAAATAATGGACTCAATACATAAATAAAAATTAGTTTCTGGTCTGGAATTATGCCGAAATCCGTGCATTCATTTTAAGACACAAAAAGTTAATTATACATTCACAAATTACAACAGGGATTGAGAATACATAAAATAAGGGAATATGGAAGTCTAAGCATTCACACGGCTGTCATTGGCTGGTTTAATTAGCCACTTAACACACTGTGTAACATTCACCATTTTGCCCATGTTTGAACATCCATATTTCGTCAATTCTTCCATTTATTGATTTTAGTGGAATGAAAGAGCTTTACCTTTTATTGTTGTGAAGAGATTCATCTGACTGAATTATTTTACATACTAGGCAACGCCTGAAAACATTTTTCTAATTTTTGAACTTCTTCTTGGACCAGTTGGTTTCATTACAATATTTGAGTTTGTCCAAATGTTAATATTTGTCCCTTATTTAAGGTATTCCCCATCTCTGTTGTAATTTGTTAATCTTAGTGACTCCCGAGGGCGTGAAATCCAGTCTTTTGTCTATAAACATTTGGACAAACTATAATATTGTAGTGATTATACGTTGGCTAAGTAAAGGACGATGTATTTTTTTTTCTAGTACATAAAATAGCATAGCATTTGCTGATATTGAGGTTGAGACAATTTGTAATGCAGTAATCCATAATCTGTTTAAATTCAATAGTACGTATTTATGAATGTAATATCTTTCAAGTCCGGAATTGTTTTACCAAAAATAATAAACCGTCGTTTATTGATAGATTTTTACCCTCTCTCGCTGGGGGGCTCTTTTACAAAATGATGCTGGCGCCATCATTTCTCTCCCTTAAATATTTCCCGCCAAGAAACTGGCGACCTTGAGTTTCTGTGTCACTAGAACATTCGAGTCCCCTTTTTTCCCAAATAAAAGACCATAACACGTTTTGGAATGCAGTAAGCACTTCATAACAATGAAAATTCACAAAGTCGCTGCCAAAAATAAAAGACCTAACTTTTTAACCTATATTTATATTTTTTGCGATGTTACATAATATTGCTTATGCGTTTTGGCGAAATATTCCATTTTTATTGTATTTTATTTTCATCGTCATTGTCATATCTTTATCCGCTCCCAATTGTGCATAAGGCACTGCAACGTAACACCAAATGCAGCGTGTTTCTTTGCACTTTCATGAATGTTATGTGATTAGTTTTTCGAATATCAGTTCAAGTCTATCGAGTTGGAATCGAGTTGTGGCCCCGTGGCTAATCATCAACGATCTATTCCAGGAGTCATATACAAAATATATTGACAAAACTTGTATTTGACTATATGTTAAAAATTGAAAATACTTGGTACACTTCTACTTATTTAGATAGGCATCTGCAGAACTTTCATACGATATTATAAGGGTTTACGATATTATGGTGGATTGAAGACTTAAATATTTATAAGTACTTAAACTGTATTATTATGTATTTTTTAAGACTAACTATACACAATATTGTGATGGTTTAAAAATTTCCGTAGATACGATATTATATCGATTTAAAAACAAAGAAAGCTACGAAACTAGGGTCGTTTAAGACTAACGGTAATACTAATTTATGGTGGTTTAAAGATTTAATTATGTAGATACGCTATTTAGATGGTTCAAAAACTTACGATTTTTTTTTAACATTATATTCAATTACTTATTACAAACTACACAAATTCGTTATTCATACGATATGGGTGTTTTTAAAGACTTATTCACTAAAGTTATGTATTATTATAACTTTATTAAATGTACTGCAATACTACTAAAAGATAAAATGTAAACTTTTCCGCTAGCAAAAAGATTATCCTACAAAGAAAAATAAACCCTTACTGTTATAAGCGGATAACCTTACGAGCTTTACAAAGATAGCGTAGTGGGACGAAAAAGGGGTATGTATTTACTTTAAATGACGACTTACTTAACACTTAAATTTGATGTTTAAAATAGTACCTACCAACTTACAATATATTTTTTTTTTGTACATAATTACATCATTATTTAACGAAAATTTTCAGTCAGCGACGTTTAATAAATTGTCGGTTTACTGATAAAACACCCTAAAAGCATTATTGCCAATTCTGAGAAAAATCTATTTGATTGTTCGATACAACAAAAGTCTTTTCCAATCTTTGTTATTCATATTTTGGACATGATACATACATACGCAGTGAGAAGAAGAACAGAGTCTTGAAACTCATTGTACAAGAGATTGAAGCTGTGTACGTAGAAATCATTTAAACGTTTAAAATTATTTTTTAAATATATGTTCTTGAGAATTTTTTATAAAAAATTGTAATGTTGTCAAAAGTTTTTTTTTTTTTAAATTTTTTTTAAATTTTATTTTTGCACCACAACAGGCCAGGGGGCCCAATTACAGTGGTGAATTACATCACAGACGTCTTGACCACTACACCACGGAGGCCGCCAATATATTAGTTCTTAACACTAAACCTTAAACCGGCTTTCTACACAACTAATAATATTGGAAAATTGTTAAAAAATCACAAAGACAAAGTCCATAAATATAATAAATCTGGAATATACCAATTAAATTGTAATGATTGCGATTCAATCTACATTGGAAAAACTAAAAAAAACTTTAATATTTGAGTAAAAGAACACTTAAGATGCTTAAATAATAAAAAAATTTCTGAATCCGCAAATCATCTCATAGAAAATAATCATAACTTTAATAAAGACACTGGATTAAAAGTACTTCATGTTGAAAATAAAATATTAAAATTAGACAACTTAGAAATCTTAGAAATTAAAAAAGCTATTCATAATAAGAAAACAATAATTAATAACCAAATTAACAATATTTCTTTTAGTTCTCTCCTGGCTTACTTCGAAAATAAAGATATCAAATTACCACCCATGTAAGAAAAAACCACTTGATTTATCGGGTCCACGTGTAGTATTTAGTGAACATGATAGAAATAAAATACAAAGGAATCATTTCATTAGTTACGTAAACCTTGACAAAGAAGCTTGTTTGCTTTGAAACCGGTCGGTGAAAAATAAAAATTAGTGGTTAAAAACAAAGTTGTTCGATTTATTTTATTATAATGAATAACCACAAAGTTAGTGCTTCAAATATAAATTTTACATACAATGTTTATTCGCATTCTCCAAAAAATACAATAAATTATTACTCTATTGTGAATAGTACTCTATTAAGCATATTATTTTATCTGATAAGGTCAGAGAATCATACCTTTTATTTGAATATAAAAGAGAATTCTACGTCCACAGAAAATCTAAACGGTAATTGGATTATACAGATGAGTGGAAGATAAAAGCACTCTAATTCTTGCCTTGCTCATGAGGAAAATATTTACTTAATGCTATTAAATATTTGTATGTAACCACTTACCAACTTTTCTATGTCTACCAGTTTCGAAACTTACCCGTTTCTCCGTCAGGATGCCAATTAAACCAACATGCAAAACCCACTATACACGTTCGCCATAGTTATCGCGCAAAAACATTAAAGCAACACGACATGCATAATAAGCAACTCTTACATGCACTGATTATGTTACGAAAATGTTTAATATTTACAAAAAAATAGTTGGAAAAAGAGGGAAGAGATGAAGGGAGGGGCGTGAGTTTAATGGGGTGACCATTACGATAGACATCGTATAATGGGCCATATCGAAAAATAATTTGATTATTGATCTAAGGAACATTATTTTTTAAAGCTTTCCTACTGTGAAATATATCCATATTTTTTTTTTTAACCCATTTTTATTTGTATTTAAGGTTTTAACTACCGTATATTTTATTAAAGTCATGATAAAAATTGATTAAGGGATTTGCGAATTCGGATAAATTGTTATTGTTAGGACACCTCATATGTTCTTAAATACGATTATCAAAATTGCTTCCAACGTAAATTGACAAAACTTTTGACGGAACTTATTGACGGAACTTATTTTCCTCACCCAAAAAATAGCAAAGTTTTGCCAAAATGTTTTTTTGATCTATTTTTTCTATTGCGATAGGTGTTCAGTGTTAAAAAATCAATTGAAAATTTAATAAAGTAATGGATAATGTAAAATCGTAAGTCATTAGTTTTATATTTTGAATTACGAAAACAAAACGGAATCCGAAACAGGAGTATTTTCCTCTAAACTAGTTACGGCGTAACTAGATTTTGTTTTAACATGAAGGTAGGGTACAATGAAAGCATCCACCCCTTTCCCGAAACTGTTCTTAAAGACTTGAGTCTTTCTTCAGTTTCGCATATCTATATAATTTTTTATTTTTTTTTAACTAACTAAGCGAAAATTTAATATTTCTTTACAATCAAACCGCGAAAATAACAAAACAAATAAACTTTAAAAACTTTCATTGTACCCCTCACTGCAGTATTGTCAGTTTGTGATCAATCAAATACACATGGTCAGCACAATCACCTTTTTCTAATTTCCCAGTATTACAGTGGAGGAATACAGTGTTAGTTTCAAATTGAGACCGCGGCCGCACGCTCCAGATCCCGCATCGGAAAGGAAGAAGGTAGGGTAGGGTGATCGGTCTTACGATTCAGGTACCGGACAAAGAATTATATTTTCAGTGTAGTACCGCCTTTGAAATCAATATTTTTGTTGCCCTGTCAGGAATCAAACCCAGGACCTCAATAACGGAAGACGGACAAACCGACCACTATACAATAAGGCAGATTTATCTCAACTTTATTTGTCTAGTATGTAAGAAAAATAATTTAGGTAGTAGATCAGACGAAATACACCGGCATCAATAAAAGTTTCAATTTTTTCACTATTTATTGATCTTTAAACATACGCAGAATAGTCGGTGTAACACAATGTATGAAGTGGCCACTTGATCGAGTCAATGACAGGTCATAAACCCTGTAAGACTTCATATATCCTCCTTTTAAATGTTCTCCATTTCTGTTTATAATATGTTATATTCTACAATCCAATTCTTGTCTACAAAAAAATAAGCAAACTGTTTATATTTTAACTTTTCTGTCGGGTAATTATTGCAACCAGGTAACTTCAAAACCAGCATTTTCGAGGTACCTACGAAAAACATGAGATGAAACAGATATCGGGTAACTATCGGGTACCCGGCTGGATATGCCGGATAGTAGCTTATTCAGCGGATACCTAATATTAATTCCACCATAAAAAAAAAGGAAATCAACGCCAGCAAATTGAATAGTAATGCTCATTGTTTGGAAAGTTGTCTGTTTTTCGTAAAAAACTGTCATTTCAAACAAAAATTCATGAAAAATTATATTTTTATAAAACATGTATCTGCGTTTAAAAAGTAAAGCGCCATTCATTGAAGACATGTTTTTATCACTTTTTATTTTATGAATATTAAAACTTTTGTTTTTAGCCATGAAAAATTTCAAGAACCGGGATGTTTCCATTGTTTTTTTTGTTTGGTATCCGGCTATCTGGCTTAGGAACTTGCCGGATATCATGTATCCGATATCCGGCCAAACCACCATCCGTTTTATCACCTCTAAAAACTCGAATATTATTAGTGTCTTCTTCCATAAATGCAAATAGACATTTTGTGATTCGTTAAAATTATTTTATGAATATTTTAATGTTTGACTTGTCTAATTTAGGCATTCATAGAGAAAGATAAAAAATGTATTTTAGTGGGTAGCTAACAAAAAATGTTGATTTCAAAGTTATCTAGTTATAGTTATAACCCGACGATTTAACGTTCAAATGACATTATTCTTAATTTCAATATGCTTTAGTGGCTTTAGAAGTCTTAGACTATAAAAATGGAATAAAAACAATATCACAAAGAAGCAGAAAATTTATGATCGCTCGAAAGCTCGGTCGTTTCTAGAAATTGCTTTTTCACCGCAAGAAATATAAAAACATTTTATCATTTCAAGAATGGCATAACTTTTCTCAATAAAAATTATAATTTTAGTATTAAGTGTATTAAAATATCGATATATATAAGTTATTAAAAGGGAATTAAATATTTCGTTCAGTGCCCATTTTCTTCATAAAAGTGGTAGTACAATACTTCCGTCATAAGCCAAAAGACATTTTTTTTGTCAAAAAGCACAAAATGATTTAAAATTTTGTTGTATTCTACGAGAAATTTTAAACCTTTTGAAAATTTTGATCTAAGAAATCTCCACTAAAAACGGAAAATTAGTTATTGCTACCAAAATAAACAATACATAAAAACCGACCTAACTAAATAATAACAAACAAAACCGTCTCTGAATCTTGCAAAAACAGATTTTAATTATACTACTTGACACCACAAACATAGCATTCTTCATTGAGTTAGTGAAGCATAATTAGAAATCCACAACATTTCGACGAATTGATCATGTCTAATTAATTTAATCCCAGCCAGAGAAAAATTCACTTCCCTCTTTTCTCAATCCAATGAAGTACATATTATATACTTCTCGATTACTTTTTTTCAGCACAAATATGCTAAGGCTACCAGATTACAGAGAAGTCCTTCGGGCAGCTTTTTTCGTCTGACAACGAGCAAATTTTCCGTGTATGTGGGCACCGCCAAGGAGACTTATTTCTTGAGATGCGGTGTGCGGTATGTGGGGGGCAAGCTGTTGTTAAAACACAAGCAGAATTGTGAATGTTGCACTGTGTGTAAAGTGACTATTTAAACCAGTCAATTACGGGCTACCTATAGTTCCGTATTATCTTCTCTAAAATGGTTTCATTTTCTTTTTTGCAATACATTTATGTATTTATTCATTTTATTTAAAATCCGCAAATAGTGCACATAGACATATTCTGACGTGTTTGTCGTCAGCTTTGTGTTTTAAAACGGAACTTATCAATTTAACATTACTTGTTTTTTTTTATAATATGTATTACAATTTAAATATACACATGTACTCCTTCTCTGTAAAATGAAGCTTGTATATAGTTTGCAATATTCCCTCGAAGCTCGAATGAGTTTTGTGCTTACGAGCGTAAAAACACGAATAAAATAAGATTTTAACAAATGGATAAAGTGAAGCGTCTAACCACTTCCACTGGGAGGGAAGAAATAAGAATAAAAAGGAAACTCGGAGTGAAATGCGAGGCGCGAGAATCTACTTTAGTGTTTCTTTAACTTTTAAGAGATGTATTTTTTTAATGCCATAGTACAGACACAATGTTTTATAACTAAGAAAAAAAAATAATTTAAATCTCTCAACTTTTTAATATATTTTTTTATTCTTTAAGTAAGTTCATAACAACAATTGTTTGGCTAGCCAAACAATTGTTGTTGCCAGCCAAATAAGGAAGAAATCTGAAACTAATTATTCATATTTTTTTATTGAAAAATGCCATTTAATGGAAAGTTTACAAAACTTGGTTTGCGGAAACTTTACACTATATTGATTGTCACAAACACCATAACAATATAATTTTGGTCCTTTTAACAAAATGGTGGACAAAACAAAAATTAACTTTTCTTATTTTTTTGTGAATTTTGTTCAATGGACCTAAATTATATTGTTATGGTATTTGTAACAATCAATACAGTGTAAAGTTTCCGCAAACCAAGTTTTGTAAAAATTCCATTGAAATTACACGTAAAATTGCATTTTTCAATGAAAAAGTGATAAAAGCGCCATCTATGAATAATTAATTTAATTTTTTTGTTTAGAATCATCTTAAGGCAATATTCTTGCCCTTATATGTATATAAAGTGTAAAATAAATAAAAAATAATGCCGGATTTCTTCCCTAGATAGATATTTCACTAATTTTTTGCAACAGAGTGGGAAAACATTTTTGAGAAAGGAATATGGAAGTAAAGTCATTTACAGGGCGTATGAACTGTCGTTGGCTGGTTTAAGTGGCCACTTTACACACTGGGTAACATTCAATATTCTGCGCTTATTTGAACAACTACATTCCTTCAATTCTTTCATCTGTTAATGTTTGTGAAGTTAAAGAGCTGAAACCTTTATTTATGCGGGTGAGATTCATCTAATTGAATTATTTCACCTACACACTAGGCAACGCCTGAAAATTTTTATTTTTTTCAATTTCTATACTTTTTCATGAACCAGGTGGATTTATCAACAATATTTTGAGTTTGTCCAAATTTTTATAGACATCGACTGAATTCAACTCCCTGGGGAGCTGTTAACATTAACATATTACAACTCTGCCTATGTTTAAACATCCAAATTTCATTCAATTATTCCATCTGTTGACTCTTGTGAAGCGAAAAAGCCGATACCTTTACCATGTGAGTGGTACTCATCCGGCTGAACCAATTAATATAAAATTTGTTATTATCCAAACGCTTTTAAATTTGACAGCTGGCTTCTGGCTAGTTTGTTTGTTTTGGAGCAAATTGTTGTCGTCTTTAGATATGCAAGGCAAGTTTCAAACATATTTAAGAAAAAAATTATTAATCTTATTCAACAAACAATGGAAGTAAAATATTTTAAAGAGTATGAACGATAAAAAAAAATAACAAAAAAAAAATATAAAGCCTTTAGTACACGCACGTCAAATATTATTTTTTTACAGAAATTAATTTTAGTTTGAGAGGGCTCACCTCGTTTATTCCAATAATTATAAAAAAAGTACCAACAACCCCCTGTTTTTACGCGTAAATATAACATAAGATTTTTTGTCCCCCACCAGTCTGACGATGTCGGTCACGAAGAAGCGCGCTCACTGGTGAAAAATATTTTTTTAAATGTAAAAGTAATATATTATAATTAAAACGCAGTTCCACCAAAAAAATATAGTAGAAATACTCTACCTATGAATAAAGATTTGAACGGAAAAATCGAACGAATTTTTTTAAGAGTGACTTTTATTTGTGTCATAAAATATTCTGTCTAGGAATATTTTGTACAAATAAAATAGAAAACGTAATGTTATACGTAACTCGTTTGAATGTTCAGTAAAACGATGTATTTTGTCATAAATGAATCTTTCTATCCATCTAATACATTTTATTTTTACCGTGATAAAATCGGCGACCCAACACTTGGATGTAACTCAAGGATATAGAAACTTTAGATGCTATATCAACAATCTTAAGGGAAACCTCCGCATTATACGCGGACCTAAAAGTTCCACAGAATCGAAACCATTTGCGTAGCGAACAAATAAACATTTTCTCCCCAGTAGACTACGTTATACGTAATTCTACCTACCCTTATTTATTTATTTACTCACACTCTTTATCAAAATACAATTCCATATTCACTTTGCCCAGCTAACAAGGGTACATACCCCGTTCCAAGCTAGGCAATTACATGTTTATATATTATAATAGTTAACAAATTAATATAGAGCACAGACAAACAAAATATAAACTTATCCGGATACACATTTTGATTCATATACATTCAGACATACACATATATACACACATGTATATATAAATATACACATATATATACACACGTACATACACACACACGTACATACACCCATGCGCATACACATACATACATTCATTAAAACATAGACAATTTATTTATGCGAAACTTCATGGTTGTCATCTATAAATATATATTTTTTAAATTATCCCTTATTTTTTATATTTTATTTTTGACATCCAGTAAAGTTCTCCAATCTGTGGCATGCATCAAATTTTCTGACTCCCTACGACCAATGTCATGAAAGAGCGAGGTCAACACCTTCCGTAACTTGACAATACTCCCGTCTTTCTACGATTCTGGCAAAAGGTTATGGACCTTTTTGCCGACGTTATAGTGTTGTCTCGATGCCAGAACAGTGTTGACCCCTTCACTTAGTATCAGATCCCTATTAGAGTATCTTGTATTATGTTATTCCTTAGCTAACATATTTTTTCTCATACAAAATCGTTCGACTCAGTCGTGTCTTCTGCTATATCTGCGTAAGTAATAATGTTGTTATTTTCTCCGGTGGATTTAAAA
Source organism: Micrasema longulum (assembly GCF_059751315.1). Classification (NCBI taxonomy): domain Eukaryota; kingdom Metazoa; phylum Arthropoda; class Insecta; order Trichoptera; family Brachycentridae; genus Micrasema; species Micrasema longulum. The sequence continues at coordinate 273,558 of NW_028278077.1, forward strand.
TTTATTATATAGGTCTTACGCAACCTTCAAGTTTATTCGACAATGTTTTTAGTTTGTCCAAATTGTACAAGTTTGTTCAAGAACCATCTGATCCAAGAAAAAGAATACATGTGCAAAATAGTCCGGCATTTCTTAGTACGCGGGTTAACTAATTTACCCACATAAATCTCACCCGCAGCAATGAAGGTTTTAGCCATTTAACGTCTCAAAAATCAACAGGGAAAGAACATTCATCCACATACCCCAAACCGTTAAAAACTGCGTGGAAAATTATATATTTGAGAATGATTATAGATTCTTACTCACTTTTTCCCAAAATAGGAGGCATGGGACAAAAAAGATTGTAAGAAGGTTTCTGATGATATTCTAAATACCAGAAACTTATTGTATTCTAACTAATATTAAATTAGTAAATGGGGTCTAGAATTTCAACAGTCCATGCACTCAGTATCTGCAAGACTTAATATAATCTAACTCCTATTTTTTAAAATGAGTTTATTAATGTTTTTATTTTAATATCATTCAAACACTTAACTTAATTGTCAAATTAAAACAAACAAAATGTAAATGTGAGCTAGATTACTTATCGCCATGCGCTTTGTAGCTGCAAGACGTTTTGTAACCTAGCTCCCATATGTTACAATTGAAATATATCATGATTGGAAAGGAGGAACTAGAATCCCAATCGTCCATGCGCTCTGTAGCTGCAAGACGTGCTGGGATACTTATTTACTGTACAGCGCCCTTGAGGTGATTATGACACAAATTATGTAACTATATAAATATAATATTAAACTCGTGTTCAAAAATATTTCTACTATGGGAAAAATCAGAAATGATTAACCCTCATTTTCATCTTACAACTTGTACGAGATTAATCTTTATGTTGCTAGAATCCCATTCGTCCATGTGCTTTGTAGCTGCAGGATGTTTGATAAGTAAATTAAATTTATTATAAAATCATTTCTAACTTAAACTTCAACTGTAATAACTTAATTTTAAACTGTATGTACTCTCTGTAAGTGCAGGACATTATGTTTTTATCTAGATTTTATTTGTTATTCTATCCGAATGGGGTTGTGGTCCTGTGGCACCAGTCTCGGACTCACGGATCAAAAGTACGTGGTTCGAATCCCACTCTACCCCAATTTGATTCCCATTTTCTAACAGTAAGTTATTTACAACTCGTTGAAAATGGCCCTCAAAAAATTAAATATTTGGGTAAATCATGAGAACGCAATTTTTTTTTAAAAAGAAAAAAAAAACGTTTTTTTTTAAAAAAACGCTTTGTAATTTTTTGTCAAATAATAGAAGCTATTTTATAACCGTCGGTGCGCTCTGTAACTGCAAGACATGTTTTTATCAGACTCTTGATTAACATATTACAACAGAGATGAAGAATATTATAGAGAAGGTAATAAATAAGTCTAGGCATCTACAAGGCTTATGACCTGTCATTGGCTGGTTTAAGTGACCATTTTACACACCGTGTAACATTTACCATTCTGTCCATATTTGAACATCTACATTTCTTCAATTTTTTCATCTGTTAATGTTTGTGAATTTAAACAGCTGAAACCTTTATTTATGCGGGTAAGATTCATCTAATTGAATTATTTCACCTATATACTAGTCAACGCCTGTAGCTCTGAATTATTAAAATAATCTATTGAATTAAAATCTGAACCGCCTGTGCGCTCTATAGCTGTAGGACGCGTTGAGATGTTTATTGTACAGCGCTCTTGGGGTGATTTTACACAAAAATGGCGATTTAAAAATTAACCGATATAAATAAATAACACCTCTTTGCAGTATCATAAATAACTGTGCATTCGGTGAAATAGCCAAGAGATGTTTTACGTTAAAATCAGCTACATCTTCAGTAAAAGGAAAAGTCATTATTTATGTACTCAACTTGAGCACTAAATTCTGTGAACGCGTTTTTGCGGTTAAAGGTCTTATGGCATGGAATACCCTGTCGGCAGAAATACGAAACTAGGAGAGTGAATTAATGTTTGAAAAGCTTAAAGTACATAAGAAGTCAACAATGTTTGAGTATGTCCAAATGCTTGCAGTCTGGCTGGATTTCCTTCCTAGGGAGTTATTCAAAATCAAACTTATTGCAACAGAGAGGGAAAACATTTTTAATAAGGGAATATTGAACCAGTAAATGCCTAGACTTCCATATTCCCTTCTTAATGAAAAAAAATAATAAAAAAAGGTTTAATATGAATATAATAACTCCCTAGGTAGGAAATCCAGCCAGTCTGCAAGCATTTGGACATACTCAAACATTGTTGAATTAACCACCTGGTAAAAGAAGTATAAAAATTGGTAAATTGTTTTCAGGCGTTGCCTAGTAGTTGATCCGGTTCAGCCAGATGAATCTCCCCCGCAAAATAAAGGTTTCAGCTACTTTACTTCACAAAAGTCAACAGATGGAATAGTTGAGGAAATGTGGATGTTCAAAAATGGGCAGAATGGTGAATGTTACACAGTGTGTAAAGTGGCCACTTAAACCAGCCAATGACAGGTCATAAGCCCTGTAAATGACTAGACTTCCATATTCCCTTCTCAAAAATGTTTTCCATCTCTGTTGCAATAAGTTTACATCGGAAGTGTTTAGTAAATACGAGCATTGATTAAAATTATTCCTGGCCGATTATCGTTCTTTCCTATCCTTCGCTTGACTTATCTTTATGATACCAACCTTACATCAAGATAAAGAAGATATTCAAAATTAGAACATTTGGAACAAAATAAAATAACGTTTTGACATCAGAGTAATGATGCGTTAATCTATAGAGGAGCCTAAACGTAGGAAAACGATTCTAAAACTATTGGGTATTAAGTTAGCTACAGTTCGCAGCAAAACAATAGGCCGTACTCAGGTCGAGATATTAATTTGCGTTATAAATACTTTTGAATACATATTCACCTGTGTATTTATTACTGCAGGGTTATTCCAATTTATTTTTCTAAAATTCGCCTATATTTATTTTGTAAAACTGAAAATACATGTGTGTGTTTATTTTTATATTTATTTATTCATTTTATTTACAATATACTTATGTTACATTTATTGAGACATAAATCCCAACTCCATGGAACCAAAGTCCTGTTTTGATTTTGTTTGTTTGTCCGTCACATCTTCGAAACGGTGAGTTATAGCAGCCTGAAATTTGAACACGTCATTTTAGATGCAATTTCAAGGTTAATATTGCAATATTTTAGTAAAATTTGAATTGACCTCTACTTGATAAAGACCCAAACTTTATATGGATGCCTAGTGCGGCCCCGACATTGTCCGTAATCAACTATCATTATCAACAATAAACATACTTTAATTCACAAATGTATCCCCTACATTGAAAAAAAATAGTATTTGAAGTAAATATGTTGTTATAAGGAAAGTTTTTAAGCAACATAATAACGTGTCGGGACAATAAATGCCAAACATCAATGTTAATGATAGGAAAATATTCGTAATCAATTATCTGTGAAAACTGACTCCTTTAACACCTTTGACGCGCATACTGTTGTAACCAAACATACTGCAATTCACCATTGTCGTTTTTTATTTATAATAACGTAAATATACAAGTTATGTACAAACAAAGCCAAGTCCAGCGACAAAAGTATCTGATAGAACCGATAGAACCGTTACGCGTATGTTGTTAAACAAAACAAAATGGCCGCCAATTCGTTGCTAACCAACGCGTTGTTCTAAAGGTAAATAGTTACATAAACCATGTTAAATTCCATCATCCAGTGCTCAAGATTAAGAAACATCCTTATCGTATCAAAGATAGGTCTATTTCCATGTTCCTATCCTTTTTTCAAATATGCCCAACATTTTACAAAACTGAATGAAGTTTGGTTTTTCGTTACAGTCCGCTTTTTGTTAACAGGAAGGGACACAACAAAAAATGTTTAGAAGATTCTTCTTCTTCTTCGTTTAGATCTGTTGGTTGTTTTGTGAGAAAGTTGCTACTCTTGGGACGTTGAGATTCAACTGTCCCTCCATCTTTTAGACGGTTATTCAGGAAAACGATAACCAAGTGGAATTTCCTTATTTGCTATGTATGGGGATTCTGAAATCATCAATTTTGTTTTCATTGTATATCCAAAGTCTTTTTGCTCTGCTCCTTCGCACAACATCTTCAGTGCCACAGATCCGTATTATTACTACATTGCAGATTTGATATTTAAGCGTTCTTCCAATTATCGCCTTTAATGTTCATGTTTTAAGCAGGTTTTCTTTGTTGCAGGATATATATAATTTTTTCTACATCTTTTATATTCTTACTTAGTTTTACATACTCATGTGTTCATTGCTCCAAATAATATTACCAAGACACTCAAATATGGCGAAGGTTTAATCTTTATGCTTCTCAACCTAGGAGTACAGATCACTGTTGCTCGAGATCTATACACATAGGTAAGTTAATATCATAATCTATTCCACTAGTTTGTCATCTCTAACTGGTTTGCATTTCTCGGGTTAAAAAGATTGATTAGATTATCTGTGGCAGCACAAAGATGAAACTGGATTATCAAAATAAAATAACTTTTTAGTGAATTTACTAAAAAAAATATATAAAAATGATGACAAAATAGGGGTAAAATAAAGAAAACCATCTTTGAAAGGTAAAATTTTGTTTTCCAAGTGTCAAGAAATATTTGTTTATAATATTTGTTGTCTTTCAAATACATATGTCACTATGGTGGTTATCTGAATGTTAATTTAAATGTCAGAGTGGAATAATATTAAGCAACGACGGGTTACAATGTCTTCCTAGATATTTGTTTACATCCGTTTTCGCAATCTCGAGAGGTAAAGTTTCCGTTTCAGTAATATTTGAGATATTCTACGACCTTCGTGACTCTGCCGTATCCAATTTAATGATATCATTCATATTTTGGTAGCTTGGTAAGGCATACAGAATACCTGTTAGCAAATCTCAAATTGAGAAATAATGGGCTATTAGTATATCGATACGTTATATGTATAAGTATATATAAATTTGTAATTTGAGAACAATATTAAAGTCAACATTTCAATGGATGTTAGTTTTTTTTAAATCACAACAAGCTAGGAGGCCCAATTATAATGGTGAATTAAAGCAAAAATACCCAGGGTTGCGAAAAAACTTTTGTTTTTGCGCAGTTACCGGGAATTGAACCTAGATTCTTCTAAGCGTCAGTTATGCGTCTTAACCACTAGACCACGGTGGCCGCCACTTATTGACTTTTCTGTGTTTCCCGTTTTCAAAAGCAAACTAATTACATTAACATGCAAAATACACTAGAATATACCTTCGCAATAAAAATTGCACACAAATATAAAACCAATTTTCTGACAAGACAAATTGGTGCAATTAGAAGCTAATGCAAATTTGCACTGATTATAATAAAAAATCGTGTTGGAGTTATAGTTGAAAAAAAGGGGGTAGGGGGTGAAGGGAGAAGTATAAATATACGAAGATATGAAGAAGTATTTTTTTTTTCTTCTTTTATTTAGGAAATATACAGTACAGTTACAAAGTTTAATATTTTACACAATTAGATTTAATTCTAATGGACCAGTGAAGTTTCCATATTATAGAGCAATTATATTTAAGGTTAATTATGAAAGCATAAAAAAGAGAAGGAAAAAAAAACATAAATGAAAGTGGTTTAAAAATTAAAATTTAAGTAAAAAAAAGATATTTTAAAGTTTGTAGTTTGTAGTGAGTATTTGCAAATGGAAATAATATTAAAAATGAAGAAAATTTGTAAGAGTAATTAAAAATTGAGAATTGAAATAAAGAATGAAAAACATGCTCAGATGTAAAATTAAATAAAATAGTAATAACATTTTTTTTAAGAAAAAAGGAAAAACATAAATATACACATATTTATTTTAAGGGATTCAAAGAAACGATGAGAAGAATCTTTAAGTGATATATAAGACAGTAAATTTAAGTCGATTTAAAAAACATTTAAAAAACATCTTCAAAATTAATGACACATTATAGTAAGAGCAACAATAAAGTGATTTTATATACATATATAATATAAGTAATTAAAAGTAGTTTAAATATATAAAAACATGCCAATGCAGCAGAGAAAAAAGAAAGAAAAAAGAAGGAATAACAAGTAATCTTTAAATTTGAAAAAGCAATATAAGGAGATGATTTGAAACCAAGAGAAGTCTATAAAATTTCATTAAAGCGATTTTAGTAGTAATACAAATTTCAAAAGAGAAATTTAATTTATAATAATAATATTAATGTATGTTATTTGAAGTGATATAAGAGAAAAAGTGATCAACGGGAGTTTTATTCAAAAGTTTTCAATACACTATTTTTAAATAATTTTAATCCTGTATGAGAGTGAACATCCGCTAACATTAATCTATACTATCTTCCATATATGTTTCAAGAGAAGTCAGCTAGTTGGAAATGCACTTAAATATAGTCGGAAGATCCTTAACAGCTTTCGAGAACATCAGTCCTCTGGAAACCACAGCACGTGAGATGAGCTTAAGAAGCAATTAAGATAAAACAAAGTTTATGACTCCAAGTCAAAACCAATCCAACAGAGCAAGAAGTGGCGTGCAATTAACGTATAATAAATATTTTGAGGGAGCTGACCAATTCACGTACTAAGATTTTTTTCTCACATAATAAAATGAAGAAACAATAGTAATAAAGAAACGAATATCGGTGGGTAACAGAACATATTTCACCTTGCTGCCAGTGTTTAAGTCCGGAAGCGTGTACAGAAAAACGAAGATTACTATGTACAATACCATTATAAAGACTATATTGGTGTATTAAGACTATATTGGTGTAAACTGGCAGTATTAAGGTCCGTAGAGGTGCTGGATATGTTTGAAAGGAGAGCTATTCTCCAAATCTGTGGTCCTATGAAAAATGAAGAAGAGTGGCGCATTAGGCAAAATGCTGAATTGTACAGCATATATGAAGCTCCTAGTATCTCAAAGCACATAAAACCACTTAGTTGAGATAGGCTGGATACCAGTAGCGAGCGGTGTTTTTTTTAAAGGTAATTTACAAAAAATGTTCATTCTCTGGTTCACTCTCATGGTTCTGTGAAAATCAACTCAAACAACTATTATAATTACCTTGGCGATATACGTTGCATTATTTTACATTATTTAAATACAACGTTTGTTTATTTTTAAATACTACAATGATAATCAGCAGACATTTCCATAATGATTAAAATGTCAACATTGAGCACTGGCCGATTTAAAAAAAAATTAATAATGCTAAAAACGGTTATGCCAAACGCCACATGTCCTATATGATATATAATATGTCAACGGTGGCCAATCAAAGAAAAAGCGTCCTTCGAAAATGGTGTTCGAAATACTGGTTTCTAAATAGGGAATCTTAAAAAATAAATCAAATAATCTTGTTTTAGTACTCAAAAACCGCGACTGAGTTAAAAGGTTTAAATATCGTGTATTTTTTTGTATGGAAGAAAAAGCTGCTGATTGCTAGTTTCATTGTTCACTGAGACCGGGCTAGGCACTGGGCGCACACTATAGTTTTTTTTGTAAATATAGGTAGATGTAACGATGGTACTGATTTGTAATAAATAATTATTTTTTTTTATCAAAGTTACTATAAAACATTATTATCGAAATTCAAATGTAAGCTGTGCATAATCGCTTATTTAGACAATTCCCCCATGCTGGACACTTACAAAGAATGCCAAATCCACGAGTAGCAGAGTCAAAAAAGATGCAACTCAGCTTCTACAAGCTGCAAATAAAAAAAAGGCTGCTGAGGACAGGCGGAGTTGGAGACAAAAGTTGAAGGAGGCTAAGCCTCGATTTGGATTGGAGCGCCATCGAAGAAGAAGAACGGTGACCATTAAAATGAAACAAAATATAATTCACTTTATAAACAGTCAACACTATTCGTAGGAAGGTGAATAATAAAACCAAGAATCCTAGAAAACAATTTTACTTTAATTAATACTAAAAATTCATAAATTCACTCATATTAAACACACGCACACATTTAAACAACCCTGACCAAATCCAAACCTCACTCACACAAAAATATAACTATTTTGTAAACATAAGAATTTCACTCAGAGAAATTTCTTTTTTGTGACTCCAAGAGTGTTCATTGTCCTGAATGAACATATTTACTAACTTCTCCAAAACAAAAGCCATTTTCAGGAGAAGTGTACAAGTTTAGATTTTGTCTATGGAAAGAGACTATTGCAGGAGACCGCTGCGAGATATTGCATATTTACTATTAAGCGTGTTGTTCAGATGTTAATTAAAATTTTGGTTTATGTGAAATGCTTATTTTTAGTATTCTTTAATAATATGCATACTTCTACTTTACATAATGTTGTATTATTTTTGTATCCTAACTCAACACAGGCTCCTGGCCTCATGGAGTTAGGGATACGTTATTATTTTTTTGTAATATGTATCGTTGTGTGAATAAATAAAGAAATATCATAAATAAAATAAGTTTTCTTACCTTACTTCCCTGGATTTAGAATAAATGTGTTTATGAAATACTTTATTTTGTGATTTTGTATGATGTTGTGGATATTTTGTGATGCTGCCGATTTCCCTAATAAATAAATTTAAATTATTTTTATTTTTTACGAAAAGAATCCATCCAAACCTTAAGTGTTATTTTTTGGATCTTTTTTTTTCTTCTGAGCCAAGATTTTACCGCTTTGCCGAGATTTTAATTGCAACATAAATTAAAACGTGTAGAAAGGTTATTTACTTTCTCCTCGGGCATTTCTGCTATCTCATTTTACAAACTTTATTTTAAGAACGGACTCTTACAGCGTCATTTACATCAAGTTTCATACAGCTCACCTTGCGCTTTTTACGCTCATTATATTTTTACACTTTTATTTTAATCGAATTTTGAAAAACGCTTTTGTATAACAGAAACTCAGACTTATGTTTTTCCCTTCGAGCGTCCTCTTGTCAGGTTGACTATTCATCCATCCAACATGGCTCTGCCGTTTCTAAGACGGAGACGAATATAAAAATAATTTAGATAAAATGAAACTCGGTTCTTAATTTTTTTTAATGACACTATGCGCATCACATTTATTTAGTATAGAGATCCAACTTATATTGATACAACTTAACCGACTAGCTAAAGAATCCGTGTTGAGTCGGGGCACGTTATATTAAAATAACTAAATTAATTACGAATTAAGAAAAGTTTTTTTTTAAATGAAGGAATTAAAAAATGTTTTTTTTATATACATATACTACAAAGATATTCACACAACTAAAAACACATAATGTCACTGTAAAAAACCCGTTGGGGTTAAATAAACATATTTATTACAAAGTCAGGTTATGTTTTGAGCTTTTTAGGGTTCACTTTGAATATCTGTACCTAAGAGAATAAAACGCAGCAGTCCACTTGATGCCTTTTTGAAATTAAAAATGCATAAAATGTCAAAATAAGCCATTTAACACCTGAATAAAACACCGAAATCCACATTCATTGTAATACCTTATTAAGTTGAAATAAAAATTTAAAGTCCACTTTATTTAAGTGTAAGAAGCATCATTAGTCCCCGATACGCTGTTTTAAAATGTACTTTAATTATCAAAATATATTGTTTTTGTAATGAAAAATCATTATTTATAAAAATTATCTTATTTGGTTCAAAGGTTAACATGTTTTGGGAATCACACAATCTCAAAATCTTGTTTCCTGAACATTTCATTCAATGTGACTTCCGCGGCTTCTCCTTTAAGGAACAGATAAATCTCTGTAATTTTTAAGTAGTCAGGTAAATCATAAAATACATTACAAAATATATTCAAGGCATTCAAATATATACAATTTGAATGTGATTAAATGATGGAATAATCTTCTTTTTTCTTCCTATCTGAACATTCTTTCAGTAAAACGAAAGGTGTCGATATCCGAAGAAATACGGTCGAGGGAAGACATCGCTTTTCTTACTGGCATTACCACCTGCAGGATGGTTTTGCAAGCAGGATGATAAAACAGATTTAGCTGCCTTTATTCAACCCTCCCTCCCCGGTGATGTGTAGCTAGTACATATTGCGTCTAATAACTACAATATCTTTATAAATATAATAAATAATGGGTTAAGATTTTCAGTATTCTTCCATTACACATTTACGTATCGACTGAAATAAATTGTTATTAAATAATAAGTACTTATTAGGCACAAAAATGTATTCATTGGAAGTTGGGGATAAATTACAAATATCATCAAAAGTATACCAATAACTCTTGGCGTTAGCGTTACACAGCCACTACATGTCCAATCACGAAGTCCAGTACAAGCTACTTAGTAGCTTCGGGAAGTTGGCGCGGGTGCACGTTTCGCCCGAGTCGTTAGCCTATACCCAATGTTTTTTTCATGTTTTCAGCAGTTAGATTTGAAATATCATCATCTTTGAATTAAATTATGGTTACTTAAAGCCATTCTCTATAAATATTATATTTTTCCTTTTTTAAATCTCTTATATTTTTCATGTGTAGTGACTACACAGCACCGTAATGCGCGGTTGTTTTATGGACAGTAAGGGAAAGATTAAAGTAGTTATCAAGTCCATTGTATGGTATTTTCGTCTGTCACGCATTTGTTTTTGCATTTTTAATGTGAGTTATTGTCGTCTGATATTATGTTTGTGAAGTCAGAAAATTTGGTTACTGTTATCTTATACTGACACAATGCCAACTCAATTTTCTGCAGCTAAATGCTAAAAAATTTAAACCGCCCCGCCAGAACTTCAAAACGCCCACAAAGTGGCGCTGGCGCCCCGGTTAAGAATCACTGGGTCTAGTTGGTTTAGAAAGGACACGGTAAGCAAGTAGATTAATTAGTTCTGGAAAATAAAACTTATTATTTACAATTTTGTAAAGCAGGATCTGGTTAAAACATTCCAACTTCCTCAACTCTTTCGTCTGTTGACTTTTGTGAAGTAAAATAGCTGAAACCTTTATTAGTGTGGGTGAGATTCATCTGACTGAATTATTTCACCTACTAGGTAATGCCTGAATACACTCAAACTAGCAACTAATGAGTTTTTTGATACCCAAATTCCCCTGTTACCGAACCAAGTCATCAAAAGGGTCGAGAGTTTCAAATACCTGGGAGTATATGTTACGGAAAATGGCAGCTCTCAAAAAGAACTAGGACTGCGGCCAGGAATAGCGGGCGCCACATTCAACAGTATGAAGGCTGTCTGGAGATCAGATATTTACTCAGCAAAAACCAAATGCTGCCTATATAACGTCTGCATAGCACCTATTCTCCTCTGCGGATGCGAATCGTGTCACCTCACTAGGGCCCAAAAGCAAAATTCTTAGTTTTAAGAATAGGTGTCTCAGAAGAATCTCGGGTATGCTGTGGTTTGACTTTGTGAAGAATGAAGTAATAAAAAAACGGACGCAGCAAACTCCGGTGACAACTGTCACCAAGTGAAAGCGCTACGGTTAGCTTGGCCATGTGCTGCGGATGCCTCCTGGGAGCTATTACCACGCTTGTCTACTTTACAAGGCATCAGGTTCTCGACGTCCTAAACGTCCACTGCTGACTGTTCGTCGGCAGTTCGTGTCAGAACTACGGGGCGCGAGCCTGACTTGGGAGGATACACAAGAGCTGGCAGCTGACAGAGATGCTTAGAGGATCTTTTTGGACACCATATGCTCCAACTAGAGAGCGGGCATTGAATAATGAATGAATGAATAGGTCTTAAGTCCTGTAAATGCGTAGATTTCCATATTCCGTCTCAAATATTCGATTGTTTAAATAGATGAATCCTTTGAGTATGCGGTTATTACCTTACCGTAATATTTAACTGTTATTAAACCGTACTTCGACAAATTACATGATATAACGTTAAACAATATTAATGTTCTATGTAAATTTTTGTGTATCCCAGCTAGTAATTAAAATTTACCTAATAATAAACAATGTATCTCTAATTATTCAAAACCACACAGTAAACATTACAATTGAGGGCGCATATAATTAATTAATTAGCTTTGTTTAAGTCGGTTCATATTCAGGACGCGTGTTCACGCTTGATTGATCACTTTACTGTAAATGTTCGATATGCACTGATCACTATTCCATATATTTTATTATGTTTATTTGTTTTTATTTACATTGAGAACTAATGTTCTCAAATTAAATAAACTTACTCTGTAATCAGAACAAGTTTATTTGATGAATAACTGAACTTTTACTTGTATGTATATTCCGTGTCGAGGCGGGCGAAGAATACACTCATGAATACATTCAGATTATTACAAAATAAATTCTATTATTGCATTGGCGGCCTCTATGGTGTAGGGGTTGAGATGCTTGTGCCACGCACGTAAGGTTCCGGGTTTGATTCCCGGTGAGAAGACAAAAAATTAAATGTGGTTTTTCTCAAACCTGGATATTCGGTACTGTATTTTTTCACTGGAATTAGGCCTCCTGGCCTGTTGTGGTGTAAAAAAAAATATGTTAAAAATTATGCAAATTTACAAAGAAGAAAAAATAAAGGGATTCGAGATGAATAAGTCCTTCAGATACCTAAATAATATCAAAACTTCTAAATTCGTCTATGTCATGGTCAAAACAGTTTGGTTTTAAAGGAATAAAAAATAACAATAATGTCCTCAATTAACCAAAAACTGTTAAAACTAATACATATATCAGTAAATAAATTCACAGTAAATTTAAAGAATTATTTTGACCCCCAATAAAAACGACGTTGTATTTTAAATTATATTATTGTTGTTTTTTTTTCCTAACATATATTTTAATCGGATTGTGGTCCCGTGGCTAGTCTCTTGGACTCACGGCTCAGAGGTCCGTGGTTCAAATCCCACTCTACCCTAACTTGATTCCCATTTTCAAATAGTGAGTTATTTACAACTCGTTGAAAATGGCCTCCAAAACGAAATATTTGGGTAAATTGCCTAGCTTGGAACGGGGTATGTACCCTTGTTAGCTGGGCAAAGTGAACATGGAATTGTATTTTGATAAAGAGTGTGAATAAATAAATAAATAAAAGCATAAAAACGTTTCATTTATTAAAAAAACATATGTATTTATAAAAATATGTAAATTTTTTTTCATGTGTATTCAAAAGTATAGAAATTCAAATTACCAAATAATTATAACTGTGGAAGTCACTCTTTGAGCATAAGAGGTAGTCTCTTTTTTAAAAGTTAGTTATAACATTAGTAGATTAAAGATGTAAAATGATAAATGTACCAACAAAAAAATGTGTGAAATATAATAAAAAACTAGGACACGCTTTTTCGACTGGACACCACTCTGAGGTACAAATTCTGCCTTGTAGTGTATTGTGGCGCTTTTGGCAACCACGCAGCTTGCCAAAAGCAACCCTGGCAACCTGGCAACCCTGGCCGGGAAAATGTAAAATATTTATTACAAAGTTACTAAGGCATTTAGTGTAATAAACATGTAATAAGTAATATAATATTCATAAACGTATAAATGAAATGTTCTGCGATATGTATTAAGTTAACATGTATGTTTAAATGTCTGTTAGGATTTTGATGGAAATGTCTTAAAATTGTCTTATGTGTAGTACTGGAAATTCTGTAAAAAGTCTGTTTTTTTGTTGGCTACTCTTAGTAAGGCTTTTTGTGCTTTTATAAATGGCTCTAATGTAGTTTTACTTGTTCTTCCCCATCCAATTATTCCGTTATTGATAATTGATTGTGCTAGAGCATAGCTAGTATACATTAATTAATGTAGTTTAGCTTATGATGTTTCTAATGTTTTTAAATAATCACATCATTTTTCTTAGTTTCGTTGCTGTCTTATCTACGTGTATGTTTCACTTTAAGTAACTATCAATGTGCGTACCTAAATATTTTGTATTATCGAGCTTTTCTATAGTTTGGCAGTCACAGTCGCTGTTTCTTGCATTTGCACATTCAGGAATTTTAAGGGTTCTTTCTATTGGTTGATTTCGTTTGTCTATACTAAAAGTCAGATATTTTGTTTTGTGCGCGTTAAGTGTAAATAAGTTTTAATTAAATGTTTTCGTCTTTTCCAAGCCTTTCTCACTTTTACCGTACACTTTTTTCCAGCTTTTAGCAAAGAATAAAAGCACCGTATTATCTGCGAAAGTTACAATGCATCCATCAACATTCACGTTACATAGTCCATTTAAATATATCAAAAATAATTTAGGTTATTATGCATATACTTATTAATGCCAGTTTGTTAGGGTTTCCATAAGCCTGTTGATTGGCTTAAAAAAAACAGTGATCGTGAAAACCTTCGCATCTATGTACATATTTTTAAAAAATGTAAATCATTGCAATATTTCAGTTTCTCTGAACTAGCACCTGGAGCGTAAGACTGACCACCACACCCGCATGTACCTAACAGGTTATCGAAATACTCAGCATTATTGGTGTTCGATTGCAGTGCCTCATACACCACTGGGTGCCGATGATGGTATTTTATAGAATGTATTTTTTTTCTTGCAAGTAAAAGGCATAATGTGCCGTTTATTAAAAAAATACCTTGGCAAAATAGTTACGAGTGATACTTTATTTTTTATTATACACAAGTATGTATTAAAGCTCTATTTTTCCTTTCATATCAAAACAAATTACATGTTCCCGAGCTTTTCCTCAGCTGTATTTTTTCAATTTCTCACGAAAAATTCACCCACGAAAATATCCGTTGGTTTATTTACACAAGACTTGGCATGGAATACATAACGCGAACACTTTGTTCAGATAAATTACCATTTATTCATTTTTATCGAAGAAGAAAAATGTATTTTAAAAATCAAAGCAAAACGGTTTTTTGTTATTAGCTTTTTTTTATATAGGAGTTGCTTTATTATTTACCTTGCTTATAATATACAAGATTTATATTTCAAAAGTGGATTTATTGCAATTAAATTTCTTAAAATTTATCTAAACTGTTGGGATCAGGAGGGATATACTAATGTGGACCAATCAGGAACTTCTCAGCATTTGCTTATGTGGAGAGGAAACCACTCAAAACTCTTCAGGAGAAGCCGGCCTGTTGGCAGTAGTCAACAGGCCTTCCGTTCCACTAGAGGAGTGTTCGGCATTTTCTTCCCTACTTTGGTTTATTTTACCAATAGCCTGCACTATATTGATCATTTGTTATTAGCTGTAAACATTATCCTAATGCATGGGAGTGAAGTATGGGATTTGGAAAAAAAATCTCTCTCAGATCTCTCAGGCAAATGTGTGGTTAAACGATGTGTAATAGGTGCACAAATGTCGAGACAAGCATGATCGTATAAATCAAGAAAGGGGTACTGCGTTGGTTTTGACAAGCGGGGTAAATGCACAGCGAAAGAACAATTAAAAGGATCTACGATGCGAACGATGGATGCAGAAAACGAAGAAGACACTCAAACAAATAGTTAAACGAGTGGAGAGTGTTATTCGCACTGTTTTTCCACGGGGGTAGGCGGAGAGGATAGGACGCCGAATTACTCTGTCTGTGCATCAGGACTTCGCTTCCTCTGCTTTCTTATGCTTTACCTTCGCAGTCGACATCTACGCCCTGTTTCATACTGTTGTTAACTTAAAGGTTACTTTTAAATCTGTAAGAGAAAGAAAGGAAAGTTTGATCAAAAGTGTTTTTCCACATTTTGATCAACGAGACTGCAAAGTTCCATTACCATTAAGACGATACAGTGCCCCGTGCACTGAAGACAAACTTAAAAATGTTATTTTTTAATAAAACATGATATAAGCTCCATCCATGAATAATTAGTTTCATACTTTTGTTAAGAATCACCTTAAATACTCTTTGTGACACAAAAAACATTTTTCTATATTAATTCATGTTTTTTTTTAATGTTTTTTATTTTATATCAAATACTTTGTTTTATGACACCTTGAGAACTTACATATGAAATGCAATGACTCTCTCTCTCTCTTCAATCCGTGCCTCATGTCTAAGGATGATTACGCCTGGCTCTAGACATGGCGGCTAATCTGTGGACAGTCTCCCTCCATCTGGAACGGTCCTGTGCTCTTCTATAGGCATTCGTCAGTGATAATTCTAATAACTCAGCGACTGTGCCCCTCCATCTTGTCGGTTGACGTCCACGCAACCTTGTCCCTTTCTCAGGAGAATAGTTTTCTCCAAACTATCGGAGTTTCCCCTGGAAATATACCCAAGGAACTGCAGGATTCTTTTCTCGCACATGGATGTAAGTCTTTCTCCTATGTCCAGTTCCTGGAGAATAAATGCATTCGTACGTCTGGCCGTCCACGGAATCCGCAGCATTCGCCGCCAACACCACATTTCGAAAGCTTCAATTTTTTTCTTTTTAGATTCCCTCAGTATCCAACACTTCACACCGTACACGAACACTGAGAAAACCAAGGCCTTCACCAGTCTCTTTTTGCAACGACTTCCTGTTAAATAATAGCTCTTTTATTTTTTGTAGGCGCGCAATAACAAACGCTCAACGATTTGAAGTATACTCTCAAGCACTCAACAAATTGTCGAATGAAATTGCAAGTTCCTAGGGGAGAACCAACTTGAAGCTGATCCGTGAAATGTTTGCTTCTGTTTATTTTTCAATTGATGTTTAAGTTCCATGTTAAGGACATGGCTTTATTTTTCTTTCTTTTTTTATTTTCTGCTTTCAATATTTTCTTCAAATGTCTACATACTTAAAAAACAAATTCCAACATGTTTTTTTTAATTCCTGAATGGAAGTTAATTATTACCACAATGATTAAGTTTGTCCAAATGCTTGCAGACTGGCTGGATTTCTCCCTAGGGAGTTATTCATATTTAACTTTATTTCAACAGAGAGGGTAAACATTGTTGAGAAGCCAGCCAGTTTGCAAGCATTTGGACAAACTCAAACATTGTTGAATTTACTACCTGGTAAAAAAAGAACCATACAAATTGGAGAATTGTTTTCAGGCGTTGCCCACATAATAAAGGTTTCAGCTCCTTTACTTCACAAAAGTCAACAAATGGAAGAATTGAGGAAATGTGGATGTTTAAACATGGGCAAAATGGTGAATATTACACAGCGTGTAAAGTGGCCACTTAGACCAGCCAATGACAGGTCATAAGCCCTGTAAATGCCTAGACTTCTATATTCCCTTCTCAACAGTGTTTACCCTCTCTGTTGAAACAAATTTAAATAATTATTACAAATTTATTTATTTTTATTCGTTGTTCATATTTATTAAAATTTTAATCGATAGTACGACTTTTATTTATGTAAGCTTTTATAACAAAAGGTTTATATTTTTTTGCTGAGTTTTGAGAAAAGGTGTCTTAGAAAAATCTTGGATTTGCGGTGTTTTGACTTTGTGAGGAATAAAGTAATGAGGAAATGGACGCAACAAACTCCAGTGACAACTGTCATCAAGCGAAGGCGATACGGTTGGCTAGACCATATACTGCGGATGCCTCCTGAGAGCCTTAACGACGCTTGCCTATTTTACAAGGCATCCGGTTCTCGACTTCCTGGACGTCCACTTCTGACTGTTTGTCGGCAGTTTATGTCAGAACTACGGGACGTGAACCTTACTTGGGGGGCCGCACGGGAGCTGGCAGTCGATGGAGATGCATGGAGGCTCTTTGTGAACAGCATATGCTCCAACTCGGAAGCGGGTATGAAATGAACGTAGTTATGCAGAGAGCAGCCAGTCCACAATAAAATTTTTAAAAAAGAGGCATTGGTGTTATCAGGTGCATTAGAGTATATTCTTTGTTTTACGAGGCCATATTCACACAAAAAAAATGTAAAAACCTCCTTCTGAAATTAGTGTCGATCACAAAAACGGCAATTCTCAATTTGCAGGAAACACCAACCGCATTAGAAGATCCTACGGTACTTTAAAAATAATTTCAACTGGTCAAATACATAATTAGATTCATGTTGGTAATATAAAAAAATCTAATGTATTAATTCGTTGTTTATAATTAAATTTGTCAAGTCAAAAACATTACAAATGTTGCGTACATTTGAATATTCACTATTTTCACAAAGGTGCTGTTATCTCAGAAAAACTTTTCTTTGGCTAGCTGCTTTTTATATAACTACATTCAAATGATAATTTTATTTTTTTAATGCTTTCGTTATCAACATACCAAAAAATAATAGTTTGAAACTCGAACCAAAACGAAATTAATTAAATAACTTATTCTAAAAACATCCGATAAAATATTTTAAATCCTATGCTCTTCAACCTATGCATTCAAATTTGTTAGTGAACATTCTTGCTTGAAGTTTTAACTTATCAAATTTAAACATTACTAAAATATAATCTCGTCGTATAATTAAACATCCACAATCGGTTTCTTGAACAGGTTTTTTAGCCTCATAGAGTTAGGCACACGTTATTATTTTTTTTTTATAAATAAATAAATATCTCATTTAAAGCCTTTCTTTATTTATTTTATTTGATAAATTTATTGCATTTATAATTAAATATATTTTATCGTGGAAATCTTTAAAAAACTTCTAAACAGAAAATGAATATGGAGCAAAAATGAATATATTTTTTTTTTTTTTTTTTTTATTTTCTTTTATTCAGGAAACATACAGTACAGTTACAAAGTTTAATATTTTACACAATTGGACTTAATTCTAATGGACCAGTGAAGTTTCCATATTAAAAAGCAATTAAATCTAATGTTAATTATGAAAGTATAAAAAAGAGAAGGAAAAAGAAAACATAAATGAAAGTTGTTTAAAAATTTAAATTTATATAATATATATATGAATAATAAATAATATTATAAAGTATCAATGTATTTAATATAAATAAGTATTGTGAAAAATAAAGAATTTAATGGATTTATTTTTATATTTTAAAAGAATAATCATTATTTTAAAATATGAACGATAAATCAAACTACGTTAGAGGTAACTTACAAAGTTACAGTTGCCAATGTATATTTTTATCTGCAGTAAGATTTATTCACCTCTGTCAAATAACACTTAGTTAATTTATATCAAGTTATGTTTGTTTCATTAAATTTCCAAGAATGGGAGAAAAAAGTTGTCTGTATAACTGAATTACGCTCAATAGAGAAAATCGTCGACTGACAATTGAACGTAGTAATGCAGAAAGCACCCAGTCCACAATTTTGAAAAAATGATATATTAATGTTATCAGGTGCAGTAAGGTCAATCCTATGTTCTTTTAAAAACAGCCAGACCGCTTTCATACAAAAAACTGTATTTATTACCTTCTGAAAATGGTGTCGATTACAAAAACGACATTTTTCAATTTGCTAAAAACATCCACAACATTAGAAAAATCTTACGGTTTTTCAAAAATCATTGAATGTGGTCAAATACATAATAAAATTCTTGTTTGTCATATAAAATAACTAATGTTTTCATTGTTTATACTTTGTTAAAGTCAAAAACATTCCAACTGTTGTGTAGACAGGATTATTCAGTCTTTTCACAAAAGTGCTATTATCTCAGTTTCACTTTTCTACGGCTGGCTGCTTTCTGCATAACTACGTTCAATTTCAGTTCAATTAACAGCAATCTCAATTAAAAACAAGTCAACCAATTAAATTTACAATTTAGACAAAATGAAGAATTACAATTAATCAAACAACTTTTGTTGCAATGTTGATGTTTTTTGTAGGTATAATTCAATAATAATTTTGATTTAAAAAAAAAATAGGACTCAAATTTACCTTCTAGTGTGTTTTATTAATATAAACATATTACAACAGAAATGATGAACGTTTTTGAGCAAGGAATATGGAAGTCTAGGCAGTAACGGAGCTTAAGTCTTTTATTGGATTTATGGATTTATACAAAGATTTCAAATTTTTCACTACAAGAAAATCAATAGATAGAATAATAAAATGTTTTTTTATGCACCACAACAGGCCTAATCACAGTTATGAATTACAACACAGAACACCCAGGCTTAGAAAAAATCAAAATAAATTTTGGTTTTCTCACCGGGAATCTAATCCGAAACCTTATATGCGTAAGTAAGCGTCTTGAACACTACAACACCAATTTAAATGTTCATACGAAAAATAACGTAAGATCTCACAATTCGCTGACGCACCGAGCCAAAAATTTTTCAGAAGGAATATCAATTGAAATGAGGGTAGAAATAGACATAATTTTATTTAGATCTAAGCTGAAAAAATAAGTGTCTTGCAAATTTAGTTAGTTCTTAAAATGTGTATAGTGTATTAATTAGAGATGAAAATAATCTAATGATCAGTAATCGAATGAATTTACTAATCAAATGAATCGTTCAGTCGCTTATGATCACTCAAAACCATGGGGGTGGGGATGGCCACAGAATCCGTTAAAATGTTAGTTTCTCCAAAATTTGAAAATCCACGGGGGGAGGTGGCCATGGAGTTTCTTAAGATCTGTGGGTATTTCCCCATCTCTGTAAAATTATTCATATTTTAAAATAATAAATTCAATCAATTCATTCATATATTCCATTATTCGTTCCAATAAATTACTGTATCCGAACCATCATTCGAATGATTTTAGTAATCGAATACATTTGATTGTTTTCATTCGAATGAATAATTTTTGGTACTGATATCGATAAGTGATATTTAATTTACTGATAATGAGATAAAAGTTAATGTTAGAACACCCATAAATGAAGTCATGTTTCCGGTGTGTAAATTTGCCACTTAAACCAGTCAATGTAAATATGTGTGTGAATGTATGGTTATGAATGCATTACAAGTACCCCCGACTCAACACGGATTTTTTAGCGAGTCGGAGCAAGTTCACAGACATGGGTCGTTCCTGATTGTGTCGCTATAAACTGTGTCTCTGTCCTTAACAAATGTTTGTATAATGTAATTAATAAATAAATAAATAATAATAAATGACAGGACTTAAGCCCTGTAAGTGTCTTCCATAATATATCCTTTGTAATATGTTAGTTGATAAAAAGAAAAGATGTATGTTATTTTTTATGGCAAACCTAGTGATTATCATCGCTTATCCACCGAGGTAATGGTGAATGAAGACTCCGGAGAACGGGAGGTTAAATGTGGCACGCTCAGGTTGGGCGTAATGGGGTTAGAAGGGGGTGTCGGAGGCTGTTGTGGGGACAAGCATCCCATGGTAACCACAATTTAAAATGCACCTGGAAAATACATTTCTTAAGGATAATAATATGATGGATATTATTTATTTTTTTTAAATTATGGTCACCTTATTTTAACGAACGACTTTCCTTTTTTCATTATTTTTTTTTTTTAATTTTATTAATTACAAACAGAAATACAATATTACAACTAAATACAATTTTTTACATTAATCAAATACATATATTTGCATTAACGTTTCCCATTACGTTAAAGAAACAAACATTTTTTTGTACATAATAGGGAGTGACGTCTTATAATAGTTTATTTTATTTTAATTAATTATATTTTTTGGATAACATAAATAAATTACAAAAAAGACATAAACGACGTTTTCAATCAGTGTTACATAAAGAAAAATTATAGATGTAATTTTTCACTTCTTTCTTAAATATATTGTATTCCTTACTGCACTTTTTATTATCTTTGTTCATTTCATTAAAGAAAAATATTCCTCTGTGAGTATAATTATATATTTACATTTTAATATTAGACTTTTTTATTTATTTTTAAATCTGCCGTATTCTTAAGGTCGAAAACTTTAAGGATTTTTTAAAAATATATGTCAACACACGGGCCATGCCTTTGTGGATTTTTTTTTAATGAAGAAGTGAATTTTGTATTTGTAACATTTATTTTAAAACGCAAAAAAAAATAAGAAGAATAATTGAAAAAAATTACGTATTTTAAAATAAAATTTTATCACCACAAGTGACATTATACCAGAAAAAAGAGCACTATTTTCATTTTATTTTTTTATTTTCTTTTATTCAGGAAACATACAGTACGGTAACATAGTTTTATATTCTCCACGGTTAGACTTAACTCTAATGGACCAGTGAAGTTATTATTATTATTATGAATAACTTATCTATCTCCATTTTCGTAATGTCACGCTTTACAAATTGATTATATAAATAAATCCATTTAATTTAAGCTTTTGTGTTTGGAATTTAAGTATAACGATTTACTTTGTTATCATATGCTACGGATTTATTCAAATGATTTAAAGAACAAGTGGGTTTAAAGACTTTTCCAAAACATCACTAGCAGCGTCATCACATCGCAGCGCACTAAATTTCCATATTTTCTCATTGAATTATGACACGAGAGCAGTGTTTTATTCTAATACTATAGATATATATTTACAATTGGCGTGTTTTAACTATGTCGTTTTTTTTAAAAATTGTTTATTAGGGGAGCAAGTACCATTCAAAATCCTTTAAAAAATTCAGTTTTATTTTTATTTTATTTTTATTTTATTGAAATAAACGGCACTTAGTGCCTTTTACATATTAGTTACAAATACAATTAAATATACATACATGTAAACATAGTTATAAGTAATACATAGCATTTAAAACAATATTATTAATTTAGAAAGTCTAAGAAATATAAACTATATAAAAGAATAAAATATTACCAGTTATAGAATTATCGATAAAAAAAGATAATTTGGTATTAGAGATACTTTGAACCAGTTAAAAAAATAACTAAGAAATAAATTTTGAATAACATCAAAAATATATATAATATTTTTATATGTATTATTATTGAAAACTAATATTTAGGTAAATAGTATATGTTTATGTATAAAAGTATATAATGATGTAAAAAAAATGATAAAAATGTCGTCTTTGGTCGTAATGTACGCAAGTATGATAACTATTTTAATATAAATCGCAAAACGTACCATTACAGAAAACATAATTCGGATAATTAAATAAAATGTAAAAACAGACAAATTGGTTTGGTTTTGATGTGCAAAAAACGGGACAACAAAACGTCAATTTTGTCGATTTGAGCTAGGCATTATCAGTCATATGCGAGAGAACGACAGAAAAACAATGTTCAAATACCAGTTTATCAAAATTCTCAACCACATTGTTTCTTCTTGACGTTCATTTTTATTATTTATATTGATGCAATTTATTCAGTATCTGAACAGCATAATTTATGGTCACCCTACGCGCTTTAACCTGCGCGGCCAACCCTCGTACGCGTATATCTACTCAGTTCTCCCCACATTCCCGGGTTGGGGTGACGCGTCTGTAACGACGGCGTCTTTACAACGGACGTCGGCGTCGAGTTCAACTAAATCAACTTCAACAAATCTTCGACTGAAATCCTTGAATTCTGAAAACCATTTGTTTTTTAAATAAAACTTTTTCTATCTACCGTTTGTTTTTGTGGAGTTAATTGACTCACGCAAAGTTGTTTTTGTTCGCCAAGGAAGGAAGGACTTTGGATTCAGCAAATAATGGATTTGCTGATTTCTGATTTTTGTAGATTCCCCGTAGGAATTTGACCTTTGTGATCGTCAATTGTGTTCAATTGAAAGGCGTTTGTTTCTCGCAAAAAATATGTCCAACAAGATACAAGGTAATAAATTAAGTTAACACAACGATGTTTTGAGTATGTCCAAATGGTTGCAGACAGGCTGGATTATTTATATTTAAATATGTCGCAGCAGAGAGGGAAACATTTTTGAGAAGAGAATATTGCATAGTAGGTAAATAGGTTCAGCTAAATTAATCTTGCCCACATAAAAAAAGGCTTTTTTATCCGCCACAACGGGCCACGGGGCCTAATTACAGTGGTGAATTACAATACAGAATACCCAGACTTGAGAAAACTCACATAAAATTTTTGTGTTCTCACCGAGAATCGAACTCGGAACCATCCATGGGTGAGTCAAAAATTTTGACCACTACACCACGGAGGCCGCCCGTTTTAGCTCCTTTATTTATTTGTCCACCAGAACACGAAGTTGATGATCAAGTATCAAGTACAACAAATTCTTGAAAGTGGTCTTGTGAAAAGTCGGAATAATCGACGTGCGTGCGTGAGAAGATGTATGAATGTGAAGGAAGCAAAGGAAGTGTGCCAGGACAGAGTGGTGTGGCGTTCTATCCTCTCTGCCTACCCCTCTGGGGAAATGGCGTGATGGTTAGTTAGTTAGTTAGTTAGTTAACACGAAGTTGAGTATTCCTACACTTAAAGTTTATTGCGGTAGATGAGGAAAATACATTTGGGAAAGAAATATAGAAGTTTAGGCATTAACAGGGCTTGTGATCTGTCGTTGGTTGATTTAAGTGGCCACTGTGCAACATTCACCGTTTTGCCTGTTTGAACATCCATACTTCTTCAATTCTTTCATCTGTTGATTTTAATGAATTTAAAGAGCTGAAACTTTTATTGTATTGAATAGATTCAACTGATCAAATTATTTCGCATATAAGCTTAGGCTACGTTTTTGTCTACAAATATTTGGACAAACCCAAAATATGTTATATATTAATGCTATAAGTGATGTCCCATATCAGTTGCAATTAATTTATTTTCATGTTCCTAACCATGCCACCAGAAGTCAAAATCTGCTATTTATTAAATCTTCTAAGAGCAACTTTTTTTTATGCCCAATGTTCAGAATGTGTAGATTGGTCAATTCATTTCATGACTTGGAATTATTTGGGATAGATCTTCCGGCTTTTTGTAGATCTTTTCGCGACCAAACAGTGTGGGATGAAGTTGGATTGGCATATCTTTCGTTTTTATGAATATATTGTAAACCATATTTGTTTTGGCCTTGTTTGTCTTTGCCACATAGTTTTATGTTCTTTTTGTTCAGTTTCTTGCATTTATGTTTCTTCATGTAACTGTTGTAATTGGCTTAGGCCATATATATAATAAATTAATAAATATATTTTTTGCCTTATATGTACCTTCTCATTCCTGTTACTCGCATTCTGTGGAGCGTTATAAAAGATTACTGACCCAGTAACGTATTTTGCTTCGTATAAGTCCAGACTATTGTCCTCTTTACGAGCTAGGCAAGACAGTATATTTGTTCTTCCAGAATGCAGGACAAAATTGCCGTTGTTGATGCTTGTGAGAAGAATGATTGGTCTGTAGAACCGCCCGCCAAGAGAGGTGTATCTTTGCCGTGATGGGATCACCAGCTTTAGACTCTTTACTATGTAACTATGTATCATAATGTGTATATTAGTGACTTATTCGTCTTTGTTTACTATTGTTTTTATGGACTTATTACTATTGTACTTTTTTAATCATGTTTTTGTTGATACCTAATATTTATGTATATTGTAATTGGTGAAAGTGCTGTTTGTAGATGAAAATAAATACATGAAAATAAACAATTATCCTTGTTTATTTAGATAAACATTTAAGTGGTACTGATTTTATGTTGCTGATTTAAAAAAAAAACAAACAGAACTTTTACGTCATATTGCATTAAGTTTGTGGGCAACCATTTTATTAAATGTTCTTAAATATTTGCATATAATTACTTACCAACTTTTTAACGTCTGTCAGTTTCGAGACGTACCCGTCTCTTCGTCAGGACACCATTTAAACCAACACGCAAAAAATCCGAATAAAAATTTATTGATAGAAAAACATTTCTCTGTAGGAAGGCTTTAAAAAACAATATACCTTTAATCAATAATCAAACTACATTGTTATATGGCCCACTATACGATATTCTACCATAATGGTTTACCATTTAACTTACGCCCCTCCCTTCATTTCTACCCTCTTTTTCCAACAATTTCTCCCACAACATCAAACATTTTCATGTATTAATCAGAGCATGTAAGGGTTTCCTACTAAAAGCATATGGTTTTTAATCGCCATGTCGGTTTTATATTTTTGTGCAACAACCATGGTGAAGGTGTTTTCGGGGATTTGCATGTTAGTTTAAGTGGTTTCCTGACAAAAAAACGGATACGTCATAAAACCGGTAGACGTAGAAACGTCGGCAAGTGATTATATACAAATTTTGAATAACTTTAGTAAAAAAATTTAGTTTGTAAGTAAAAATTTATAATGAAAGTTAATTGTAATTTATTCATGAAATAAAAGATAAGTGATTCTTTAATACACGAATTTGTGGAGTAAAATAGCACTTGGCTTATAACTCTTTACTAAATTAAATTAAAAAAATATGTGTTTTGTTATAATCTATGTGTTTTTTAAAGTTAATTGAGTTTTCCGTCCATAGTCAAGTTCAAGTCCGAAAAATATCCCTCAATCCGTCAGCGCTTATGTCTCCTTGGGTCATCTCTGATCCCCGAACTACCCCGATTTATCAGGTCATGATAAATTTAATTTAAAAAAATGGTTTTTATACTGCAAATCTTCTCAAAAAATCCTGTGGTTTTGTTCCTTTTCCTCTTTAGAAATACCGAATGGAGCTACTTCTTTCGATCCGCGGCCCTTTTATAGGTTCTGTCGAATAAATACATCTGGGGACTTAAAAAAAAGTTTTCTTATCTTTTCAGTGAATTGATCATGTCCAATCAATTTAATCCGTCAGCGTAAAATTCCCTTTTCTCTTTTCTTTAATCTAATGAAGTATACGCTATAAACTTCTAGATAACCTTCTTTTGACACAAAAATGTCTTGAAAATAGCTCATATATTATATTTAATATATTTCGATTCGTACATTTTTTAAATTTCTTTAATTAAAGATGTCACACTTCTAATCTATGGACCTGGTTTTAATCATAATCTAATTTGGAAGTTTTAAATATATGAACATATTACAATATAGACGAAGAACATTTAAAAGAAGAGAGTTTAGAAGTCTAGGCATTTACAAAGCTTATGAACTGTTTTGTGTGAATTTTTTGACTGATTTTCACGAGTCCACCAACTTCATTATCTTCTTTATCCCTTATCATCACCTAGCGGTACACAGGGCACTTTATCGGTATTAAAATTGCAGCGTATCTTGATTTTCAGTTACTGTTAATTAGACTGATCACCCTCGCTAACTGCCAATAACCGACTGATTGAACGAATGTCTTCTTTTGTTTTGCCTCTTTCATTCAAACACCGGCTCCAGAACAGCGTCTCTGTCTTACTTGCTATTGGTTATATTCTCGTGTTCGTTCTTATATAGTTAAACGTATTTATTGTGGTTTTGCAATCACTATCATTCGTAGAATTATTCTTCGCATATCGAGGAGAAATATTTCAGTATTAAAACGCAGAATGTTTATAAAAAATTTACTTACCAAATCCAATTTGAAAATGCTCATTTGAAGATTACCATAAACACAACTTCATCATTTAAATAAATAAAAGAATTATATTGTGTCTCAAAACCGCAGACTTGTTTTACTTCATAGCCACACAAGATTTTATAGTAATCTAACCATAATATTGATGATTTGTATCAATACCTTTTGAGAATCGTACAAAAAGTTGATATAAATATTTATATTATTTCTTATTTAGTTTGACAATTTAATTTATATTTGTTCTCTTTTTTTATCGCGTTTGTCTAAGTAAGCGAAAAAAAGACCAGCCTTTCACGTCTTTATAAAATAACTCTCTCTAAATACAAAAAATAATGCATTTACATATAATGATCTCCGAGTGCAACGAAACAAAAATTAGCATTTTTAAGTCTGTTCAAATTACCTAGCACTTGGACCTTTAGTCTATAACAAGATGCCAATTATTCAGCTTTTGTGTAATGCCAGTACTCTTAGATAAGTGTGAATCCTGGCACCTTACCAAAGCTCAAAACACCAAACTTTGTTTTGAAAGAAAGTGCTTGAAGATTATATCATGCATGAGTGGTTCTATTTTATAACTAATATAAGTCCGATAAAGGACACAACAACTTCCTACGATGAGTAAATAATTACTCGCCACAAATCCAAGACGATAATTTTTTTGCTAATTTTGGTAAAAATAATGTTTATTCAACACCCAAATTTAAATACGAGTCTACATTTTTTATTTTTTATTTTACATTCATTTAATCATTTACGCATTTTTACATTTACAGATTGATGCATTTATACACGCTAACTTTCTAATGTGTATACGGTTATTTACAAATATAATTATGCATTTATGCACGTTTACAAACAAGTGCAAATATGTATTTCGTTTTATATATTATGAGACTTTGTAGTCAAACATTTTACTAAATGTTGTTAAATATTTGTATATAACCTCTTACCGACATCTCTGTGTCTACCGGTTTTGAGACGTATCCGTCTCTTTGTCAGGACATCAATGAAACCAACATGCAACATTGATTCGTGTATTACATTTATACATGATTTCAGAGTGCAATGACCCAAAAAGTAGCATTAATGCAAAAGTTTTAGGTTACAAATTCAAGATAAAAATAATATATCTTGGTGTAAATTTGTTGCAAGAGAGGGAAACATTTTCGTGAGGGAAATATGGAAGCATTCACCATTCTGCTCATGTATAAACCCTGTAAATGTCTAGCCTAAACTTTCATATTTCCTTCGCAAATATTTTACTCTGTTGCAACAAATCTAGATCTGAATAACTTCCTAGGGAGGAAATCCAGCCTGTCTGCAAACATTTGGAAATATTTGAAACATTATTGAATAATTAAACTTGTTTACTTTGCAGAAGCAAATCGATTTTCGACACCCAAATTTTATTATGAAATATTCACCATTTTTATGTGATTATTTCCTTTATTTTTCATTTGTAACATTTAAGAGATAAAAACAATATAAGACAAAGGACGCTTTTGACCCAGATAAATTAAAAATTACGTGTAGAAAATTACATTTGCTTTACATGTACCCTGTACTTTTAAAATGTAAAACCAGAATGTCTCTGATTGATGTTAAAAACAAAATAGTTTTATTACATTACACCATCAGCATCCGGTCTGAATAAGTAAAAACATGTCTATCGTTTAATAATGGTAAATACATTTCTTTTTAAAATGAACAGGTACAATAAGAATACAATACAACAAAAAAAAATAAAGCTAGGACCAAAATTAAATAATAATTACTACCTAAAGACAAGATCCGGTTTATCTTAGTGATTGTTAAAATCTATAAACATTTCTACCAAAAAAGTCCAGATCTTGTCTCGAGTTTACAATGCGACACAATCGGGACATTGGCGCATGCAAGCCATAGTTTGTGCTGTTCTGATCGAGAAACAGAGGACCGGAATATTGAATGCCGCTTGTTCCAGTAACGATGGTATATCAATTGAGATATATAGTAAATTAAACACAAATATTGAGTCAATGTTATTTTGTTTTTGTAGACTTGAGATTTGTAACATTGACTCCATTTTTCCGTTAGTGTAGCCCCCCTTCTCAAGGCCAATCATCCATGCTACTCTTCTTAGCAGACGATGTTGCAATAGAGAGGGAAAATATTTTTGAAAAGGGAATATGGAAGTGTGGGCATTGACAGGAATTATGACCTTTTATTGACTGGTTTAAGTGACCAATTTGCACGCTGTTTTACATTTTTACTTACCATTTTGCTAATACTTAAACAGCCACATTTCCACAACTTTTCCATCTGTTGACTTTTGTGAAGTAAAAAAGCTAAAACCTTTATCATGTCGGTGAGATTCATCCGGCTGAACCATTTCACTAGCCAGGCAACAGTTAAAATTCACCATTCTGTCTATGAGAAAATTCTATCAAAGGTATAATGGTCAATGTTACAGTACGTAAAGTTGCCATATAAAGCTGCTAA
This sequence comes from Micrasema longulum, assembly GCF_059751315.1. Classification (NCBI taxonomy): domain Eukaryota; kingdom Metazoa; phylum Arthropoda; class Insecta; order Trichoptera; family Brachycentridae; genus Micrasema; species Micrasema longulum. The sequence goes on from NW_028278077.1 coordinate 303,256, forward strand.
TGATAGGTCACAAGCCCTGTAAATGCCTAGACTTCCATATTACCTTCTCAAAAATGTTTTCTTTCTTACTAAATACCTCCCAGGGGTAGATATCCAACTTGTCAACAAACATTTCATAATCATCATTTATTTTCCGCACCTAATGCTGCATAGGGCACTGCATTGGTACACCAATTGCAGTGTATATTGATCATTTTTGTTACATGAAGGTAAGATCCGGGCCAGTTCAGGGACTATGAAATATTCTAAAGTATAAATAAATTTTTAAATAAATATTTTATGTCAACCATGTCGGCAATCGAGCCCTGGATCTTTTGCATGGCAGGCAAATGCGCTGTTCAGTACACCACTAAATCTACAATCTGAACATTTGGGCATGCTCAAATCTTAGTTTATTATTAATTAATCATAGTTTTATACTTGAAGTAAATTTAAGTTTTCTACAAATATACCATCTAAACATATAATTGAATAAACATAATTGAAAGTTATGTGAAAACTTATATTTACGTTTAAGTTACTAATTAAAAAAACTTGGTACACTTCCACTTATTTGTTTGACCAATTAGCGTTTTAGAGGGTAAAAGCGCTAAAAAGAGCGAAAGTGGTAGAGTACCAAGTATTTCTAATTAGTAACATATAATGTTCTTGCCAGTCCCGAACTTTTAAATTGTGTGAATTTTTATGTGAGACAGCGTGGGACGAGAAAAAATACTTATTTTGCTGTTGATTTCCATAAATCAAACTATGCTTAATACTCACCTATTTCACGGCTCTACAATCTCCACATGTTAGCAAACAAACATGTAACCTTAGATTTATTTCATTTATCTTTATACAAATTAAAATCATTACTTTTTGATCACTTCTTATCTAAATTATAAAGATGTACTAAGTGTTATACTTGTTTTACTATTTAAACTATGGTTCATCGCCTCTGTTACTTCAATACTTTTTATATTAAAACTCTTTATTTATTAACATATTACAACAGAGATAAAGAACATTTAAGAGAAAGTAATTTAGAAGTCTAGGCATCTACTAGGCTGTCAATGGCTGGTTTAAGTGGCCACTTTAAACACTGTGTAACATACACCATTCTGCCCATATTCAAACCTCTATATTCCTTCAGCTCCCCAGGGAGTTGAATCTAGTCCTTGTCCACAAAAATTTGGACAAACTCAAAATATTGTCTTTATTTATTGTTCATTTGCTACATACTTAAGTTATAAATTCTTTTTCATTTAAATTATTATTTGACAATTCTTGATGGGATTCTATTGTAATGTAAATGTCCATTAGAAGATGAAAGCGCTAATAAGTCTAAATAAATGAGTAAAAGTGTACCAAGTATTTTTTATATTAATAACTTATATATAAATATAAGTTATTGCATCATTTTAATTTCTTATTTAATTTTCCTTTATTATTTCTTTAATTTCTGCTGATTTTATTTTTGAATCTATATTTTCCATACTTGTGTACAGTATAATTGTGTTTTGTTTCAGGAAAATTGTTTTTCAATATTATTTAATACTTTGTTAAAGGCGTAAAACGTCGAAATAAATAAATATGAGAATGAAGTTATTACATTATAACAATGGAATTCCATTAAGAATTGTCAATAAATAATTTTAATCAAATTATTTCAAATAATTAAAAAAAACATTATTATTTATTTATAACGTAGTTTTTTGAAATGTAAGTATTAGCTAAAAAAACATTTTCATGGAAACGTCATGAAAAATTTGAATTGTACATCACCAACTCCAAACGTGCCGTAATCATCAGAAACTGCATTTGAATACACGTTTTTGATTGCATTTTACATGCTACAGAACAAATTCCATTTTGTTCATTCATTCAAATCCTTTCATCAATGTTATCCGACTATCAAAGGTACCGCTTTTCAGAGAAAACTCGCTGAAAGCGGGGATTTTCGTTTCAAAGAGGACTAAATTCGGAATACAAATGATGCTGTTTTTGAAAGTTTAAAAGTAACAAAACCCTCCAAACTAACCTGTTGTTTAACCTTAATTTTGACAATTATATTTTTTTATGCGTTTGTCCACGTCCTTATGTAGTGGTTGACGCGTTTGCCGGGTATAATTTATGTGAGGATCAACAATAAATCTTTAAACAATGTTCAAATGATTTTTTTTTTAAATTTAGTAGAAATGAAATATTTGCGTTCTTATAATTTACCCGAATATTCAATTTTGAAGGCCATTTTCAACGAGTCGTAAATAACTCACTATTAAAAATGGAAAACAAGATCGGGTACAGCGGAATTTTAACCACGGTTCTGCATTTAGATGCATGCGTCTGAGATACTAACCACGGGACCACAAACCGATCCAAGGGAGTAAATAAGATTTTAATTTGTTGCAACAGAGAGGGAAAACATTTCTGAGAAAGAAAAATGGAAGTCTAGGCGTTTACAGGGCTTATGACCTGTCATTGGCTGGTTTAAGTGGCCATTTTAGACACTGTAATATTTTCACCATTCTGTCTTCGTTTTAACATCCACGATTCTTTGACTTTTTCTGAGACATGATGAAGGTTTCAGATCTTTTCCTTCACAAAAGTCAGCATATGCGACAACACGTGCGACTTTCGCTCAGAGAAAATTTTCTTTTGTGGTCTCAAAAGTGTTTAATGTCCTCGACGAAGTTCTTTCAAATGAAAGCCATTTTCAGGAGAAGCGTACAAATTTCGATTTCGACTAAAGGAAGAGACCATTTCAGGAAACAGCTAGGAGAAATCTTATAAATTTATACTTTATACTTTTAAGCTTGTTGTGCAGATGTTTCAGCATTCTTTGACCGCCAGCCATCTTTGGACGTAAGCTTGACATTTAAATCGAAAAAAAAAAAAAGGAAAATGCATAATTGTGTTGCGTGCAAAAACTATTCGGAAAAAAGAAAAAAGACTTTTTATCGAAAAGTAGGTACTAAGTAAAGTAGGTTGATTAATTTCCTAAAAAAAATTTTTTGAATAATCCCAATCATTGGCTTGCCTGCTTTAAACTGGTTGACCAAGCAATTTTTCGCAAATAAGGACATATGTTATTTATTTTTGCCTTTTTTGAACTATTTAAGTATTCGGGATAGGGGTTAATATTTGGTTATATTTCCTCATGTGATAAGCTAAAAGACCTCGTCGTGCTCAAATCAAAATCGTGCAAAAATCACTACTTTGAATACATGTAAAAGAAGAAAATTCAGACCATGTTTTACCCTGAGCATTCATAAATTATGACACTCAACTCATGCTCAACGCAAATTTCATCATTTTTTAACAGCCATAGGGTTTTGACGTGACTTTGACATTTAATTCAAAACCAAAAGAAAGGAAAATTGACTATGTCACGAAAACCTGCCAAAACTGTCCGGATAAAAAGAAAAGAACTTTCAATTGATACGTAGGTACCTGGGTAATTGTAATTATTGAACTCCAAAACTTAAGATTATTAATATTCAAATATTGAATTTAGTTAGGTACCTAAGTACTTGTTTGTGGTTAAATTCCAAAACATAAAATAATTTATTTTTTAAGTTTAGGATGTTAAGCTCTGCGCTTCTTACCAACAGAAGTGCATTTTGTGTAAGAATCCATTTTTAAAAAAATTATTAAGTTTCAGTTAAAATTATTTAAGCATTACTTCCATTAACAATATGTAATTATGTAGAAATTAAGAAACTGTGAGGAAATTAATCATTAAAAAAAATTGTTGTTTGTAAACATTCAAATAAAAAAAAAATTAATGTACAAAAAACCACATCCTCCGAATTTTTTTTTATATGCATTTTAGTCGAATGCAACCCTGGAAAATCAGTGAATAACTCATATATGCTTCTATCTTTTATCCACTAAACATATTGAAGAAAATTTAGTGAAAAACCGCACGTAAATCTGTCAAGCCATTTTGGAGTTTTTGCGAGACTAATAACGGCGATTCATTTTTATAGTTTTTATATTTATATGTATAGATGTGATTTAACCATAGTCTCTTTGATTTGTATGCTCGTTATACTACCACGAGCCTACATCCTTGTTTTAATAGGAATGTTTTGAAAACTGTCATCATTTTGCATTGTCAAATGAAAGACTTGAATGTTTGTTTGTTTGGACGACGTAGAGCTATAGAAACAAGTAAAGCAGTTTCAATCCTTTCGGGCCTCTAGGGTCAGCAATGTCCCCCCAGTCCGCAAATGTTCAACAACATTTTTGTGAATGATCAAATTGATTAAATTTTTTGCACAATCCTACCCAATAATCCAAAAACTTTATCAAAATTATTAAAAACATTTTTTTGCCGAATTTTCTCAATAATAATTTACATTTGTCTTATAAACAGTAAACATTACACTTCATCGCTCTATAGTTTGATAATCATCGAAACATTGGTCAGTTTGCACGCGTACTTTTTTTCCAGCCATAACCAAAAAAAATCCGGATTTCATGCTTAACATTTTACATGAATTCCTCCTCCCAACATACCGCTTTACCTTCATAACAGGTTGCGCGACATTAGATCAGTGCTGTTAAACGTGTCACAGAGCAGTGCGATGTAATACATCATCTTCTCGCGACGGTATTTTATGAAAAAATCTATAAATTTTGCCAATAAACTATTATGAAACGGTTGTATAAACACTACTATGAAAATTGTAACGATTTTTTTTTAAATTCGTATTTAGAGCAACAATGTTTTGAGTTTGTCCAAATTTTTGTAGATAAGGACTGGATTCAACCCCCTAGGGAGCTTGCCCACCACATACCGCACACCCCATGAGAGGACATAAATTTCCCTGGGGGTGCTCACATACATGGAAAATTTGCTCGTTGCCGAACGAGAAAAGCTGCCCGAATGAGCTCTCTGTAATTGATAGCCTTAGCATATTTTGCTGAAAGAAATCAATCCTGATGTTCATATTATGGACTTCATTGGATTGAGAAAAGAGGGAAGAAAATTTTTCACTGACTGGAATTAAATTGATTGGACATGATCAATTCGCCGAAATGATACCAAAACTTTTTCAAAGCCTAGAAATTATTTTTGGAAGCCACCAGATCTGTTTATCTGACAGGACCTATAACAGGGCCACGGATAGTAGCGAAAAGCTCCATTCGGTAATCATAGAGAGGAGAAAAGACACAAGACCACAGGATGTGTTCAGAAGACTGATAAGGATATCCGCAGCAGCACGAAGAGGAATCAACGATATTGAAAACAAATAATTTGTCATTAAATTTACCATGGGAGTTGTTAATTCTAACTTATTACAACAGATATGAAGAACATTTTAGAGAAGGGAATGTAGAATTCTTGGCATCCACAGGGCTTATGACCTGTCATTGGCTGGTTTAAGTGGCCATTTTACACACAAACGTCATCATTGAGGGGAGACCCTTAAACCCACCATCCACCCGCAGCTGTTATAGAGTCCTGAGGGACTCTCTGTCAGCTGCGCAAAGAGGAAAGTTATTATAAATATTCCTAAGGAATACAAACTCTATGCAGATTAAGGAGGGGGGAGGAGGACGTATGGACAGAGGCCAATACGTCGTCCCCACCCCTCAGGATCCCCTCAATGCCTCTGTTTTTTTTTTATTCAAAAAAATTATGTTAATAAACAATTTACATAAATAAACGTATCCAAATATACAAAAACATTTTCATAAATATATAGTAACATAACTTACACAAAACATAAGTAAAAACACGGATATTTACATTACGAGAACGACTTTGGAAACACAAACGTCAACAGATGGAAGAATTGAAGGAAAAAAAATGTTAAAATATAGGCAAAATGGTGAATGTTACACAGTGCGTAAAGTGGCCACGTAAATCAGCCAATGACAGATTATAAGCTTTGTGGATGCCTAGACTTTTACATTCCGTTCTCTAAAGTGTTCTTCATATCTGTTGTCATATGTTAGTATTTATAGCATTTTAGCTGGGGTATTACTGGTACCCCCTTGAGAAACTCTCGGATGGTTTCACGTTTAGGCTTGGAAAGGTTAATAGTTCTTAAGTTGCTCAGGAGATACACAAAGTTGTGGTTGCATAAAATACCTTGTAGAACTAAACTTGAAAGCTCGATAGTTTGCGCTGCAACTTTGGTAAAATATTCTCCTTGACAAATACGAAAAAGATATTTTAATCAAAAGTTACCCATCTTAAAATAATTCAATTAAGATTTCAAGTTTTCTAATGAGATAGCGCTGAGAAAATGTCATCTAGAGATAATTTTATCTCTGGAAAAAATAAATCCCTCTCGTCTTTATCTCTCCGTTATTTTCAAGTGAAGTGAAGTGTTAGAATTAGGGAAAAGAAATTGAATGATGATAAGGGTCCCTCGTAGTTTGATGGGTAGTATGTTCATCTACCTGGTTTGAGGTCCCAGACTCAGTTCGCGAATCGATCATGTCCAATCAATTTAATCCCAGTCAGTGAAGAATTGACTTCCCTTTTTTTCTCAATCCAACTAAGTGCGTATTATGAACTCATAGAATACCTTCTTTCAGCACAAAAATGCTAAGGCTACCAAATTACAGAGAGCTCTTTTTGGCAGCTTTTCTCGTTAGGCAACAAGCAACTTTTCCGTGTATGTAAGCACCGCCAAAAATACTAATTTCTGCAGATGCGGTGTGCGGTATGTGGTGGCCAAGCTGTCCCAGGTTTGATTCCTGGCAGGAAGGACGTGAAGATTTGTTTTTGACGTTTTTTTTTTCACTAAAGAAAAAATATTAAGTTTTTATGAACAATCTCAGAATTCCGAATTTCGGGGACCATTTTTAACGAATTGCAAATAACTCACTATTTGAAAATGGAAACCCAGTTTTAGTATTCGACACGCTTGAGACTGCGTAAGTCTGACCAGTTTATCATCTGCATAACGAACATCCAGCTCGTGGCCTTATTGATCAGTGCATTTATCTGCCATGCAGGAGGTCTCGGGTTCAATTCCCGACATAGTTGACATGTAAGATTAATAAAAAAGCTATTATTACGCCAAAATATTACACAGTCTCTTGACTGGCACCGGAAGCGTCAGACTGGTCATCTTACATTCATGTAACAAAAATAATCAAGATACGGTACGAAAAGGGAATGATTATGATGAAGAAATATTTTGCGCTGCAATCTATCCAGATTTTCTTTTTCGGGTTTTTGAAACTAAAAATAGCGATCGAGTAAACAACATACCTCCAGAGTTTTTTTTCTATTTCACACACAGAACCGTTTTTTTTTATCACGTGTGGATAAAATGTTTACAGACGCCTTAAATTATTATTGAAGATATCTAGACCGTTGACCAAAGAAAGCAACTTAGAATTGTTTGTAAACAATACAGTATACCAGGTCTGGGCAAACTGTGGCCCGCGGGCTGCATGCGACCCGATACACACATTCGTGCGTCCCGTAAGCCGTAATCATATTTTTTTTAAGTCTGTTTTACCGATATTTCAATAAAAAATTTAAAAATAAATATATCGTAGAATTTTTCCACTTAAAAACATAGATCCTTTGTTATATTATAGCGAGAGGTAACAGCAATGGGAGGAATTTCATTGATACTACATGAAAAGTAGAAATTATGTATTTGAACGAAATTAATTTAATGAATTCGATTACTTAATTAATTATAATGAAAGTCCGAATGCAATAGGAAAGAATCACAATTTTTTTACATTTATGAATAAATAATGGTTCAAAAAATACTGCCGAGTAAATAAATAAAAAACTCTACTTAAAGCATTAAAAATATTGTTTTATTCCCGCGAAAACGCTTCATTGCATTGGTTACTCCTCTAATACGTCAAATTTCGATTTAAAAAATTACCGTCATTTGTGACGGTTAACCACTTCAATAACCATTACAAAATATAAAACCGCGATTATTTATATTTTTATTATTAATAAAACATATTATACAAAAGGTACATATTTTACTCCCAGGAGTTATTATAAAACTCATCTGGGACCGTACATAAAAAAAACATTTTTGTGACAATACATAATATCATACATAGTTAATACATCCGAAATAGTAAGAAAACATTATTTAAAAAGCATAAAATACAGTACTTTACATCATAAATATAAATTACATTAATAACTTTCGCTATCAAAAAGATTAAAGTAATATTTTTTAATTGCGACACTTCTGGATTTTCCATTCGACTTTTCGTGTTTTAGCTCATCGGGCAGTTTATTAAATTTGAAATGGCCAATATGTTCCAGAGACCCTCTGCCAAACCTCGTTGAGCAAGACTTAGACACATGCAAAATGAATTTTATTTAATGAACATATTATATATCCTTCATTAAAGCTATTTTAGGCTCAAAATGGGACTGAATTTTGTTTATATTATGGTGCATAGTGTGAATCGAGAAATGAAAGATTTTTATAAAAATATATTCATTTTTATTTGTCTTAATTAAACAACAATACTTAATAAAAGCAAAGAACTAGAAATAAAGCTTCGTGGCTCGTAACATGATTTATTTACACCCGAGTAAATTCGGAAGTGATCTTTTCTGCAGGTAAAGAGTCTGCCCGAGTTATCTCGGCTGTGGGAATTTTCGCACATATTTTTTTTAAAATTTTTTTATTTGAAAATTTATTTATAAACCCTTACGGATTATAACATTCATTTTACATAAAATAATATATACATTTTTCATTTATACTCTGTTGTTCAAAATAATATTTTTTACATCTTTTGTAAAGTTTGTCTGAGTCTTTTGTTTAGTTTTGTCTGGTAGTTTATTGTATAATTTCAGTCCCTGGTTCATTAGTCTTGATTGTCCTTGTCTTGTTTTAGAAAGTTGTATATGGTATTTGTCTGATATTCTCGTATTATGTCCATGTTGACTACAATTTTTTAATAGTTTTAGTTCTTCGTCTACAATAACATTAGTGGCTAATTTATGGATAAATTTTAATGATTCTAGTTGAAAGAGTTCAGTTATATTTAATTGCTTAGTTTGTTTAAAAAGTTCTCTAGTTGCAGTTAAATAGGGAAGGTCATATACTAACTTTAATATTTTATTTTGTTGTCTTTGTAGTCTGTTTATGTCATTTTGATATCCTGCTCCCCGCCCGAGTATGATAATAGTCGCCCGAGTATGATCGGGCGTAGTCCTTAAGCGGTTAAATAAACGAGTCCAGTATTTCACAAATCTTGACGTCACGATTGTCAAGGCCGGTCTTGTCGCGTTTTTGTGGAGGCGTATTGCTTATGAGACGCTATGCTTCGGAGATAATTAACAGACCGACCGGATATGTAGGCAGTAGTAAACATAGCCTATGCTTATGTATTGATCGGCGTTACTACTAAATACAACTTTATAGAGACGAATGAATACCTTTACCGTAATTCGATGGAGGTTTTATTTTACATAAAAAATGGTAGCCCATCGGTATTCAAAAGTTAGATTTAATGTATAACTTCTTCCAGCAGCGCAATCACAATGGCCGCACTTGTCGATTACAACCGACGCGACGCGATAAAATGTCTTATCTTGATTATTTATCGTTTTAGCGATTCCAATGAAACATCGTGCATTTGCGGTCGCAGGCCCTACGGCATGGAATGCTCTCCCAGCAGAAGTCCGAAACTGTGAGAGTGAAGTGATGTTTCGGAAAAAACTTCAAACCCACTTGTTCTCTAAATCATTTTAATAAATTCTTAGCATGTGGTGACAACGTACATTTTTTTTCTTAAATTAAAAGCTTAAAATTAAATTTATATTTTTATATAATTACTTTGTAAAGCGCCCTTGAGGTATTATATTACGAAAATGACGCTACATAAGTTATCTATAATTATTATTATTATGACCAAATCTAACAAGTACTTGAAGGTGGACATGTCAAAAGTCGGCATAATTGGCCCGCGTGCATAAGAAGATGTGTGAATGTAGAGGAAACGAGATCTGTATGCAAAGGTGTAGTGTTGTGGCGTTCTTTCCTCTCTGCCTACCTTTGCGGAGAAACAGCGTGATGGTTTGTTGTTGTTGTTATCTTACTTTAAAAAGTCTTATTTTAAAGATAAATGTATGATAATTTAGCGATTAAATCAATTCTAACTGTTTTAACGATTTTAGGAGTTTTTTTTTATATTTTGCAATCAGAGCTTAACTGATTTGAATTTTTATTTAATTTGTCGATGCAAAAAAGTTTATGTTGCTGGTAAAACATTATGAATCTACACACGTCATGTGATCTTTAGGAAACTACATGATTTTCCACTATCGATGAAGGAAGCTTTACTGACGTCAGTAATACGTTACATCCAATAACTTGATTGCGTCATTACTGCCTTTATGTGACATGACAAAGGATATTTTCGTCAAAGGGATACGATGAAAATACTAATTAGAGTAGGAATTTAATCAAGAACAATTCAACAATGTAGATATTAATCATGTAGGCTGAGTTATCAAATCATTCCGTTGAAAATATTTCAACACAGATATAAAAAAAACATTTTTGAGTAATAGGTAAGAAATTCTTTATATAATGTTGTGGGCGATTTAAAAAGAGGCAGACGACCAAAAACTAAATCCTCCTCGTAACTCCTGGGAATGTAATTCAACGTAGTATACTTGTAAAATTTTTTTTTTTTTTTTTTTATTTATTAATAAAACATATAAGACATGAATATCATGATATTATATTCCCAGGAGTTGTACGAGAAAACTCATTTGGGACGGTACATAAAAAAAATAGTACATTTCTTGTAACAATACATAGTATACATTTAAACAATAAAAATTTTAACAAATTTTAACAATCTATGAACTTAATATTAAAAAAGGAAAGAAAACATTTAAACAATCTGCGAACTTAATATTAAAGAAGAAAATAAAAACATTCAAACAATCTGTGAACTTAATATTAAAAAAGAAAGGAAAAACATTTAAACATTCTGTGAAATTAATATTAAAAAAGAAAATAAAAACATTTAAACATTCTGTGAACTTAATATTAAAAAAAGAAAAGAAAAACATTTAAACCTAAAACACAATATATAGACTATTCACAGAAACTGAGCTAAAAACTATCACTTTCAAAAAGATTCAAGAAATAGGTCTTCATTTCTGGTCTTTGAGATTTACCACTCGACATTTCATTTTTAAGGTCATCAGGCAGTTTATTAAATTGTATACGACCAATGTATTCCAGAGACCTTTTGCCAAACTTCGTGGAACAAAATTTAGAAATGTGAAGATTTTTTGCATGTCGTGTATTATAGTTGTGAATTTCATGATTAAATGTAAGTTTTAAATTTGTGTGAGCAGAAAAGTTTATGATGTTTGAAATAGTGTTAGTGATGTCATACAGTGCCATTACCTTGAAAGGAAGTATTTTTGTGTTACGATAAATATCCTTGACATGGGAATCCCATTTCAAACCAAGAATGCTTCTCAGAGCTCGGTTTTGAAGAACTTGAATCTCAGAAATCTGGTTTTTGTTAGCGAAACCCCAAATACAGCATAAATAGGATAGGTGAGAATGTATCATAGCGTAATAGACGGCAAACAAAACAGAGTGAGGAAGCAGACCACGAAGTCTATGCAAAACGCCAGTTACGGGTACTATTTTTGATTTAACATGTTCATATTGGTATTTCCATGAAAGTTGAGAGTCAATATATAGTCCTAGGTATTTAGTAACATTGGTCTTTTCAATATAGCCAGTTCCTAGAGAAATATTAATTTTCAAATCCTGTTTGTTCCCAAAAATCAAATATGATGTTTTTTTCATATTCAAACTTAATTTGTTTAATCGCATCCAGTCGGCAAGACTATCGAAATCTGTCTTCATTATTTTTTCTAGTTCTTTTAGGTTACTATTATGATAAAAAATGACAGTATCATCGGCATACAATTGAAGAGTCCCCTTTAACCCCCACTTAGTGATATCATTAATATAAATAAGGAACAAGAGTGGACCAAGGATTGACCCCTGCGGAACTCCACAAGTTATCCTACCTAGATCACTAGATTCTTTTCCGATTTGAACCGCACAGTATCTGTCAGTGAGATAGCTTCGAAATATTTTCAAAGGTATGCCAACTATGCCTAAGTGTTTCAACTTATCCAATAGAATCTCATGGTCCACAGTGTCGAAAGCTTTTTTAAGTCTATAAATATAGCTGCAGCAAATTCACCAACATCTATTTTTTTTTGTAGATTTAAGACAAAGTCATAAGCAGCACATTTAGTATTTGAAAATTTTCGAAATCCATACTGTTGGGACGTAAGAATTTTATTGTCGGTCAAGAATTTAGTGAGCCTATCTTTTAAAATTAGTTCAAATATTTTAGAAAATACTGGGAGTATCGAGATAGGCCGGTAATTAGAAACGTCTTTTTTGCAGTCATCTTTATGAATTGGAATTATTTTAGCTATCTTCAGTTGGTCCGGAAACATACCACACGACAATGATGTATTAATGAGAAATACCAAATGTTCAACTAGCTCATCTTTACAGATTCCAAGGACAGCAGGAGTAATGCCATCTATTCCTGGGGCAGCTTCCAATTCTTTATGTTATATGATTTATAAATAAAAAAATAAATATTTTTCAGACTTTTTGCCGAACTTCGTTGAGCGAAACTTAGATACATGTAAATTGTTTGAGTTTGAGTATTTAAAAACATTAGTTAAGTGAAAAAATCTGTTTATTTTTCTCTAGTTCAAATATTTTTTTAATGTGTAAGTGTTACCATAATAAAACAGTATTAAATAAGAATTTTTGGCTCCTAGAAATTTCAATTTTTTCGTTATAAACATTTTGTTAGAATTTTTTCTCACATCGCTGTACATCAAAAGTTCACTATATTTTCGAATCCTTTTAAAAATACAATGTAATGTTTCACTTGTATCAATAAAAAGTAAGTAAGTAATCAAACTTCATCATGAAAGGACTTTTGTTTAAAGTTGAAACAGCAACCTTTGGAGTTGAAACAAATAATGCTGAATTATTTATTTTGAGTTGAAAAGTATTTTCATAAATCTCAAACTTGAAACTAAAATTAAGAACTGTGTAAATAATAATTTTTGACATCAAACAACAAGCAACGTTGGTTTTTTAATAAAAAAAAACTAAATTAAAATACAAATTAAATCTTAATAAAACCTCTTCCGAAAGTTAGTTTGTTTTATTACTTGATTTATCTGATTATAATGCATGCAAAATTACTACAATAATCTAAAGTTGCCTTGAATGTCTAATTGGGGTTAGCAAATCATCCCTGTTTAATAGAGTCGAATATGTGTTATTTTGCTGGCCAAATACACAGTATGTAATATTTATTTATTTTTTTCCATAAAGATCTATATTACAAAAAAACTATGTTGAATTGGCATACAACATAATGAAAGTTAAAGCATGCATGTTATCAAAGAATACAAAAATTTAAATTATTGCACAAATACAAATTTTAATAAACATCTGGAAAACACGCATATAGATCTATGCAATGCTCTCTTCCCTTTGACGAAATCCAAACTTATACACTTCTCTTGAAAATTGTTATCCTTTTAGGGAACTTCCAGTACGTTGAACACTCTTGGGGCCACAAAAGAAATATTTCACTTGGCGAAAGTCGTACGTGTTTTTGGTATTAAATAATTGAAATTACAGGAATATTTCGTACTAGTATTCTGTTAGGATCTCCTATTAGAACCGCTTGACCAGAAATGTGTCAATGACACTTTAAAAGTGTTTATCTAGTGTCCAGTACCTTAACAAATAGAAACAATGTCTCCGACGGGAAAGTTAGAGGACATCGAAGCATCACCATAAGTATTAACTTTTGTACATTTATTAGGGGGTTCATGATAGACACCGTGCAACCTTTCCAGCTAACAATACCATTCCACTGACTGGAAAAAAACAAAATTCACAGTTCTGGGAGTGCTAATATCCAAAACTTTACTTATATATATACATTTATGAAAACTATATTTTTAAAAGAGGTTATATGATAAAATACTGTACAATAATAATGACTGAATGACGACGCAATTCAAAAATAATAAAACCATCAAAATCATTTACTGCTCACCAGTTCAACCTCATCTAGAATATTTTTTTATTTATTATTAATTACATTGTACATACATTTGTTAAGGACAGAGACACAGTTTATAGCGACACAATCAGGAACGACCTATGTCTGTGAACTTGCTCCGTTTCTCTAGAAAATCCGTTTTGAGTCAGGGCACTATATGCTTCTCCAATTTGGTCTCCATTCTATAGGACATATGTGAAGTCTGCTTAACACCGTTTTTTTGAAAAAAATGTAGAACTGCTCGGATTGCAAAGGTGTTGTTATTCTTTTTTTGTAAAGGAGAATCTGTTTTCATTGGAAAAACGTAGAACTGAGATGGACCTTATATTTATTTTCAAAATACTTAATGTTATTACAATCAATTTAGTTTTAAATTTAGTTTGTTCCCAACCCAGAAGTGAAAATCAGCTATTTATTAAATTTTCTTAGAGAAATTATTTTTTGATGCCCCAATGTCCAGAATGTGTAGATAAGTCAATTCGTCACATAACTTGGAATTCTTTGGGATAGATCTCACGGCTTTTTGTAGATAGAATGGGATAAAGATGGACTGGCATGGTTTAGCTCGAATATTTATTTGTTTATCGTTTTTATAAATATATTGTTTACCATTATTGTACGCCCTTGTTTGTCTTTGCTACATAGTTTTATATTAGTTTGGTTCAGTTTCTTGTACATATGTTTCTTTGTTTAACTGTTGTTATTGGCTCAGGCCGTAAATATAATAAATAAATACCTGAATTAATGACATCTCAGAAAAACAAACAATTAATTAATTATGATTAGTAAAAATATATAATGTCTTTTTTATTTATTATTTTTTTTTTTTTCAATATTCCTACAGAGATGATGTAGAATTTTTTTTCAAATTCAGGATTATCGAAAAAAAAATCTACATCATCTCTGTAGGAATATTGATAAAAAATATATAACTACTTCCCCTCGGAAGAAATCCAGATTTGTGTATGTACAAAAATACACATACCAAAAAATAATGTTATATATAATGTCATTGAAATTCTGATAAACAGAAATATATAAATATATTTTAATGAATCGGATTGACTCTAATCAACTTAGACCAATATCTGCTTTGCTTTCGCTACATGGTTAAACTGGTACTATTTTTAAGCAGTTCAACCTAAATAGGTGTTTGGGCTAGGAAATTGATGTGTGTGTGCTTCGTAACAGTTTTTTTTAAATATCCTCCACATTTTCAAATATCACAGCCTTCAGTCTGACGACGAGAGAGCAATAAAACCCGTTTTTAGTCAATCAAATTAAGTGGATTTAAGCATCAATCTGTCGTTATTTATATTTTTATGATTTTATGATAAAAATAATGAAAAGCAAACACTTGTCAACCTAATCAGTTAGGTTATGTAACATATCGTTAAAAATATGAGAAAAGCAATGACCTAAAACATAAATATGAAAAGTCGATTTTACTTGGCAAAAATATGCTACGGTTTACGAGTATGTTTTCTTTCCAAAAAGTTTTACAAAATTAGATGGAATTCTACGGAAATCGTAGTTCGCTATATTTAAATAAACTTGGGCCGTTTTCAGGAAATTCGAGCATCATCCAAACTTTTTTAAGACTGAAACTTTTATAAGGGACTATAAAATTTATGCAATCATGATCAACGCAAACAAAATTTGACGTGTTTGATTTATTTTGACAATGAAAAGTAATAAAAATAGTACTGTTTGACATTCATTTCGTAATGAGTAGTTCCAATTATTTGATCGTTAGTTTTATTTTAAAATTGAAATTATTTTTTAATCGATATCAGAATCAATTATTAGGTACGGTTTTACTTTTCAGGGCCTTTCCCGTAAAACAAATTTTTAAAAAATACAAAACTCGACTACGAATTTTTTTATTTTTTTTATTTATTTTTATTTAAAAAATTAAACATGAACTGAAAATATTAAAGGAAAAATAATGAAACCCACTAAGCCGCGAAATCAGTTTGTCAGCAGGTGTCTTATTTTTCCTTTACAAAGAAAAACGTTAGAGAAATTATATGAATTTTAAAAGTAAAATGTAAAACAAATTTTAAAATAAAGCGAGAGATTTTTATGAAAAATAAATGTAAATCAATAAACGTAGTACTTTATATAATTGGTACACATATTATTTATATTTTTATGAATTTCATTGCTTTATATTTGTTTTGTTATATATTATACTAAATTATTTATGTTAAAGTAACATGTATTCTTGGCACATATACTCGTAGATACTTTATATTTGTATAAAAATGATTTTTAATTTCTTACATTTGATTAGCTAGGTATTTATAATTAAGTAGTTTTAGTTTTTTTTTATGTTATTGTTTTATTAGTATAGGACTATTTACGCTCTAAAGATAAAAAATCTCCATCTTAGAACAGGCTGTGCCATGTTAGATGGAGACTATCATAAACAGAGAACACTCCGTTTTCATTTTACATTAATTGGTTTTATATAGATACCTTGGTATTAAGTATGTTTATTATTTTTTTGCAAAAAATTCATAAATAAAATAAATAAATAAATAATATAAACATTATTAATAACTAAAAGCATACGTACTTTTTACACAAAATTTATATTCAAAAATTTAAATAGATGACTGTTAACATAAAATAATAATCAAAATAAAACTTGTTACATATTTATTTATATTTAATTACATTTTTCTTAAAAGTTTTGTCAACATTTTCTTTTAAGATCTGCTTAGGAATCTTATTAAAAATTTTAGGAATTGTTTAATGAAGTGTTCTTTGGCCATACTTGTGTACAAACCTCGGTACTAACAAACTTTCACGTTGTGCTAGCCTCGAATTATGTGTATGTATATATATATATATATATATATATATACACCGCAAGACAAAAAAAATTACGAGTTTACCTGCTACCGCGCCCCTTGACTTTACTGAACCCTTTTTCTAAGAAATCCTTTATCATTTAATAAATTAAGGACACTATGTGTCGCCTTTCTACAATATTTACATTTTAAAATGTCTCAACAGTCTTGTTTTACCCGCGTTTGAGTGAACATAACACAACAATCATGGAAAGTGCAAAGCAAATGTCGATTGCGATAAAATCCAAAATAATCACATTGTCGCAAGAAAACATATCTAATTGTGAAATATCTCGTCGAGTTGGGTATTCAGAAGGTGCAGTGAGGTTTTTATTAAAAAAAATCCAAGAAACTGGATCCATAGGACGGAAAAAAGGAAGCGGACGGGGGCGCGTGACATCTGCCCGAGATGATCGCTTAATAAAAAAAATTGTTATGCGCGATCGATTTTTAACGGCACTTGAAATACACGCAGAGGTGCAGTCTACCAGCACATCAACATTTTCAGTAAAAACAGTGTCCAGGCGGCTGTTGGAGCATGGTTTCCAAGCACGGAGTCCCGCAAAGAAACCATTACTCACGGACAAAATGAAGAAGGCTAGACTGGATTGGGCGAAAGAGCACCAGAATTGGACCTTGGAGGATTGGCAAAATGTTGTTTTCTCTGATGAATCAAAATTCAACCTTTTTGGTCCAGACGGCAGAAAGATAGTTCGACAAAAACGTGGGGAAAGATATCATCCGTCGTGCGTCACTCGAACCGTTAAACATTCACCCTACGTGATGATTTGGGGGTGCATGACAGCATACGGTTTAGGACCTCTAAATTTTGTACAGGGTACGATGAATGCCATTCAGTACAAAAAAGTGTTAAAAAAACATATTATTCCAACAATCGAGGACATTACGCAGTATACCGCGGACCCAATTTTTCAGGACGATTCTGCGCCGTGCCATAGAGCCCGCACTGTGAGTACAAATATATATATTTTTAAATGCATTTTGTGACCACATGATAAATAATTTATTGTTTTTTTATAGATCAATGAATTCAAGGAGAAAATTGGCTTAAAATCGTTGACGTGGCCCGGGAATAGCCCTGATTTGAACCCGATAGAAAATTTATGGGCGATTATGAAAAAAAAAGTCGGGAAAAAAAAATCAAAAAACATTGAGGAATTAAAAAAAAACTTAATTCAAGTTTGGGAAGAAGAAATAACATCAGAAATTTTAGATTCGCTTTACGCTTCTCTAAATAATAGAATTTTACATGTTATAAAAAATAAAGGTGAATTCACTAAGTACTAAATATTTTTAAATGTTATAAATATGTTTAAATGTAAAATACTTTAATTTAAAATAAAGCGATAAGAACCTACTTCTTAAATATGAATTAAAAAATAACATGTCTTTTATTATTCCATCACAAACACTCGACCATAAATGAACCGTTATGGGTCTCTAAGGTTCGGGTAATCTGATACCTGATATATAATGGCAATTTCTAAGTACAATTCATGAGTAAGATTTTTTATTTTAACCTTGAAATAACGAGTAGTCATCACATATGTCAAACAATATAAAAAAAACTAATTAAATATCAAGAATAATTCATTATATGTCAATTTTAGTTTTTTTTGAGAACTCGTAAATTTATTTGTCTTGCGGTGTATTGATTAACTTTTGAACAATTGAACTAGAATTAATAAGAACTCTCTTTGAAAAGCAAGGGTGCCTGTCCGTCAATGCTATTTAATGGCTCAAATTTGTAACTAAGTGTCGGTCAGACCTCAGAGTAATAATTATCTAGGGAAGCTTTTAAGATCTTTTGCATAGAACAAAAACGTTCCAAATTTTTGGTTTGATTTTAGTTAGGTTTTTAGTTTAATACCTATCGTTTATTGGTGGGCTTCGGTTAGCGCTCGCAATTCTCTTACCATGTACTTACTGTCCGCTTTATTGCTGTAGTTTGTAGCTAATTTTGTAGTCACTGATCATAGGAAGGTTTTTCTCCGAATAGGCGACTATATTTGCGTATTACTCTAAGGGTCAGACAGTACCGATAAAAAAAGTTATGTACATATATACAACACAAGACTTGTACAAAACGAAGGTTCGTTAGTACAGAGGCTTTGTGATAACAAAACTTTTAACTATATTATTCCGAAAATACCCAAACTCAAAGAATATATTAAAAAAAAACCTACTGAATGGTTGATATGTAAAAGTTCTCTATTAATTAATTTCTCGTTTACATTTACTGGTTTCATTTTTATTTTATTTGAAAACAATTACTTATAAAGTTTACATTTGAAGCACTAACTTTGTGGTTATTTATTATGATAAAATATTTTATACGATTATTAAATATGATTATTCAAAATATTTATGTACATAATTTAGTTTTTAATACTCGTAATATAAACATTTTTTTCTAAATATATATAACTTCTTTTTACAAATTCTACGGAAAGGAAAAAAATCCTGCTGACACGTCGGTTTCGCGATTTAGCAGATTCTTTTCTTTTTGTGTTATTAACATGTACCTTTTCTAATAAATTTAAAAAAAATAATAAAATTGTAAATCTAAGTTCTAATCCATCGGACACCCAATATCTTTCTGAGGCACCTATTCTCAAACCTCAACAGTCGTCGCTTTAGTTCGTTTTTGTCCAACATACCAAAGTAAAAATCTGCATAAATAGAGCTTTAAAGTATTTTTTACAAAGAAGACGTAAATGATGACCAGAACATACCATGACATTTGTTAAAAAACCTTTTAAATATATTTTTTCAAATATGTTATTTTAATTCTACAACTAAAGGCTTTTCTAAAAACTTCTGAGAACTTAACTCAATTACATTAAAATAGTATGTTGGACAAAAACGAACTTAAGCGGCGAGTTGACAGTTTTAGGACCTAGTAAGGAACCACGATTCGCATCCATAAAATGTCATATTATTTGTTATGCAGGCTTTGTATAGGCAACATTTTGATGGCGAGATGAATTTTATATCTTCTTTTACGTGAGTCGTGTCAGGTCCCCCTAATTATAACGATCACTTAGAAGAAAGCTTTCCAAAGTGATATCCAGAAAAATGAGCAACTTGGTTTCCCGTTGGCTCCTTCGGAAGAATTTTTTTCGGTCGACATAACCTACCCTTAGCTGGAGAAATCCCATTTTATGGCACTGAACACTAGCCATTCCTTTTCCTATCTGCTATGCCTCCTATGAAAATGCCAGCATTCACATTGCCCGGGGCTAAAGAAACCACTCGTGAACGATAAGGAAAAGGACAACTAGTAGTTTTGCTGATGGAATGCAACTGCGGAATTACAGGGCATTTTATGTACACATATTTTCGATTAAAATGTGCATCGCGTGCCCCTTCAAAAATTTTATGCCTGTATTTAATTTTATAATCAGCAACAACAATCTGTGTAAACACGTGCTTATTTTTTACCTTAAATAATGTACTTTCATACGTTTGGTTATTTTTTAAATAAGTTTAATTATTCAATTCAAACATAAGACACAGTACGAACACTAGATCATTAAATAAATTCACTATCGTAGGTCACACGGGTTGACAAGCACTGATTTTACAGATTGAAAAGCGACGAATTTATTGTTTCTTTACACGGGGTGATTTATGGGGATCGGATGGCCAAAGCAAAAGAAAAAAAACAAGGTCCTTGGGACGGACAAGCTCTCTCTTTCAAGTAACTTGATGCCTTGCACCGTACTTAGAAATTAGCGAAAGGGCCTAACAGCATTTCGCACTTAACAGAGTAGGTACTAGGGATCAATTACTATGATCTATGTCAATTAAGTTATATTTGCGAAAGGGTCTGACAGCTTTCCGTACTCAACAGAGTATATACCAAGGATCAACTACTGTGATCTGGGTTAATCAAGTCATATGTCGTACCAAAGAACCTGGTGAACCTATTTAGGTATGCGACCCGTAGGCAATTGAAGATCAGTGTAATAATGATCGTACAGAGTGAGAGTCAGGGCTTTTTTTAGTACCGAAAAGTTTCAAACATAGAAAGCAGGCTGGTTAAGCTAAGAAAGACCTGAGTAGGTGCCTTAAGCCAGGAAAGTACCCAAAAAGATAGGTAAGCAGAACGGCAGGAAGACGATCCGGGATATTCTGACTTCTGGAGCTCGCTGTCTTATTAGAGCCAAAATCCAATAACAAAAAACCTCCTCTGTTCGAACCATTTTCATGATTTGCGATTGTTCATTCATTTCGAACCCGTCGACATTGTTGAAACACATAAAGTAATACCAATTGCACTCGAGCATATCTTTTCATTGACAAAAAAACATGGACTTCTCATAAATCCAACAAAAACCCAAATTGTACTTGTTGGTAGTAAACAAATGTATTCAAAATTGACTTTTTCCTCACTTCCTCTTTTCAAAATAGATGGTACAGAAATTTCATTCATGACTTCAGTCAAAAACTTAGGTCATATCATTCATAAGCATTTAGGGTGGCACGGCCAGGTTAACGAAGTTAGTCGTAAACTTTATAGCAGTTTGCACTCACTTAAAAGATTATATAATTTCTTACCAATTAATGTTAAGCAAACATTAGTCCAGAGCTTACTTCTTCTACTCCTTGACTATACGGATGTATGTTATCCAAATGCTAACTCTGAATTACTTGATAAGTTAGAACGATTGCAGAATATTTGTATTCGTTATATCTTTGACTTTCGCAAATTTGACCACATAACCGAGTATCGCACGCAACTACACTGGCTCAGTATCAGGCATAGAAGAATCGTTCATATTCTATCACTTCTTCACAATGTTTCAAATAATCCCATTCGCCTGTTTATCCGAGAGAGCTCATCCAACCTCTTTCACCTCTTCGTTCTAGTAACGAGAGAACCCTTTTAATACCCTGTCATCACTCTAATTTTCTTGCCTCCTCTTTCACAGTAAAAGCCGCTAGATTGTGGAATAATCTACTCACTAATGTTAGAGATGCCCCGCCCCTTCTTTATTTACATTTAAGTCAAGATTGAAATGTCACTTTCGAAATATTTAAATTGTTCCTTTATTCTTCTTCTTTTCTTCCCACCCCCTCTCCTCTATTCATAGTATGGTGTTTTTTTTTTTTATATATTTTTATTTTTTTTATCTTTGTTTTTAATTTTTGTATTAAATTGTAAGATTTAATATGTCCATGTATTTATAATTTTCTCAAACTGAACGGTTTTGGTAGGTAGGAAGAAATTGCCTTAAAGCAATGTGCCCCCCCTTATATGTATAATGTATATATATTGTATATGTATATAAAGTGTCTAATAAATAAAATAAAATTAATGGGGGTGACAAAATTAGAAATCTCGTTGGGCATTGGGTAAGTACGGGAGGCTATCGCGTTGGAATGCGAAAGTATGCAAACCTACTGCATATGTTAGAGAAGTCGATAATTCGTAAGTATGTTGTAAAAGTAGGATAACAATAAGCGAAAAAATGAATGGAAATTAAAACGGGTGTCATATTATCCATTTTTATGATACTTCTTTAACATGTTTTTAGTAATGTAAAAATGATAGACTATTTAGTTGAACTTTCCTAATATAGATTAAACTTCACATTTTTTTCTAAATACGTTTCAATTTTAAATTCTTTCATTATGAAAAACAATTTGTTTCGGTGATTGTTTATAACGAGGAAAATCATCCCTCATTACTACAAGGGACCGACAATGGACGGAAAAATGCTTCACATTTACATAAATTATATATGAAGGGAATGCCTGCGCTTAATTCAAGTCGTTAGCTCTGAGCACTTTCCTAAATTTTCCCTCACGAACAACCAATTTTCGCAGGGATTTTCTTAAGGGTGTTTTCAAATATAACAGCAGATAAAAGGAAGTAAAATATTAATATTGCCAATACATTTTGACATGTTTAAAATGTAAGTGTTTCCGTTTTATCAAAACAAAAAACAAGTCCATAAAACATATTCGAAAATATCAAAAAAAAAAATTCCTTACAAACATTAAATATAGTTTAGATATGCCGATATTTATTTTTTACCTCAGTTATTTATGGTTAAAATTAAGTTTTTCTCTATTTACACCCAGTGGTGCAAAAGGCATTGGTGCATTGGTGTTCCAATAGTGTATCTCGATCATTTTTATTACATTGAAAGTAAGGTGATAATTCTTACGCTTCAGCTGGCATCCCGGAAATAATGAAATATTGGGAAATAAGTGTGTTTTATATTTTGTATTACGTGATTATTGTGATAAAAATACGTCGTTTACATTTTATGAAAAAATAAAATTTTAAACGTTTAGATTAAAACACACATTTGAATTTTGCAAATTCATCGTAAAAACACGTATCTTCTTATTTACATTTTCTTTCGGATTATTTTTTCCTTGCCCTCCCTATTCAGTATTTAACTCTACATTTTTTTCTCATTTAAAGATGCCTACTCGCAAAGGCTTTTTTTAAACATGCACTTGTAAAAGAATTCCCTAATCAAGAAGTCCTTGAGTACTTCTCATTTTCCTCACTTGGAACAGAACATTGGAAGCAAACGTACTTCAAAGATTAAATTCATTAGGAAAATTAAGAAACAGTAAGAATCATTACCCTGGAGAATCTCAACTCAAGTGAATAATTTGAGGGACAAAAGAGAAAAATGTGAAATTAAATTTTTCGTTTCATTGAATAATTCTAATTATTACGGTTGGAGTCGGATTCAAGACGCAGAAAACAAATTGCTATCCAGTAATTTTAACTATTTTTTAATGTCAATAAATTGATAAAGTTATAATTTCATTGTTGATTAAACTAACTAGTATAAAAAGTATGAAAAAAGAACAATTGTTTTCAGGCTTTGCCTAGTAAGTGAAATCGTTCAGCCGGATGAATCTCACCCACATGACAAAGCTTTCTGCTTTTTACTTCACAAAAGTCAATAGATGGAAGAGTGGAGAAAATGTTAATGCTTTAAGGCTGTTGTCGCGAAATTTTGAATGTTTAATTGTGTAAAATTACCACTTATTATCCCTGTAAATACCTAGACTTCCATATTCCCTTTTCAAAAATGTTTTTCTTCTCCCATGCAACAAATTAAGATATAAATAACTCGCTTGGGAGGAAATCTATCCTATCTACAAATATTTGAACATATTTAAAACATTGTTTATCTTGTTTTCTTCTTAAGAAGTCTTCATGGAGAAAACTCCGCTGCGGTGAGACTGGATAGCGCTCACTCGGATGTATTTGAAACTCGTGCTGGAGTTTATCAGGGGTGTATCTTGAAACCCTTACTAATCGGTGGTGAGACTACTCTCTGAGTACTACTACTGGACTTATCAATGGAAAACAAATATTTAACTTGAGATTCGCTGATGACACAGCTCTCCTTGCCAATAATCCAGATGACATTAACAAACTTCTTTCTTTAAAAAAGACAAGGAAAAGACCAAAATGACGGTTATTGACGGAAGAAATAAGAAAACACCGGAAAATTGCAAAATATTTGATGTATAAATTTATCTGGGCTCAATAATAGTAAGCAGAGGAAGATGCGAAGCTAAAACCGAGAAACTAGGTGTTATTGTCTCGATCTTGGTATCAAAAGATAACGAAAAAATATCACCAAGTCTTTAAAAATAAAAATGGTCAAAACCCACATTTTTCCTGTATTCTTGTACGCCGCAGAAACATGGACATTATGAGAAAGATAACGAAGAAAGATAGACGCGTCCAAAATGTGGTGGTGGCGCAAGATGTTACGGATACCATAGACAGCTTTTTGGACTAATGTTTTTAGAAACCAAGAATTGATTATTGAACAGCGTCTTTCTTCTACTGTGCAAATGCTTGTTCTCAGGTACTTTGGCCATGTTACGAGGAGTATAAGTGACATGGTAAAATTAGTAGTCCAAGGTCGAGTAGAGGAATGTTGATCTCGGTCCTACAAGATTGACAGACTTGGTGACTTGGCAACTGGCTTCTCTCTTCGGAAGGCGTCCAGAAGCACTGAAGACAGAAACGGATGGAGGCGAATCCTAATGACGTGCTTCCCGTTGTCAACGTTACCACGACTGCTCTGCTATGAGCAAACGACTAAGGATATATTTTGTTTGAGGATGGATGGATTACATCGGTTTGATTGGAAGAAGACTACAGCGAGAATTTTCATCAATACTTTATTACATTAAGAACTTAAACCATTTGAAATTTATTTTAATCAAACTCTTATTTGAGTATAAATATTTTCATTTTTCTGAATTGTCAAAATATGAGAACCAATAAAAATATATAAAATGGATTGAGAATAATTAATTGTATTTTCTGAATCAAAATGGACATTGTGGAGAAGTGTTTTCGTACATAAACATAAAAAGGAAATTCAATAAAAATACGTTCGTAGAAAAACGCGACGTATTTGGCCATGGTTGTTGTGACGTCAAGATTTGTGATATTGTTCTACAGGAATTTCAACGGCCACCAACAAATAAACATGAATCGTAACGTTTCAATGGCGTGCCAATGGAATCGAAGTTTTCACGGGAATTTAAAAGTATTTTTTATGCTACTAAAAATTATATTTTATAGATTTTAATATTTTAAAAATAAATTTAAAAAAAACGCTATTTCCCTATTCCTTTTTTGCGTATATTCAAACGTACTGTTAATTTGAAAAATGTCCTTAAAACGTTAAATAATTTTCAAATTTGGCAAAAATATAAAAAAATGGATAAGTAGACTCAAATTAGTGTTTGACATAATATCAAATTCCCTACTTAAAGGACTTCTTCAAAATAAACGCCAACTCAATAAATAAATACAACTTTTATGAGTTCTTGTATGTTTGTGTATGTGAATGAGATTTTCAGTTAATACGTGTTTACTTATTTATTTGGAGAATTATACAGCTTAATACATAAAAATTTTAAGAAATAATAAATACATTATACTATCACAAATACAAAAAATCAATTAAGCAGATAAATGTATGAAATATACAAAAGTGAGAAGTGTATAATATATGAGGGTGTAGGTATGTGTTCATATACGAGTATGCGTAGTAGAATCATTGTTGATGGATAAGAAAAAATGCTATAGTTTTTTAATTGTGCGAAATCGATATAACATTATATTTATTTATTTGATTTTATTATTGTATGATACCTAATTTAAAAATCCGGAAAACGGAAAATACTTGAAGGTGTAAACATTTTTACCAGGATGGTGTCACTGAAAATTTCAGGAAGTATTATCAGCCTTTCACTATGTGTTAAGTAGCCTGATACTATTGTGTCTAGACACTAGATACAAGAGAAAGCTTCTTGGAGTAGTTCTGAAAAAGCTTTTACAAACTTCCCACTCTCAAAGCGATAACAAAGATAGGCTGACATTATATTAAAGGATTCAATAGAGAATTACTCAAAAGAAAAGTTACAAATAAGGGTACACAAAAGAGGAAAGAAATATATCATATCTGTAGAATTCATAGTAATATGATACTGTATTTGGCTTAACCCAGAGAGACCAAACACATTATTTTCTTGTATTACCAAACAGCTGAATAGTCTTCAATTTCTTTTTTAAGTATTCTGTATTTTCATCATTATTTTCCTATCCACCCCCAGTTCCGTATAAGGCACTGCACTGATAATATTATAAGTAGGAAGAGCAATACCTTTACACAACTAAATCTCTTTGTATATCGACGACATTTATGTTACTGAGGGAAAGTTTAGAGAAAGTAGCTTCTATATTATTAAATGAACCAGCATTAACTTAGTAGAATAACATGATTAAATTTATAATTCATAAAGCACTTTGTTTTAAGATTGCTTAAGTTTATTTCAAAGAACTATAAGCTTCAAGAGGCACAGTTCCTTCCATCAACAGGTATTATGGTAATTTTTTCAGTAGACTTTAACTTTTTTTTATCGAAGATAACAATCATAAAAATAAAAACAAAATCAGAACAAATAAAAAAGATTAAATGCACAGTTTGAAATACACATTATGAAAATAGTCATAAATGTTTGACACAATCATCATTACGTCTATCCTTTCGCTATCATTGTTTTCCAATGACTAAAATCGTGTTTATTTAAGATCACCTGCACAAAACTACAAAGGAAAAGTTCTCAAAAAAAAAACAGAGTCCCTCGACCAACAGCCGTGATAACAAAATTTAGTAAACTATTGAAAATCTACTGAACACTTTATTGTATTTTTACAAATATAAAAATAAAAACTTCGTGAGACTCAAATCCGTGTTGGATTTCTAATATTATAAGTTTAAATATGGAATTCTACAAAATAAACACCAAATCAATCAATCAATCAAAAAAATTGTAATATTACAATTAAACCACAAGCGCTACAATCGATGAATTCGTGGACTGCACTACAAATTATGTATAAATAACATTGTTGTTTACATAACACTTACAAACAAGAAACATTATATGTGGTGTGTTAGTGGTTTACAACATAAAGTGTCGAACATTTACAAAATTTCACCACATATAAAAATTTCACCAATTTATCTAACACAGTATTGTATACTAAATCTCTTCAAACTTACTACTATGCTCTATTTTTTATAAATTTATTGATATCATTCTAACTTTGCTAGAATTCCACTCGTCCATGCACTTTGTAGCTGCACGATGATTGGTTATCTAGCTTTCATATACCAACTTAAAAATACTTAAATTTTATAAATGGGGTCTAGAATTCCAATCGTCTATGCGCTTAGTAGCTGCAAGACGTGTTGTAATCTTACTCCTTTTTATTATTCATATTATTTTTATTTTTTTTAGTATCATTAATACACTAAATTTATTTTTCAATTTTTAAAATGTGTAAATGGGGGCTAAAATTCTAACTGTCTATGCGCTCTGTAGCTGCAAGACGTCCTGTAATCTAGCTCTTATCTGTTATAATTTTTTATTGATCTTAATTAAAAACGAGGAACTAGAATCCCAACCGTCCATGCGCTCAGTAGCTGCAAGACGTACTGGGATATTTATTAATTGTACAGCGCCCTTGAGGTGATTTTCACAAAAATGGCGCCATATAAATTATCCAACTATATATATAGTATAAACGAAATTTTACAATTTTAATATACATAATTACTGCTAGATGTAGAATGTTTGTGATATCCAGTGTTAATATTAAAAAGTAATCTTTCACACTTCAAAGATAAAACGATACGCCTTAACTTCATCACAATAAATACACAAACCCACTATATAACATTATATTAACTACTATAATGAGCAGGGTTTTTTATATATTTTTTAGTCCTTTATTTGAATAACCGACAGCTATATTTATCTTTCATATAGAACAAAACAAATTACAAATAAGCCAATTACAGGTTATCACAAGTTGTATCACAGTAAGTAAAAAAATATTCTCTAACACAAAATAAACAGTAATCTAATGTCAATCCAAAAAAACACCTAAAATTATTTCGAAAGCAAACGCCGCATGTCATTATGATTCAAAAACCACGTGTTTAATGATTTTGTAATTAAATTAAAATTATTAAAAGTTCGTCATATATGTTTATAAATTTTGCCTATAATTAGATGATACAACAGAAATATGAAGAAGAATGTTGTTCCTCAGAACTTTTGAAGGAACATTAATAGAGAGTTTGCATAGTAGTCAACATTTTGTGGTCAACATCACACTAGAATAATATGTAATCAATATATTCATACGTTATCCTAAAAGTTATAAGTATTTTATTGTCATAATAATATTGAACTCAAGTTTTCATGGAACGGTAATATTTCTCATACAAAGCAGTATAACTTTTTAACATATTATATACACAAATAATCAAACTGAAAAACAAAAAGAGCTAAATACCGCCATTAAATATCTCAGCCTGCACGATTGTTCCTGTGATGAATCTCACAGTCTCTCTCTGCGTATCATTACAGTTCAGAAGATCAGCTAGGTCATTTGTCTCAGCCATCCGAGTGTTTAGTTTGCATTCAAGCTCCCATTTCGGCTTATCGAACACTGGGCAGTATATTAAAAGATGTTCTACAGTCTGCTCAGTGATTCCATCACATGGACAGCAACTGTCGTCTCGCAGCCCAAAGCGCTGCAGATGTTTCCTCATGCATCCATGCACCGAGAAATCCTGAGTTAGTTCATATGTAGGCGTTTCATGCTTCTAAAATGTTTTGGCCCCCTCTGTGCTTCTCAAAAGTTTCTTAATTCTCTCGCTTGTTACTCGTTAATATAAAAATAGGATGAATTATAAATAACGTTCTATGAATACTTTTAAACTCTTTTAAAACATTTCAAACGAAACATCACGCCGTGTCGCCGTGAGGATGGGCAGATAGGATAAAACGTAACATCACCCTATCTTTGCATACAGATCTCGCTACCTCTGCGTTCATACATCTTATCATGCACGCGCGCCAATTATTTCGACTTTTTACATGTCTATCTTCAAGTGTTTTTTGGATTTAATCATGTCCTGTCATTTTCGGTCTTCCTCTCTTTCTGCATCCATCAACATTCGCATTGTAAATTTTTTTAGCCGTTCTTTCGCTGTTCATTCGCTCTACACGTTCAAACCAACGTTGAGCTCCTTTCTTGGTTTTGTCGATAATGCTTATCACAACCTTACATAATGTACGGATCTCAACATGTATGCTTCTATCGTATATAGTTTTACTACACATTTGCTTGACAGATCGCATTTCGATAGCATTCAGCCTATTTTCATCTCTGCTATTATACTTTGCTTCCATACATCAAGGTCGAGACCAAAACTTCATTGTGAACGGCTAATTTTGCCTCTCGCGACAAGCATTTATTTGCCAACATTTTCAACGAGACGGTAGAAATTCAATATTGGGTCATTAATGTCGTAAAATATATTATATTGACATAAAATATCGTCCATTACGCTTTCTCGGATTTCCTTTGAAGTAAGTTTGTACAAAATCTTGCTCTTAAATTACTGAAATAAGCGTATTTTAACGATTTCAAATAAGACATTATTTCTTGAATAGGCAACATTCAAGAATTTATTTAATTGCTTTACATAAAAATAAATTTTATTATTTACGAGTATATGAGGGTTTTTATAAAAATATATTTTATTTATTTATTATGATTTATTTATTTATTCAACAAAAACATACGAGTACAGTCAACAATGATTAAATGACAAAAAAAGATAAGGTTTAAAGACAGACCAGTGAAGTTTCTAAATAAAAATCATATATTTTATAATTGTATGTAGTATTCAGAAAGCAGCCAGCCATAGAAAAGTGAAACTGAAATAAAAGCATGTTTGTGAAAAGAGCGCGTAATCAAATCTACACAACAGTTCAAATGTTTTTGACTTTGACGAATGAAAAAGAATGAATACATTAACATATTACATCATACATTAATACCTTTTTAGAGAAGGGAATAAAGAAGTCTAGGCATCCACAAAGCTTATGACCTGTCATTGGCTGGTTTAAATGGTCGCTTTCGAAACTGTTACATTCACCATTCCGCCTATATTTTAACATCTAGATTCCTTCGACTCTTCCATCTGTTGACATTTTTTTAAGTTAAAGAGCTGAAACCTTTATTGTTGCGCGTGTCACATACGCCTAAAAATGATTTTCAATTTTAATATTTCCCCTTGGACCAGGTGGATTAATCAACAATATTTTGAGTTTGTCTAAATTTTTGTTGACAAGGACTGGATTCAACCCCCTAGGGGGCTGTTTACAATAGTAGATCAGTTACATACATTTTTTTTTTTAAATTACAAACAAGAATCTTATTACGTATTTACAAGTTTTAATGATTTTTAAAGTACCATAAGATTTTTTTAGTGCTGTGGGTGTTTTATGCAAATTGAGAAATGCCGTTTTTGCGATCGGCCTTATTTTGAGAACAAGATTATCACAATTTTTATGTATGAAAGCGGCCTGGTTCTTTTTAGCAGAATCTAGAATTAACCTTACTGCACTTGATAACACCAATATATAAGTTTTTCAAAATTGTGGACTGGCTGCTTTCTGCATAAGAACGTTCAATTGATCTACCTTTTTTTTACGGAACCTCATCTCGATAACAAACGAGTAAATTGACCACAATGTTATTTTTAAGACCCATAGTTATTTTTAATTTTCATGATTACTTTTCTAAGGTGAAGCAATTTACGGGTAAAAGCGCCGTCACGGCTTTGACTGCTTGTTTTCTAAGACAATACGGCGTAACTCGAGGAGCTCCTCTGAATCTTCTGTGAAACCCAAAAGTTTCGCAAACTACTTTTTATAATTAAGTATTCTGTCCATCAGGATCTCCGAAAATGACAAAATATCAAGTAATCTGAGACTCTCTCATTTTTTTCGAAATGGTGCTTTCTGCATGACTGCGTTTATCTATTTTATTTGACACTTTATTTACATATACAAAATATATGTACATATAGGGGCGGGCATATTGCCTTAACGCAATTTCCTCCTACCTACCCAAGCCGTTCAGTTTGAGAAAATTATAAATACATGGACATATTGAATCTTACAATTTTATACAAAAAGTAAAAAACAAAGATTAACAAAATAAAAATATATATATAAAAAAAAAACACTATACTATAAAAAGAGGAGAGGGGATGGGGAGGAAAAAATAAGAATAAAAGAACAATTTAAGTTTCGTTCAATTGAAGTTATAATAAATAAACGCGTTTAACAATAAAATCTTAAAAAGGATGAAAAATACACCCCTTCACCTACCCACTCAATCTTTAAAAACAGTATTTATCAATGTAAAAATCATTTAAATAAAATGGCCCTGTTGGTTTGACAAAATTTGTTACTTTTGTCTGTGTCATGTTTTATCGTCATCATTCCCTTTCCGCACTGGTGCATAGAGCACTGCATTGGTATATCAATCACAGTGTATCTTGATCATTTGTGTTACATGAAGGTAAGATGATCAGTTTTACGCTTCAGGTACCAGTCCAGGGACTATGAAATATTCCAGTGTAAAAACACATTTTTAAATCAATATGTCATGTCTACCATGTCGGGAATCGAACACGAGACCTCTTGCATGGTAGGCAAACGCCATAGCACTACGAGGCCGACGAATGTAAAAATTATTTACATAAAATGGCCCTGTTGGTTTGACAAAATTTGTTACTTTTGCCAGTGTCATATTTATCATAATTATTTACGTTTTCTTTGTTTTTATTTTGGGCAATTTATAAAAGAGAATATTTGAACGTGTCCGTATTTTTGTAGAAGAGGACTGAATGAAATGTAGCGTATCTAATGCAAAATAGAAAAAGAATCCTGTATCTATGGCTAATTTTAGTTTAAAGTTCTGAAAAGGAGAATCAAATGGAAATAAGTCCTTCTCGTTCTGTTGTGACTGGTGAGTCCGCCTATCGTGCTTGGATTCCGGGTTCGATTTCTAGAAAAGTCGATATAAAATACTTAAATTTGGTTAAACACAAATATTTTACTGTCTCGGAACTGGAAGCTGAGGTGTAAGACTTATCACCTTACCATCATGTAAAAAATATTAATTTACGCGGCATTTGATGTAGCAATGCAGTACCCTACGCATCACTGCGGGCGGATAGGGAAATGATAATATATTTTTTTTAAATACAATACTACGGTTATCTTTAAAACAAGCACGTGATTTAGCTTTTTTTATTTATTTATTTCGACCTTATTTAAAATAGTCTTATATTATATGTACATTACCATATTAACATTTAAACTTATTTTAATACTAACATTACTAAATCTTTAAAACACTGAACCTCTTCATTTTATCGTTTTTTTTTTAAATAAATGTTTTTATTCCTTTTCTTTCCTTTGTTCCTCTTTTTCTCTCCCTTTAAACTCATTACCTGGCTCCACAATCCTTGTCGTTTAATATGCATAACATAACTTACTTTTATTTAAGTTAAATGTATAAGCTTTTTCTCCACATTAAATTTTGGAGCCCCACAAGGATCTTTTTTTGGGTCCACTAATATATATTTGATATATTAATGACTTATCACTGTACAATTTTAAAGGATAAATTATTATGTGTGCCGATGACATTGGACTATTCTATGAAAATCAAACAGACGTATTAACAAACAATGACACAAACGAAGACTTCACTATGTTAACTAAATGGACAAACACAAATTTACTAACATTCGATGAAAAAAAATGCAATATTATCCATTTTGAATCTAGAAAAAAATGTCATAAAGTAGATACTTACATAAATAATGAACGACTAACTGAAATTGAACGTGTTAAATACTTGGGACTTACAATAGACAGACAATTGACATGAACAATTCATATCAACAATTTAATGAGCAAAGTAGTGACATTATCGAGTCTTTTTTTTAATCCAAAATTTTGTTCCAAAAACTGATCAAATGCCAAAAATATTCCAGATTCCTTTTCTTTATGGTCTACAGTATTTTTTTATCTTTTTCCAATTTTTCGGACTCTGTCCACCCGAGAGATTTTCAATATATAATCACTAAGAATTTTATATGTAACCTTGTATTTTTTTCACACAATTTTATTTTATTGTATTTTGAACGTACCGGTATCTACTCTATTTTTTAATATTCTCAGTGTCTACGTTTTTCTGTAAACAACTATTCATTCTTGTACATGAAACTTAATAATGATTTTTGAACAGTGATTGAGAATCAAGGAAATTAGCAAACGACAGGTCATAAGTCCTTAAAAAAAACTAAACTTCCATATTTCGTACTTAAAAGGATTCTCCATCGGTTTAAAAAAATATTACTCGAAATACTTAGTATTTTTAAAATAAAATCTGTGTATAATATAATTATCTCATAATAGACACATACCTTAGTTATTCTGAAAGATATATTTCTCTTTCGTATGCGAACAACTCCTTCTAAAGGAATTATGAAATTTCATCACGGGATTTTCTATTTTAGGCTCGCAATTAACAAGCGTAGCTTCGTATTTGGTTAAGAATTTTACCCTGAAACGCAAAAAGAATTTGAGAAAATTTGTTTTCAAAAATATTTTAAGCGGATCCGGTTTCTTAATATAATAGAAAAATAATCATAAATACTAAAAATATGTAATACACGCTTAATTTTTAATCTTAAAAATATTACCATGTATCTCCTTTTCGCTCCGAACGTAAGTGGCTTCGTTTTTGTCAGCGCATAAACCTTCAATCTCTCTCACTTTTTATGGATATTCTTCACAACCCTTGCGCGCCAAAATATATTGCTGAGAATTTTATTTACCTTTCTGATCATGGTCTTTTGCTTCGCTCTTTTCAGGAGAAAACACTTTCCATTCCACAGCTCATCATTTTTCAGCAATTGCTTTTCTGTTCAAGGAGCCAGACTTCGGAATGAGCTACCTCTTTGTGTGAAAAATGCACTTTCTCTCCACTTTAAAGAAACGCCCAAAACATTACTAAATATCCTTAAAACCCTAACCTTGCTGTATTTATTTTTTTCCCTCTTTTTCCCGATTCCTCTTCCTGTCTCTTTCCGAACTCATAACCTGATCCCGCATTCATCATACTTTAAAGCACATTACAGTTAAATATTGAAGCTCATCTTCTTATTAAAAAAACAGCTGTTATTTTCAATTTATTAGGTTTATTCATATTTGCACAAGCATACTTTGTTTTTTTCAAACTTTTATTTGCACAATATTTGAGTTTGTCCAAATGTTTGGAGACAAAAAATTAGATTTCACTCCCTCGGAAGTCATTAAGATAAACAAATTCATTTTAACAAAATCAAACATAGGCAAAATGGGGAATGTTACACATTAGGTAAAATGGCCACTTAGACCAGCCAATGACAGGTCATAAGTCTTGTAAATGCCTTAACCTCAATATTCCCTTATTTGAGGTATTTTCCATCCCTGTTGTGATACAAACATTCGGACAAACTCAAATATTGTAATAAAACCAACTGTTCCAAGTAGAAGTTTAAAAATTGGAAAATTATTTTCAGGCTTTGCCTGAAATAAATTTTGTGTTACAATTCAGTCAGATGAATCTCTTCCCAAAATAATGGTTTCAGCTCTTTGACTTCACTAAAATCACCAGATGGAGGAATTGAAGAAATATGGATGTTCAAACAGATACAAAATGGTGAATGTTACACAGTGTGTAATGTGGCCAATTAAACCAGCCGATGACAGGTCATAAGCTGTGTTAGTGCCTAGAATTCCATATTCCCTTATTTAATTTATTTTCCATCCCTGGTGTTATTTGTTAAATTTATTAACGCGTTGCCCTCTTCAGTTATTATATAACCTTGAAGAAGGCAACGTGTAATTTCCGAAACTAGTCGATTGTGCGAATAAAAAGTGGTTCATCAAACAAATTCATTTTATTTATACCTCTAAAATATACCAATGAACCAAAAAGTTGGTGCTACAAATATTTAAAATATTCAATATTTTCCTTTAAATAATGTTTTCTTTCTTTGTTGATTTTAATAAAGGTCCATATTGGAAACTTCCTACGGGCGAAATCTAATATTTTGTCCAATCATTTGGACGTACTCAAAATATATAATAATATTTTAATTTAAAAATGAAAGGTTCTGTAACATTCAAATAAAAATATAAAAAATATTTCCCAGATAGCCGGCGCCATGATTGACGCATTTAAGTGTTCAACGAGATATTTTAATTTCAATAAAGAGTTTCGGGTACCGAGTAATGAGTTTCCCGAAGACTTTTCGAGCGACTCTCGACTCCAGTCTGCGAGCCATAATGACCTTATTTGCAAGTCGAGGGGGCTTGCAACCGTGTTGAGTGCTTTCAAACTTTCAACGAAACGTTTTACGAGATTTCGAGCAATTCCGTCCACTTGTCAGCGATAATAATTATTTTATAGGAAACAAACGGCTTCATTTGAATTTAAATATTGTTGCGTGCATAACTTTCAATGTCACATTTAAAATTTATACCTAATGCTTGGCTTTAAGTTCTTGGTGATATTTCAAATCGATTTTTCAAAATCAAAACACATTGTGATATGTAGGTACTAACCTAATTACAAAATTATCACAATAAGGAAATATCACGTTTTTTTATTTTACATTTTTATTGTAATAAATGTCTATTTAATTCTATCCAGTAAAAAAATAATTGTTTTTTATTAGTAGCATAAAAAATATTTTTAATTTGTAATTTTGAATTCCCGCAAAAACGGTCATTCCATTGACCACGCCCCTAATACGTCACAATTCATGTTTATTTGTTCCTGACCATTAAAATTTGTTTAGAACATTATCAGGAATCTTGATGTTATAACAATCAAGGCCAAACAGGTAGTGTTTTTCAACCATATCCATATTGATTTTGAAAATACAATTAATTATTCTTGATCCATTTCATATATTTTTATCGGTATTCGTAGTCTGTTATATTTCCCTATTATCATTTTACCATTTCGTTAAAAGTTTATTTTTTTGTTAGTGTTAAGATAACAATAATAATAATTATATATATATATATATAATAATCATGGTTTATTAACAGAAAAATACAATTTCTTTATCTACTACATACATACTTAGGTAAAAGATATCTTTGGATTATATTGTCTAGTCCATCTAAGTACAACCTGTTTTAAGGCAGACATTTTTATTAGCATGTCCCGATAGTTTGTGTGTTTTTTTATAAATTGCCCTTTTTAGGAGCTTGAACCATCAAAAAACCTTCTCCGCCTTGTTATACCTGCAATCTTAGGACGTACGGTATGCACATATTTAAATATTTAAAAAAAAAAAAAACTAAATCTTCATAGACAAAAAAAAATTAGAAACTCATCCGAATATAAAAATAAACCGGTTTGGTTTTAGGATGTGGAAAACAGGAATGCAAGACCTCGATTATAACGAATTTTGCTAGACATAATCAATCCGACGTGCAGTTGTCTTTTTCGCACAGTTTCGGGGAGGCGTCTGCGAGAACGTATTCAAATGCTTATTATCAC
The DNA here is from genome assembly GCF_059751315.1 of Micrasema longulum. NCBI lineage: Eukaryota > Metazoa > Arthropoda > Insecta > Trichoptera > Brachycentridae > Micrasema > Micrasema longulum. The sequence goes on from NW_028278077.1 coordinate 340,258, forward strand.
ATCGCTCATCGACCGCATATACTCCCCTGAACTGGGTCTGTCGGATAATAATAATCATACCATTATTTACGTATACGAAAAATGCATTATCTATTTGAGTTCAAATGCAGTGCCTTATGCACCATTTGGTATGCATTAGGTTACAATTATGATAATACATATAAAATAAAATATATCTATAAAAAAAGTTATATATTTATTGACTAATGAGCCCATTTACCCTTTAACGAGTATCTTCAGAATGGTTTGGTTGCGATGTGGTTAATTATTTTCCAACGGGGTTAAATTTCAAATATGCATAATTTATCAAAATTAATAACCCCGAAGATAATCCTATTTGGCGTCTATCAGTTTTCCCTTTCTTAAAACATTTCTGAGTAAATCGGGTACAAGGGTCGTTTGGTTAATAACAGCTTAGTGTAATAATAATACATTTCTCATACAGCTATCGGGTTAAGAGTGATTATCGTGTATTTAATTTATATTACTTTCTGACCATATAAAATAATTTATTTAATTAGATATCCAAAATCACTGGTATAGATGGGTGTGCCTTCTGTACAAGCTAGCTTTGGATAAAATACACCACGCAGTAAATGTCAACAATGAATGCGTTGAGGAGTAGACAAGGTGTAAAGAATACTTTGTCCTAGGGAGGAGGAAAATTTAGTTAGTGGACTGTATTGTTGGGGAAGAAAGGTTGCGCAACTCCACCAACCTGCTGATGATGAGGCGTGATGAGTGCTGGAACCTAGCCGGTGAAGCTGGCGGTCGTGAGACGCTAGCACAGCTTGTATGGAGCTGGCGGTCTAAAAATACGCAGGCACAGCTCGCTTGAGGAAAGATTTGTTTGATGCTAGATTAGTACTGATTATATGTTACATGGAGTTCGCTCGGAAATAAGAAGGACGGGTAGGTAAATATGGATTCGGTTGAGAATTGGTCCAAACAGAATGCGACATACAACACCGCGTGTGGACACATTGACAGCTCTGCTTTTTAAGCTTTTTAAATACTGTAGTGCAACGGAAATGTTTTGAGATGGCAAGGTTACTTCTTTTGATTATCTCCTGAAATTCAAAACCTGTTGGTTTTAGGCAAGAGTCGAAAAAACAAGCAGCCTTAAGATTTTTGCAATCGGATCATAGCTAAATTCCTCAGTTAATCTAAAGTGGTTGTGTTGTTAAGACCCCTAAAGGTTTTGTGTTGCACAACACATAACATAAGATATAGTGTGTAGCAGGGGCGTGCGGTGGGGTTTTGGATTAGGGAAGCAATTACACACTGCCCTTAAAAAATTAATGACACTCTAAATATTTTATACATATGATTAAAAATAAAAACAATAATTTTACATATCTAGTAATAAATTGTAATAACAAATTAACCAACTTAACTATATATACTATTATAAAAAACTACGAAGTATTTTGCGCAATTATATTTTATTTGACTAAAATGCAGTGAAACTAAAATAAATATTATCTTGTTAAAAAACAGGGATTTTCAACGAAAAATCATTGGTCATTATTTGAACTCGAAAAAACAATATATGTAGTGGATTATAAACTTTTTCTTAAAACAAATCAACATTATATTGATGTAATGTTTGAATTGAATTCTAGATTTAATTTTGTATTCCTGCTCTACCACAAAATAATTATTAAACTATTATGTCCAGCACCAAAATACCAAAATTTCATCTCTGTGCCGTGCGGCGCGGCGCGGTATTCCGTTCGCATCACATATAAAATATTGTATTGTTATACTTCGATTACTTCCGTTGCCTAGTGAGGATTGAAGTCGGCGCCTGCGCCCGGACTGCGCGTTCGTACGGCGCTGGAATGGAATTTCGAATTTGCTTCCATCGCGATCGTTCTTTAAATCGATACCCAGCCAGCCGGTAGCACGTACTTACCGATCAGTAAGCGCTTGACAGCGCTGGTAAATGGGTGTGCCGTAGGCTACGTCGCTTTTTAACATATTTTTTTAAGGTGATAGTAAAATTCCATCATAATTTGTTTAAAGTAATTTTAATGTTAGGTATCATGACTGATAATTAATTTATTGAATATGCTTTTTTATAAACATTATTTGCCAAAATGTAGGGGGTCCAACGGTTCCATGCATTCTAATAACGGACCGCGCATGGTGTTTAGTATTGTACTGTGTCTCGCTAAAATATATTTATCTAATTTTATTAGGTTAAGTAAATAAAAAAGCTTACTATGAATTCGTTGTGTTTTTTTATTATGCATACAAACATTATTTTGAAATTTGGTATTATTTTTTGTGGTAACTAGTATAGGATGTTTTTGAAATTAAAAAAAATGTTAACATAATAAATACAACAGGAATGAAGAACATTTTAGAGGAGAGAATGTTAAGGTCTAGGCATCCAGAGCTTATGACCTATCATTGGCTGCTTTAAGTGACCACTTTACACACTATGTAAAATTCACCATTCTGCCCATATTTAAACATCTATATTCCTTCAATTCTGCCATCTATTGACGTTTGTGAAATTAAAGAGCCGAAAACTTTATTGTTGCGGGTGGGATTTATATGATTGATTTATTTCACATACATACTAAGCAACGCCAGAAAATATTTTTCGATTTATGTACTTCTTCTTGGACCACGTGGATTTATCATTAATGTTTTAAGTTCGTCCAAATTTTTGTTGACAAGAACTGGAGTAAACAGATGGAAGAATTGAAGGAATATACATGTTCAAATATGGGCAGAATGGTGAATGTTACACAGTGTGTAAAGTGGTCACTTAAACCAGCCAATGACAGGCCATAAGCCCTGTGGATGCCTAGACTTATATATTCCCGTCTCTAAAATATTCTTCATCTCTGTTGTAATATGTTAATATTAACACTCCCCTAGGGGGTTGAATCCAGTCCTTGTCTACAAAAATTTGGACAAACTTAAAACATTGAATGTTTTTATAAAACGAAACTTGGTATTATTGTTAAATCAATACCTGAATATTTAAGTAAACAAGAAAAAGATACTTTCAAAACACCAGGAATAAAAGGAAATTAAAACTTCCTTTTTTTAAATATTTGAATTTATTTAAATAATTATCACTTGTCAGGCGCATCTCTTTTAAAGTACTTTTTAAAAATAAATAAAACAATTTTGGGATTCATAGCTTTGATATACGAGTAGAAGTCTTATTTAATCCTTATTTCATGTAATATAATAATATAAATTATTATTTAAAACTGTTTTATAACAAAGTGTTTTTTTATATCTTGAAAACATTTATTTCAATTGATTTGATGAGAGGCCTAAAATATATTATTTTGTCCACAGGGGTGATTCACTTGATATGGGCGTCCTTCCTGCTGGTCGTCGCAACGCTCACCGACGCCAGAGTCGCCGGGAAGATTGGCATCTATACAAACAATTATAATGGTAAATATTGTATGTATTCAATCACAAGAGAGTCAGGTAACGGCGTTTGTGGAGCCAGTTCTGTGTCGTGGTGTCTCGTATCGATGTTTGTATTCAAACTCTACTACTTTATTTACTCTTTATTAGTAAAATAATTCAATTTTATTATTATTCCTCTTTCATTTATTTACTGTAAAAAATTAATTATTTATTTGAAAATAAATGTGACTCGCATGAGCCCCTAAATCAAAAGTGGCACTCACGTACTGTGTGGTTTTGACTCCCAGTGATCATGTTATTTTGCGTAATGGACTGTTTGTTGTGATATGGATATATTTCAAATTGTCTTAATGTTTTTACAAACTTATATTCAAATTTTTGTCTCTGTGTTTCGAGTATTATTTTTACTTATAAGTAATGGTATTTAACACTTTTTGATCATTGTGTTTAATATGAAAGATACACATACCCAAAAAATGTACATTTCAGCCAAACATTTTACCACTTTACTACTGCAAAAAAAATCAGATCGCAAAATATTTTAACTGTGGCGTTTTAATACAACATTTAACTCACTAAGAATACTTACGTATTTATATGTTTTACCAATTTTCGTTTGTTATTTTTTTGACGAATAATTTAATCCATAAATATTTTGCATTATTTTATTAAAGCTAATTGACCAAAGTCAAATAAATGACAAAATGTCGAATCATTCTTATGGAAGGCTTCTGATTTGCGTTTCAAATAAGGATTTATTATTTCTAGAAATGGATAGTAAATTCATCAAAGGATTTTTTTTGTTGCATATTTTTTTAAACACAACTTCATTGGAAATAAATTTTAAAACTTTCAGGGTTGTTCCTGAAAATCAAGGATGAACAGCATGGGGCACCGAAGTTATTTCGACACGTCCCTTAACCTATTCCAGGATATATTAAATTAGGTCCTTATAGATCCTTAGACTTTAAATTGAATTCCAAACCAAATTTTCAGCGAGTTAAGACGAAAGCTTCGAGGGCTTTCATGCGAAGTAGGAGGGTGGTAGTTTAATTTTCGATTTATTCAGAAGCTTACTGGAATGACAAATTACCCGTCAATTATTCGAAAAGCCTTAAACGTGTGTAACGTATCATTATCACAGCGCACTGAAATGACACACATTTAAAAATAAAAGGAACGTTTTAAAGAGGAGAGTATAAAAATCAGGTCATTTGCAGGACGTATGACTCATTGATTACATTACACTATTTGAACATCCATATTTATTCAGTTCTTTGATCTCTTGATTACTGGCCAGTTCTGAGACCTTTATTGGTCTAGATAACATTCATATAAAATATTTTATTTATTAGGCAACGCCTGAAAATTATTTTAGATTTTTATGTTTCGTCTTGGACCGGTTGATTTAATCAACCATATTTTGAGTATTTCCAAATGTTTGTACATTAGGATTGGATTTCATCCCCTAGGCAGTCATCATAATGAAGATGCTGAAACAGTGATGAAAAACATTTTAAATAAGGGGAAATGAAAATAAAAATAAAGGCATTCACTTATATGGGTTATTTTATTTTATTTACATAATCTGTAAATCTGCCTTTTAAAAAAAAAATAAAAGACTAGCAAATTTGGCTTAATATATATATTTTTTTAAAACATAAATTTCCTTTTACCCAAGATTAAAAAAAAAATTTAACCAAAAAATTATACAAGATTTAAAAAACAAAATTAACCTAAAAATTAAACAATATACTCGTATTCAGTAGAGAGTTTTAAAAATTTAAGAATAAATGTAAAAAACAAATATTATGTCTATTTCCACACCTTTTTTGACTGTAAAGATATTTTTTAAACAAGTCGTTCTGTTGTAATTAATTCTTGAAAATTATCATCAAAATATTCAAAAAAGTATTTGTTTTGGAAAAACTTTTTGTTCATCAAAGAATTTTTTAAAATTTTATCTCCATATATTTTCATTTAATTAACGTATACGCCCGGAGGGCTTTGACAATTATGGTAAATAGAAAAAAAGTTAATAAAGTAAGGAATAAAATATAGAATTTGGTTCATACGATTGCATATTAGGGTGATGCTTAAAAATGAAAGTTAAAAAATTCAACGGTTCAACCTCCCATTTTGATCTCTCATATGTAAAATGGAGTTAACTAAAATTTTGTTGGATTTCATTAAGTTTTAGGGGTCGCTACCAGGCTTTAAATTTAATAAAAAATGATAAAATTCAATTTAATTTTCTGTGGTAATTTTTTATATTACAAAAACTTATTATCCACTAAACACTTTCACATTTCACAGGCCATGAAGTTGTTGACCGACTTCCAGTTTTAGTTTCTGGTAAAGGGGTGGATCAGCTTCTCTGCATTCCGAAACTTGAGTCTGCTGAAGGTGAAAAAATTGCATCAGCAGTTTATGAATCCCTCCTTTCATGGGGTTTACTCAATAAAGTAATGAGTATGAGTTTTGACACAACCGCATCTAATACCGGGTCTCGAAAAGGGGCTTGTATTCTACTTGAGCAGAAAATGGATAAGGAAATGTTCTGGCTAGCATGTAGGCATCACATTATGGAAATTATGCTGGAATCAGTTGTTCAAAACAAAATTGGGCCTTCGTCTGGACCAGATAATTCATTATTCAAAAGATTTCAGAAAAACTGGCAATTAATTAATAAAAAAGATTATGCGACGTTAGAAACTGATGAAGAATCTATTGAAAAGCTCCAAGATGTGAAAGATGAAATAATCAATTTTGCTAAGAAACAATTGACAGAATATCAGCCCAGAGATGATTACAAGGAACTCTTGCAACTAAGCATTGTATTTTTGGGAGGAGAACTAAAAAATGGCGTGTCATTCAAAAATCCTGCAAGTCTGCACCGAGAACGTTGGATGGCAAAGTCTATCTACTCTCTGAAAATGTTCTTGTTTCGAGAACAATTCAGACTAACAAAACAAGAGGAAAAAGGTTTGCGAGAAATCTGTATTTTTACAGTCTTAAATATAAAGTATTGGTTCCAAGCTCCATCCGCTTGTTCAGCCCCAAGAAACGACTTAGAACTCCTCAAAGATTTAAAGAAGTATGAGGATGTAAACCCTGTCATAGCTAGAAAAGCAATAAATAAAGTATGTGGCCATTTATGGTATGTCTCAGAGGAACTTAACGCCTTATCATTTTTTGAAGACAAAGTGAGAAATGAAACTAAGAAGAAAATGGTGGAAGCTCTAAAGAAAGAAGGAGCTGATTTTTGCCCGAAAAGAATTAAGGTAGACATTGATAACATTGGTAATAAAAATCTAGAAGATTTTGTCACTAGTAACACCAAACGATTCTTTTCTATTACCGGATTAAGCTCCGATTTCCTCAAGAAAAAAGTTGAAGACTGGATCAAAGACAAGGAATATATATTTAAAGTAAGGAGATAGTATCCAAATTTAAGGTAGTCAATGATACAGCAGAGAGAGGGGTGTCCTTAATCCAAGAGTACAACAAAATACTGACCCTAGATGAAGACCAGAAGCAGTATATTTTGCTTGTTGTGAAGTCCTTCAGACAAAAGTTCCCGAACTACAAAAAAGCAACTTTGCTGTCTGCATAATGAGTTTTTTACGTGTTAATTGTGCATCAAAATCTTTTTAAGGACTCTAAACAACTAATATAAGCTTATATTAATTCTGTAATAAGTTTTTTTTAAATTGTGACAGTTAAAGACATTTTATAAAAATCTGTGTTTTTTGTCTAATTTTCCTCTTGTTTGTTCACATCCCGAAAGTAAATTGTAACACATATATGATACAAAATTAGCTTTAAGTAACATATATGGACCTTATAACCTTATTTTAGCTTTTATTATGTAAAAAAAAAAAAAATATATAATAAATACAATTTTTTTTAAATAATCACTTTTTGGGAAAATTTTAGATTTTTTAATCTTCGGTAGCGACCTTTAAATTTTTCTCAAAAAATCTCAAAAAATTAATTTAAGTTTCTCTTATTAGGTAGAACAAAACGGGAGGGTGAATCAAGAGAAAAGAAACAAAAAAATTTTTTGAGTCTTTTAAGCATCACCCTATTGCATATACATATAACAAGTAAGAAAACATATTTTTTAATATATATGTTCATTGCACATTAAAGTAGGCCGATGGGGTATGAAATTTTTTTTTTCGACATCAAAGTGAAAGGGTTCTAAAAAGTTGCATTTTGAATAACGTTGAACGTAAAAAATATTTTTAATATTTTCCATACTACTGTTAATTATCTATACTGGTAAAATATTTTCTTATTAGTAAAAATATAACTTATCTACAAAACAAATTCGAACACGTTTCAAAACCACCAATATGCAAAAAGTTTACACTCCGCGGAACTGATTCCATTGAGCGCCTGGCGAACACAATGGCTCATTAAAACAATGCTTCCCATTTATTACAAAACAAAGTGCAACTCACGCCCTTATTTGCTTTTTAAATAAGGTTGAATGCACATTTTACAATTTTATTGAACTGATTTTTTTACTTTAATACGAAATTAAAGCCGGTTTGGCGTAAAAAAATTACTTTTTCGAAAACTTTAAGCTCTGGTCGAATCATTTTTTTTTTGCATTCCGAGTAATCTAAAAGGCATCTTTTTACACCATTTTCATTTCAAAATACGGAAAAAAAATATCGGTCAACCCTATTGTACATTTCAAACATTTGAGTTTGTAAGTGCAAAATTATTGATAGAAATTAATTGTAATTTATCATAGAAATAAAAGACGAAGATACTTTAATTCACAAATTTGGATAAACCATTGATTAGTTTCATCACTTTCGCTACATCTTCGAGACTGGTATCTTTATTTTAAAATTCAATGTTTGATTCTAGTAATAATAGTTTAGTGTGAAAACCCCCTTTTAAATAAATACTTCCTATCAACCATGTCGGGAATCGAACCCGAGACCTCTTGCATGGTAGACAAATGCGCTGAAAGGTTCGAGGTACATAATCTTAAATAAATTTGTAATTTTTCCTTAAATACACAGTTGTACGCGAGTAGAATGAAAATAATTTATAAATTATAAAATGTTCAAAAGTAAATGTCTGTTAAAAAGAACTAAGCAACTGAAAAAACTTTAATTAATAATTCAAAATCAACATGGTGAGGGTAATTTTTATATGTACTCTAAATTCTTCTCTATGAAACAGTATTAAAACGTATTTTGTTTGAGTATGTATAATCTGATAAAATACGGTACTTATTCACTAATTTAAAATTCTAAGGGTGTACTTTGGCAATAAAATTTGAATATCATAAAGCTGTGTAGAATAATGAGCTTACATTTATGTAAAAGCACTTCATGAATTTGTATTTTTTCCCATGCCATCTAAATAAAATCAGATTTCGAGATAATTTTCAATTTTTTAAAATACATATTTTGTTAATATAATATTAAGGCATGCTCTTGTATTGTATTTTATTGGGGTTTTTTTAGTATTACTGTTTATTTATACTTCTGATAAATGAAAAAGTACATCATTAGTTCGGTTTAAGCTAAGGGGGCGTAGTTTAGGAAACGTGCCAATGAGGAACTTTAGCCCTACAGGAAATTAGAGACAAAAAACGTAAAAACGTAAAAATTTAAACATTAATTTGAAACGCAAAGTTTCCAAAAAAAAAATAGATATACTTAAATAAAAGCAAACTTCTTTGAAATTCATATGAATCAACCAATGATAAGAGAGCTGTGAAAGATATCCAGTTTACTAAGAGTATACGGAACAATCGGAGAATAAATGGAAGAGAACCTTTGATGTCTCATGCGGAGTAATTTCAGAAATGCAAAACTTTAAGAAATCCTATCCTCGCTCTGATAATACAATCTATGAATGTATTTTTTTGTAATTGACTTTGTTTAATATTCTATTAACAAATAAAAAAATCACCGAACTGTCTTGTTATTGAGCGGCTTTATCCATAAAAATATAAATGTGATGATTTTATAAAGTTTATATTTGAAGCACTAACTTTAACCACGAAGTCTCACGTGTAGTATTTAGTGAACATGATAGAAATAAAATAAAAAGGAATCAATTAATTAGTTACGTAAACCTTGAAAAAGAAGCTTGTTTGCTTTGAAACCGGTCGGTGAAAAATAAAAACTAGTGGTTAAAAACAAAGTTGTTTTATTTATTTTATTATTGTGATGATTTTAGTTTTTTAACTATGATAAAAACATTTGATTTTTTATCATTTTTCCACATATTAAAGATCGGATTTTGAACCACGGACCTCTGATCCGTTATTAAATTTATAAAGTATCATTGCGCGTTTGTCGATCTGCAAAAAGCGTTTGATAGTTGACAGAGATAAATTATGGAGGGTGTTATCAGTACATGGAGTGAGTAGATATTGCGTCACTGTATACGGACAGCACAGCATGTGTTACGGTAAATGGATCATACACATCCACGTTGGATATTCTCAAAAGATTCCAACAGATATATGTGATATCATCATGGCTATTTAACGTATATATCGACGTATTAGAGGTGTGTTCAGAAAATAAGCGGAATTTTTAAATTTCGCGGGTTTGGAGTGTCCGATTGACTTTTTTCATTATCTTGGTATACATGCTCCTGAAGTAGCTAAAATTTTCAGGTTTATTCATTGTTTACTTTGTCTGTGGCAGCCGCTAAGCTTAGACGTGTTCGAAGTGCTCGGCGATTTTCCTCTTGACTATCCGAAATGCCTCCACTGGGACGATAGCGCCTTAGTATCGACGTCATGTCCATAAACCCATGCTTTGTCATCTGTTAAAACACGTTTCAGAGTTTTTCTGCATCGTCGTTGACGTAATTTAGTGACACCTCAGCAACTTCCATTCGCCGTTGTTTTTGTTTAAAATTCAAATATTTTGGAACAAATTTTGCTGCCACGCGTTTCATACCCAAAACATTCGAAAACATTTCAAGACATTAGTCAATCGATATGCCAACAACATCAACAACTTTTTTGATTGTGATTCGGCGATTGTTCACAACCATTTCATTCCTTTTTTCCACGTTTTCGTAGGTTGTTGATGTGCTGGAGCGTCCGGGCCGTTCGTCATCTTCAACGTCTGCACAGCCATCTTGAAAACGCTTATACCACTCGTAAACTCTTGTTTTACAAAAAACAGACTCACCATTAGCCTTTGTTAACATTTTACATACTTTGTTTTGTATGTTTTTTTTAAAAACGAGAATTGCCAAACTCATCAAAACATGTCTCACCTTAGCATCTACCACAGGCAAAGTAAACAATGAATACTGCTAAAAAATATAATATACTTCAGAGCCATCTATACCATTATAATGCACAGTCTAGGGAACCAAATCAGTTGTATTGACTTTTTTCATATTAGCCAAATAAAGTTTAAATTTGCTATTAAAGAAATAGTTTGGGATTCTGACTGCTGTTTATCATGCGCGGTCTGTTCATAAAACGCATGGAAACATTAGTTCCCATACATTTTGGCAAATAATGTTTATAAAATAGCATATTTAATTAATTAATTATCAGCCATAATACCTAACATTAAGATTACTGTAAACAAATTATGTAATAATAATATGATTGATAATCGCGATAAATTGTCAAGGAATTTTACTATCGCTTTAAAAAAATATGTTTAAAAACAACGTAGCCTACGGCACACCCATTTACCAGCGCTGTCAAGCGCGTACTGATCGGCAAGTACTTGCAACTGGCTGGCTGGGTATCGATTTAAAGAACGATCGCGATGGAAGCAAATTCGAAATTCCGTTCCAGCGCCGTACTGAACGCGCAGTCCGGGCGCAGGCTTAGACTTAAATGCTCACTAGGCAACGGAAACAATCGAAGCAAAACAATACATTATTTTCTTTGTGATGCGAACGCAATACCGCGACGCGCTGACATAATAATTTAATAATTATTTTGTGGTAGAGTAGGAATACAAAATTAAATCTAGAATTTAGTTCAAACATTACATCAATAAAATGTTGATTTGTTATAAGAAAAAAGTTTATAATCTACTACATATATTGATTTTTCGGTTTCAAATAATGACCAATTTTTTTTCGTTGAAAAGCCATGTTTCTTAACAAGATAACGTTTATTTTGGTTTCACTGCATTTTAGTCGAATAAAATATGATTCCACAAAATACTTCGCAATTTTTTTACTATGGTTTAAATAGTGAAGTTGGTTATGTGTTATTACAATTTATTACTAGATATGTAAAATTATTGTTTGTTGAAATTGGAAAATTTCCGTTATTTTCTGAACAGACCTCGTATGTTTTTTGCCCATCAACATATGTGTTTTTTGTATCCTGATGATGCCGTGCTTCTTGCTAGCAACATAGAGGGCCTGCAAATTTTCGAAATTTTCAGCAAAGGAAGCGATTTGCTGATACTTATCGACAAATCGAATGTGATGGTTTTTGAAAGAAATGAAAGTATGACGAAATGTGATATCACTGCGAATGGAATTATACTGAAACTGGTAGAGGAATTTGGGGAGGTATGTTTGCTAGCGATGGAATGACTGAGAAAGATATTGATAGAAGAGTGAGTGAACGGTGTACGTAAATCAACCTTGACAAATAATGGTTTGTCGCGGAAGGCAAAATTACCAGTTCACAATGAAGTCCTGCTGCCTACTCTGATGTATGGGAGCGCAATATGGAATAGGAAAAACTACAATAAAAGTAAGTGCTGTCGAAATGCGATCTCTCGGGCAAACGTGATGTGAAACGATGTATGATAGGTGCGCTCGTGTCGAAATTTGTGCATCGTGTAAGGCTGAGACTAGCATTATCGACAAAATCATGAAAGGGGTGCTGCGCTGGTGTGAACATGTAGAGCGAATGAACAGCGAAAGAAGGGCTTAAAGGATCTATGATGTAAATGTTGATAATCAATTACATTAAGATGGACATGTCAAAAGTCAGAATAATCGGGGTGCGTTCATGAGAAGACGTATGAATATAAAGAAAGCGATATCTGTATGAAAAGGCAGATTAATATGCTACTGGTTTTCGAGAAACTTGAGATTTTGTTTGTTCTATTGAGTTTTTTTGTTTTTTTGTTTTGTATGTTAAAATATAAACACTGTGTATGTTTTACTGTGTATACAGGGTTCGTGCTGTAACGTCAAACTAATTTCATCATGTATAACGCACAGGCTATGCCTTTGTGGGATTTTGTTTTTTTTATTATGTTTTATGTTATGTTTTTATGCTAGGCTATGTAAGATTATTTTTTTAAACTATACTATATGGCAATATTTACCAGTTTGGAATGCCAATTGGATAACAAAAGCGCAAATTGATTAAATAAATAAGTGGAAGTTTACCAAATATTGTAATTAATTATTTAAAACTCTTTAATGCTCAACTGTTCACCCTCTTCTAGAATATTCCTCCGTGGTCTGGTTTTCAGTCTATGAGAATCGTTTAAATCACATTGAATCAGTCCAACATAGCTTGTTTCGAAAAATAGCGTTGGTGCTTGGACTAGATAAAGGTAGACTATTCATATACTGATATAGAGTCAATGTTGAATATTTCTAGTCTACAAAAACCTAGAACTAATATTGACTCTATATATATGTTCGGCATACTAAATGGTATAATATATTTTATTCATTCTGGGACAGGTAAAATTCTTTATTCCAACTCGTGGGTTGAGAAACGATAAAGTACTGTGCATCGATCAGCATAACACAAACCATGGCCTTAATTCTCCATTGACCCGTCTTTGTCGTATTGTTAACTCTAGACAAAATCTGGACTTCTTTGGTTTAAGTTTACAACGATTCAATCATCATTCCATGTCAGCTCCCTCGTTGGAGCATATGGTATCCACAAAGAACCTCCATGCACCTCTATCAGCTGCCAACTCCTTTGTGACTTTTCAAGTCTGGTTCTCGTTTCGAAGCTCTGACATGAACTGTCGACGAACAGTCAGCAGTGAACGTCCAGGATGTCGAGAACCTGATGCCTTGTAAAGTAGGCAAGCGTGGTATCGCCTCCGCTTGACGACTGTTGTCACCGGAGTTTGCTGCGTCCGTTCTCTTATTAATTAATTCCTCACAAAGTCAACGATTGAATCGAGCACTTGATAAATAGTCCAGATCTTAATTGATGTAACTTATTTTTGCCAACGTTTTTTTCTTCTTTTTTAATAATGTTCTTATATTGTAATATTTTTCCCTGTAAATTGTTTAAATCGACAATGTATGTAAATATATAAAAAATTGGGTTATTACTTCATTACAATGGAATTTCATCAAGATTTGTCAATTAATAACATAAATAGAAGTTATAGCATTTTAATAACACATAAATATGCCAAATTAACGCTATAAATATTGTTTGGCAGGAATCACTATGATTTTATTAATGTGGAGATTTTTTTCTTTGACAGGGAAATCGACCAGCGGTATAAACGAAGAGATAATATGGGTCAGTATTGGAATGGGTATTACCATCGCTATCCTCATTACCATCGCCCTTTGCTACATACTCAGGGAGAAGTGCAACAAGAGAAGAGATTACTACAACAACGCATGAGAGCGGCTGAAGCCACGAGAGTACTACATTAATGTTTAATGTTGTTTCTCATGGCTTCAAAAATGCGACACACATCTCATGGCTTCGAAAATGGAACATAAATGCTCATCTCACGGCTTCGAAAATGGAACATCAATACTCATCTCGCAGCTTCGAAAATAGAACATCAGTGCCCATCTCACGGCTTCGAAAATGGAACACTTTTAAGGAACATAAATTATATCTTGACTGCGGAAATCGAACATAAGTGACATTGTCATATATCGTTAAAATGGAACATTAATGCTCATCTCACGGCTTTGAAAATGGAACATCAATACTCATCTCGCAGCTTAGAAAATAGAACGTAAATGCTCATCTCGCGACTTCGAAAATAGAACAACTTTAAGGAACATAAATAAAATCTTGGCTGCGGAAGTAGGAAATAAGTGACACTGCCCTAATCTTCAAAATGAAATATAAATTTAAAGTAGAAACCTTGCAGCGTGAAAAAAGAACAAAAATATTCCCATGTCTTAACGAAAGCGTATTTTTTTTTAAATTAAAAAATAAAATCTCATGGTTTCGAAAATGCAATATTGTGCATATAACATTTGATAATGCAGGAATAAGGATTCGAATTTTGAATTCAACTTTTCAAACGCATCGAAGAAAATATTTTTTGAAGAATATTTACTAATAATTTCAATTTTGCATTGTGTTATTTGAAATTATTATTTTCAGATGTTTTTTTTATCGCTGTGACGTATAATTGACTTTTTAAAAAGTAAAAGCTCTCGCCTTGTTTAAAAACCTGTCACTAATCGAGCATCTATCATTTATTGGAAATCTCGCGCTAAGTAAAGTTATGAATTTTAAACAGTCAAGATCTTCTTAGAATATTCGAATTTTTTGAAATTTGTATTCTGAACCTTAAACTTTATGATATTTAATACCGTCTAAAATAAAAATACAAGCAGATATTTTTGTTTCCGGAATAAGTCATAGCTTACACAATCAAGCATTTTTGTAAAAGTGTTTTTAATGTTTTTTTTTATCGAGTGGTTTTTTTCAAGTTTTTTTCACCTAGTTAGTTGGATTATATATCAGAAAACAGATATAAATAATTTCAAAACTGCTCGAATAACTATCTTTTATTTATATACTATAGTAAGTATCGGGAAATATTATTTTACAATTAGAATGTTAAGTTTTTATTTTTTAGGAGACTTAACTGCGTGTTCTTTGCTATTTTTTTAAAAAGTATATTTTTGAAACACGTTTAGTATTTTTTCAACCTAAACTTTTATACTTGGCAGTACAGTGGCTTAGTTAAAATTTAAATCGTTAAATTTATCAAAATAAATGTAATTAGCCGAGTAGCAAATTCTCTGACGTATTCAAATTTTATAATTAAAAATTCTCTTTAGTCATTGTTTGTGATTCTAATTCAGAATATTTTGAGAACGTTCTACGTAGAATATATGAGTTGTGTAGAATCAAAACCAAAATTTGAAAATATGCATTAATTTTGAAAAATATGCCATATTACTGTTGTTATTGTTGTCAAAATGTAACAAAATGGACGTCGGTGTCAAAACTAACATTATCTATCGAGTTTTCGTTTAAACATTTCTTGGTGGAACTGCATTTAAATTATTATAATTATCCATCGGATTAAGTTAGTTTTGACTCCGAATCCCTTTTAAGCATCGGAAATCATCATTTTAAAGGCTTTATTAGCAGGTGGAATATAAATAATAGGAAGAAAGTCACGGAAAATACACTATAATACCCAGATCAACTAAGAAACAATATTTCTTATGTTTTTTCTTGCAACTAGTGGGAATCAATTCCGTGACACCAGTTTCAATCACAGAATCCTTTTGGACCGAGAATCAGTTCAAACTCATTAGTGTGTTCCATTTGGTATATATTTTTCAATTTTGTCATATTAATAATTGATATAGTTACATAAAATGACACACATTTTTTTAAATATTACAATCTAGTTTTATATAACGTCGTTGCACATCAAATATAGGCCATGTGACTCGGAGCACATTCTGAGAAAATCGATAAAAACGATTAAAAGTTAAAACAAACAGAAAATGACACTTCTGTGTATAGACGAAGTAGGAAAAAAACAGTGTGTTCCAATAAAGTAATATATTTATTTAAAATATTAATTACTTTATGCCATAAAGTCGCATTTTGATGATTTTCTCAGAATGTGCTCCGAGTCACATGGCACATATTTGATGTGCAACGACGATATTTAGTTAATGATATAAATGTAACCTTTTCAAAAATGACTAGCTCTTGTGCTTGAAGAAACTTACACTATTTTAGTTATTTATTAATTCGAACTTAATTCTTCGAATGTACGAGTACATGAGAGAGAAAAAAATTTAAATAACAGGAAATACAGAAACATTAAATAAAAAAGAATGCTGTATTTACTCGGATGTAATATATTTATTTTAATTTACTTAGCGATTTATTGGTTTTAATAGATTATAGTTCATTGGGATGATTTTTATAATTTCATAAATAACAACCTTTTTTTTCCTAGTCTTTACTATAAAGCCATCATATACCAAAACTCGCAATATCCATTTTTTAAACTGTCCCCATTTCTTTATAAACACTACTTTTGCATGCTTTTATTTATAAATCAAATACATTATTTGTTTACAATATAATAAACTTATTTCCGTTATAAATAATATTTGTATGTTAGTGTCAACTAATTACTCGTCTCAACTCAACACAGAACTTTTAGTCTCAGGGAGTTGGGACTTAAGTCACAAAAATGTGTTATAAACTTCTTGTCAGTTAATAAATAAATGGGATATAGCTTCAGAGGTTTTTCGCATTTTTCTCAAAACTCCTTCTTGTAAAATTTGAGCTTTGATTCTATACCACTCATATATTTAAAACAATTTAATGTTATTTACAAGCTAATGTTTCCTATCTACAAGGACCAAAAGGTTATCCTTTGTGTGAAAGTGTAATGTTCACTCTATCGATATAATGTACCAGTGTATCTACATATATTGTAAAATTAAATATGTGAAAATTAAAAGGGTGTAAATTAATCTAGAAGTGATCTTAAAACGTACTTTTGTAAAACTGATTTTACAGTTGTAATCACGTGTAAAATGAAACATAAAATGCTCATATAATACTTTAATGGTGTAATATTTACATTCGTAGAATCAATTTTTAGAACGTATGTGTTTAGAATGTGATATAAATTATATTTTAATACTCAAATGGAATTAATATTCGTAGATAATAAATAATTTCCATTTTAAAACTATCAAAATAACTCATTTTTTGTAGATTCTTTTGCATGAAAAAAAAATCTCAATGTATAGTACCAGTTATTACACGCCAACATTCGAACATGTAGAATTAGAAAATGATTCACCAAAATATGTGTAATAGAAATATATATTTGTGTAAGTTGGTATTGAAATATATTAAGAAATTAAAATTTTAATTGAAAAATATGGTATCAAATTTTTGTATTTATATTTACATTATAAATTCAACGTTATCTTGTTAATTTTATATCTACTAGTTGGAAAATGAATTTCATCCTTCTGAATCATTTTTTTTGTATTGAAAAATGTAATAATCATTTTAATATATTTGAATTGAACTTTAAGGAATAACCCACTGAGCTTTGGAAGCTTTTTGGCGGATGGGAAAGAGGAAATATGGAAGGAGGTTAAGAAAATACACCACAGAACTAAGACCAATTGGAAACTAAATATTCTTAGAATTTTTCTCTTGCTTCTGACAGGATTCGAACCCACGACGCCAATTCCACAGTTGTCTGTCTAACCAACTGTGCCTCGGCGCTTATCTGTAGCCTATAATAAACTTTACTATTTCATTCAAATCGTCGAGTTCATTACCTTTTTTATGATAATAATTGTTTTTATTGTTTGAAAATGTATGGAAATTAATTGTTTAAATATGAGATTTTTCAGACGTTTCATCATAAACAAGTTAAACAAAATGATTTAAGAGTTCAATATCTAAATTTGTTGCAACACAGAGGGAAAACCTTTTTTAGAAGGGAAAAGCCATTCCGCAAATCTGTTTGATCTTATGATTATGTATTTATTTAGAAAACTTATTAATCTTACAAAATATGAATTTATCTTTGACTAGGTATGGATTGTATTACACTTTTTTTAAAACAAATTATTTGAACATCGAAGAAAAGGCGCATAGCAATCTAATCAGACAAAATGGCGTCCATAAATCAATGATTATCCTGGCATCCTTTTCTTTATTATTTATCAAAGGAAATTCGTATTTTAATCGCCTTTTCAAGGATGCTTTGTCAGCCACTCGTCGCATACTCAAATATCTTGCCGTAATATTTTAAGAAAAGATTTGTAAAAGTACATCTTCGGAATTATATTTACACAAGTTTAATGAAAAACTGCGCCAATTGTGAAATCCACAGTTACTTGAAAAATAACCAACAGAGAGGGAAAACATTTTTGAGACAAGAATATGGAAGTCTAGGCATTTACAGGGCATATTCCCGTCTCAAAATTTTTTTCCCTCTCTGTTGAAATAAATTTAAATATGAATAACTCCCTAGGAAGGAAATCCAGCCAGTCTGCAAGCATTTGGACCTACTCAAACATTGTTGAATTAACTACCTGGTAAAAGAAGAGGTATAAAAATTGGAAAATTGTTTTCAGGCGTTGCCTAGTAGGTGATTTGGTTCAGCCGGATGAATCTCACCCACGTGATAAAGGTTTCAACTCTTTTACTTCACAACAGTCAACAGATGGAAGAGTTGAGGAAATGTGGATGTTTGAATATGGGCAGAATAGTGAATGTTACACAGTGTGTAAAGTGGCCACTTAAACCAGCGAATGACAGGTTATAAGCCCTGTAAATACCTAGACTTCCATATTCCCGTCTCAAAAATGTTTTCCCTCTCTTTTGAAATAAATTGAAACATGAATAACTCCTTCGGGAGTAAATCCAGCCAGTCTGCAAGCATTTGGACATACTCAAACATTGTTGAAAGATAATCATTTTAATTATTTATGTTATCTAAAATAAAGTGTAAAGATATAAAATACTCAAAATTATGATATATTTGCAGAATAACGTAGTTTTATTATCATGTTTTTATTGTGTTAACTTTTGGATTGCATTTGGTAATAAATTTAATTTGATTAACTACATAAATTGGCTTTTTAAATAATGTAAAAGCAATGTTTAACAAATTTGGTGTAATAGCTTAATTAATATAAATTGTTGTCTATTTTGGTTATTCAATATTGTCAATGCTATATCAAACAGACACTATTTTTATTTAAAAATTATTTATCATCTTCGATTCATTATTGTTATTGGTGCATAGAGCATTGGGAAAATCTAATTGAGCGTATCTTGATCGTCTGTTAAAGGAAGATAAGATCTTAAAGTCTTAAAATATTTCTGTTTTGTTAAATCTGTACAATCAATGTTTCACGTCCACCCTGCCGTTAATCGAATTCAGAACATTAAGAACGGTAGGCGAACGCGCCAACCACTATGCAATGAGGTGGACTTATCTCGAATAGATTTTCTCTTTCAGGATTTTTCCAATTCAATTCAATTCATTTATTCAAAAAACCATATATATTCCCAACCAAAGTTGTACAAATTAAAAAAAAACAAATTCATAATACATCTGAGAGCAGCTATCGAGTCAAAAACACTCGTCTAGAGTCTTGATTCCATTTAACTATCTTGTAGTTTTAATCCTCCTGGACACAGATATTTTTGTTGCATACAAGCATATGGAAATATCACTTTTTTTTTATTTTTACAATTTCAAATTATTAATGGTCTATGAAACAATATCAAACAAAAAAAAATTCGCAACTTATTAGTAGCATAAAAAATATTTTAAAATATTGAAATCCCGCGGAAATGGTCCATTCATTGACCACCCCCATAATACGTCACAATTCAGGAAAATTTTGAACTATTTTGTGACCGTTTAAATTTAAATAGAACATCTTTACGAATCTTGACGTCACAATTATCGAGGCCAAACTTGTCGCGTTTTTGTAGGGAAATTATTTTAATATATATTTTTTTAAAGCTATGCATGATCAAAAAGTTATGTATTTTGATTTTGCAAATACAATTGATTTTTCAAAACCCATTTCATATATTCATATCGGTATTTGTAGTTCCGGTATTTTCCCCATAATGAAAAAAAAATCTTAATTCATTATTTTTGAAAAAGACGCCTCTCGTTTAGTTTTATTTCCAACACTTGTGTGTAAAGTTGTAACATGGAACTGGCAGAGGAAGGATAAAAGTCGGGTGAACGCGGTCAAAATGCGATCTCTTAGACGAATGTGTGGAACAACAATGTATGACAAGGTTCATCATCATTCCCTTTACGCACCTAATGGTGCATAGGACACTGCACTGGTATACCAATAGCAGCGTATCTTGATCATTTTTGTTACATGAAGATAAGATGATTAATCTTATGTTACAGGTACCAGTCCAGGTGCTATAAAATATTGTAGTGTGAAAACACCCTTTTAAATAATTATTTCATATCAACCACGCCGGGAATCGAACACGAGACCTCTTGCATGGTAGGCCGACGCGCTGACCATTACACCACGAGGCCGACAAAATTATTATGTCAGGGTTACGAATGATGAAATAAGGCATGAGTTTAAATCTATAAGGAGAGTAAGGTATCATTGACAAGATTAAGAAAGGATGCCTGAGATGGATTGGTCATGTAGATCGAATGAACGACGAAAGAATGGTAAAACAAGTATATATGGCGAAAATTAACGGCAACATGAGATCAGGACGACCAAGGAAGACGTGAAAGGATCAGATAAACCAAAATCATAAGTCTGGTCATGTCAAAAGCAGACAGAACCGAATGGCATGTATGACAAGATTGATGAATGTGGATGACGCTAGAAATGTATGCCAGGATAGAAGAGTGTGGAGGTTCATTCTCTCTGCCTGCGCCTACGGGGAAATGGCGTGATGTTGGTCGTAGTAGAAGTAGTAGTCGTTTTTAATTCGTTGCTTTCATATTATTTGAACAAAAATATTAAAACCATGATTCCCTCATTCAAAAACGTTCTGAGAAAAACAGAAACATTTTCTCGCAAATTATATTATTTCCCGTGGAATTGTGAGCCTTGTTATTTGCTGACTGAAGCAAAAAAGGGATTATTTTGATAGACTCGCCCCCGAGGGGAATAACCCCACACAACGAATTTTATTTCAGTTCAGAAATCCAATGCGATAACATACCCTTAGCTTATTTCATGAAAATAGTATGATATATAAAATCGAAGCCAAAGGAAATATCGGCATGTGAATATTTTATGGAAACAATAAAAAAATTTGAGGTTATCGTAAAATATCCTGCTTACCTTAAAGTTTCTTGTAAATATTATTTGCTTTTTACACAACGGGAGGCTATTGAAAGCTCCACCCACTTATCCTAATCTGTTTTAAAGGTCTTGTGGCCTCTTTTCATATCCGCACATTGCAAAAACATTTTTTTTTAGCTGTAATGAACGGTAAATTTATTTATTTTTTCAAAAAAAAACTTTGTTTTCAAAAGATTCGCGTATTTTATTTTTTTTGAATAAACATTTACGGCTTTCAATGCCCTGATTGCCGTCAGAACAACCAGTCAAGTATATACAGTCAATTTGTCTGTCACCCTCAATAAAATTTCAGCAATTCTGACGGCTTTGGGGTATATTAGTTCATTAGCTTGTTGGTAAACCAGAAAAAACAAGTCCGATCGGGAGAGCCAGAACCGTTACCACCCCTCAACCAGCCTCATAATTCAAACCCAAAAAATTAAAATCATAGTTTCTAAATTCGCTCCATTCCCAGCACCACCCTATTCAAGACGAAAACCTAGCATCAACCTATTCAAAATCCAGCATCCTAGGAAAAACCTATCAACTAATCTATCTACTGACCCATCAACAAACTAAACTACCAATCTTATTAACCACACGTAATATGAAAACCCAATCCTACATACTAGGACAGCGTCCTCAAAAACACACCACGGCGGCGAAGGAGCAGCCCAGCCCGACCCCCGACCGATACACGCCTCCTAAACCTACTTGTTAGTGTATTAGTAGATAAACCCTCTTCCCTTTTACGGAAATAGACAACAGATGACTTGAGTTCGGTTCTGCATTGCCACCGTGAAGATCAGTAATAATTTCAGTATTTTTTTATAACTATCATCATCATCATCATCACTTTTCCATCCAGTGGAGCGTAAATCACTGCATTAGAGCTCTAATAGAGTATTTTTACATTTTTTTTATTTTTTAACAAGCAAAAAAATAAAAGGTAACAACGGTATTAACATTTCTTACGTGCATCGTCGGATAAATTGTCTAAAGGTTTAAAATATTCATAGTTTGAATTATCCGAAAACAAGACGATTGGCGCCCTGTGGTACAAACGGCACGTAAAACGTTTTGTCACTAAACTTGTACGCAATATTTATCAGAAGCGCAGTCGGCGGTCATAACACGTGATTTCAAAATGGCGTGACGCCAACTGCCCATTTTTAAACCTGTTTTTTTTTTCATGGGTTACCGCCTTTTATTGTACACAGTAATACAAAATTAAATTTAGCTACTACATCGGTACACGTGATGATAAAATAAAAATGCAACATTTATTATGCAAACCAATTACAATTGCAGAACAAAAATAAAGATATAAAATACACTTGTATAAGAAGAGAAAACTATATTTAATTAACGTAAATTTAAAGTAAAAACTGAGATTCTAGTCATTTTTTGATTTGTACATGAAAACTGGTTTTGAATGCATTGATAGTTAAATCATTAGAATCGCAAAAATCCGCTTATATATATATATATATATTATATTTTTTACGCTCTTCCTGACATGTGAAAATACCCTATTGCAGTTGAATATCATACGCCAAACTGTTTTCTTATCCGCCCGAACTTTACGTTTGCTCGACTCTGACAATTGACGAGTGCTTTCAACTTAATGGCTACTATTAGGAAAAAATCCTTATAATTACCCTTCATGTTTTGATCCAAGAAGAATTCAATATTGCAGTGAAAGTACTTCCTTCATATGTTCGAAAACCGTCTTAAAGACAGTGGGCCTTTCGATCGGTTTTACTCATGCAAAAAAAGCAACGTTTTTTTTTCAATAAACGAGTTATCTTTTAAAATTTTCAATTATTCAGTTACGCATATCGCGATTATTATTAAACTTGACCATACTACTTTCACTGTGGGTTTGAAAAATTGTATGGAGGGCTGTTGTCGGATATTATCATTTTCCCCTTGACATTATTGCAAACACGGGTAGTAGCAAAAGTTGTGTTTATTTGAGTCTAATTCAGTTACAAAAGTCTGTGTCAATTCCAGTATTTTTATTCATTAAGTAACATCAAATATTAGATCATTATTATGGATCTTTTTAAATTTTTTTACCCCAAAGCCCTTCATACAAGTCACCAAAAGACAAATTTCATAATTGTGCATTTAGCGCCGCTCATGTATAGGTTATTCACGACAGCATTTTAATTAACTCAAAGTGAAAGTATTAATAGTCGGTACTGCGTTTGACAATTTGAACACCGAGGGTTAGAAAGGCAACACTACTTCCATATTACATATCGCAGTGTAGAACCATTTTCGAAACAAAAAAACCGCTAACCACCACCCACCCCACGATGTAAACTTATCTCCAATAGATTTCCTTTTACTGGTTTTTATCTGAGAATAGACATCCTATAAAAAACATTCGTCTGGGATTCAGGTTTCATTTTACACACAAACAAACAAACAACACATAAACCATCACGCCGTTTTTCCGTAAGGGTGGACAGAAAAGATAGAACGCCATATTGCTCAGTCTTTCTCATTCACGCACGCAGAATATTAATTCAGTAATTTGTTTATATGTTAAACAACCATGTTGACATTACACTCTTTTAGGAATGTCAAATCACGATGTGAGTGACCCATTTACCTTACAATATTTTTGCAATTCACATGTCCATTTTTTTGTGTCTTTTATTTATTTTATGTTAGATCAGTTTTTTCTTCTCTATCCTAAGTTATTGACACCATTATATGCAAAAGCGTATTAAATATATTGTAAATAAACTGATGCATAAATATTTTATATAAAGTCTGAGAATTAAGCCAAAATATTTGTAAAAATTATAGACTAAAATAACGAATATATAAAAAAATATTATCCATGTTTAAATTGATTAAAAAATATATATTATATTGAATTTATGTGACCAAGGTAGAAAAATATATGAACCCTGTATTAAAAAAATAAGTCTTCCTGTTTTATTTATGTAATTACCCTTTTAAATCCCGATAAGTCCTATTTATGAACTCTGTTTTGAAATTATGACTTTCAAACTTTTAGACATGTTTTTTTTATTACCATCACGCTAATTAATCTGTCAACTTTTTAATGATATTATAACTTTAAAGAAAAATGTATAATACTACATTTACACTTTACAAAAGTGATTATATGCAATACTGAATTTAAATTGTCTTAATATTAAGGTAATACTTTTCAGTATAAGTGTTTTGCCATCACATGCTAAAAAAATATTCAAATGACCGGATCAGATAAAAGTTCGGTAAAGAAATACGCAAGTACTTTCGTTATTAAAAGATACAAGTGCTGTGAATGCATTAATTTCTACATTTTTCAATATTACTTATTATCTTCCTGTTGACCCGCATATTCCTGTGATGTAACCGGCTCCATCAAGATCTTCGAAAATGACAAAATATCAAGTACCCTGAGACAAAAATAAACTACATTCAAGAGAGAAAGAGATTTTATTTTATTTAATTTATTTGGATAACCAACAGCTATTATTATCTCATATTTATATAACAAAACAAATAACAAATAAGCCAATTACAGGTTTTCACAAGTAGCATCACAGTAAGTTAAAAAAGATTCTCGAACATAAAATGAATAGTAATTAAATGTAAATTTAAAAGAAAAGAAAAAATACTACGAGTTATTTCGAAAGCAAACGCCTTACGTCATTAAGATTATTTGCAAATAAATCTATGTTAAATGATTTATTTGTTACATTAAAATTATGAAAAGTTCGCCATAAATATGAATTTCGCCTATAATTAGATGAAACAAGAGGTATGTGAAGAAGAGGGTTATTTCTTAAAACTTTGGAAGGAACATTGATAGAAAGTTTGCAAAGTGGTTCAGGACAGTCAATTAAACCAGAGGCAATTTTAAGTATGGTGTAATCTAATTAGAAAAGAGGCAGTGATTATCAAGCAATCATTTCGTAATCTAAGGTTACCACACAGTGACTCGAGGGAGTTATTTCACACAATATATGAAAGATTAAGATTTTAGTCTCTTGCGTTCAAATTCTTTCATTTTTTTCTCATTTATTTTTTTTAATAAATCTTTTTTTGTACATTTAGCCCCTTCAAACTAAACTCATATTCTTGTACGAATAAATATTATATAGTAATATTAAATAGTATAAATTCCAACAAGTTGTCGTATGTAATATCCGGAAAGGGATTATTCAAATACTCGTTTGCTTGAGGATTGAATCGCTTTTCTATTTTTTTATAAAAACTTGAATATCTCATTTTTACGTTTTAGGAATAACAAGCAGATTCCAACGCATATTGGATTTAAGGATTTTTGTCATAACTCAACATTCGTGTAGGCTTGAAAAATATGTGTACAAAATAAGGTAGCATAATATATATGTACATACTGTAATGTGTGGTCGAAAAGGGTATAACGACTTTTTTGCCCGTGTATTGCTGTCTCGGTCCCACAACGTTACTCTTTTAACATTGCAGCTGATCGGCTACCCCGCGAAGGCCGGAAGGAAATCATCCCCACTTCGATATTCACAAAAGTTCACTTATAAAAGGTCCGGCACTTGCTATAGAAGCCAGAGTTATTTATCTCAGCTATCCTATCGCTTTTTTATTTGGAACAATTATGCAGGGGCGAACCGTGTATAGAAGCGATTATGCACAGCTTAGCATTATATTTGAATTACTATAATAATGTTTTATTTTAACTTTATTTACAGAAAAACAAATAAATAATTTACATTTATTTTTAATTATTTCCACTTCAATTTCAAATTCAACCACAATTAACAATGTCACATGCACACGTAAAAAAAAATTTCTCTTTAAAATATGATATTTATGTCTCGCTTGCGGTTTGATAGTCAGCGAAGAGGTTTTGAATTCTCCTCGGTGTATTAAAATTATCTTAATTGTTTGACAGATAGGTTAGCAGTCCCGTAATCTCGATTATGCTATTTATTTATCACAGCATAACATGTGTAAAGTATTGTTATAAATAACATGTAAAATTAAAATAATAATAGTATATTACAAAAAGATTTTAAATAGAATATAAAAATATTACATCAATTTACTTACAATGTGTTTGATCGATCATGACCATATTTTCGTTCTACATATTTCCATATTTGTTGATGTTTCGAGCATTTGATTTATCGGACGTCTAGTGGTCCGAGTATTAGGCACAATTTAATGCAAATGACAGGTCGTTAAAGCTTTCATGATCATACAAAATACTATATAATGACAAAAGATCAGAATGTGTGAGCTGGAAAAATGTATTTTGAAAAGTACTTCAAATAATTAAAGCTGAGAATGTTAATTACGAATGAAAGTTTTAATGCATTTTAAGGTTTTAATTTATGCATTACAAATGCCCCACTCAATACGGATTTTCTAGCGAGTCGGAGCAAGTTCACAGACATGGGTCGTTCCTGATTGTGTCGCTATAAACTGTGTCTCTGTCCTTAACAAATGTATGTATAATGGAATTAATAAATAAATAAATTGAAAATGAAGTATTAAAAATGTATTTTTTATTTGGATATACGAGTATGTACTATATAGCTAATATACATTTATCATTATGTTTCTGTAATCAATAATTAACAGGAAACATTTAAATACATCTTTATAATGTTGTTATATGCGTGTTCCTAATGAGGAATTTTGGTGGATTGTTTTATAATTTGTTAATAGACTATTAACATTTTTTTTTTTCAATTCTTGTATATTGTTTATAGAATGTCAGCCTCGTGGTTTAATGGTCAGCGAGTTTGCGTGCCATGCAAGTGGTCTGGGGTTCGATTCTCGACAAAGTTGATATAAAATATCTGTTTAAAAGAGTGTTTTTACACTAGAGTATTTCATATATCTAGCGTGAAAACACCCATTTCTATTGGTGTATTAATGCAAAACCCTATGCACGATAAGGTGGAGGAAAGGAATTATGATGATTATTATCGCTATAATTTTTTAAAGTTTTATATTTCTGAAACAACTCCGCGTGTGACGTGAGGTTCTCTTTCGCTTATTTTCTGTCAGTTCGCAGATTGGTTCGTTTACAATTAGCAAACCGGATTTAATTCACAGTTTTCTTATCATTGGTTAATTTATATGAACCAATGACGTCATTCAAAGTAGTTCATTTTTATTTTTTAAGGAAATCATACAGTCTTTATATAAAACAAGGTACAAAAGAACAAATAAAAAAAGTAAGACCAATTACAGAGTTCACCCTAATTTATTATGAATGCAGGAGGAGAGGGGAAAAAATATTGAATTCTAAAAAGTCAAAATATGAAGAAGAGTTAAAATCGAAATTCAAAATTAAAATCAAAAGTAAAAGTTAAAATTCAAATAAAAATTTTAAATTAAAATTAAAGTTAAAAATTTAAATCAAGAGATAAAATTAAGAATCAAAATGG